>NW_025533592.1:0-344287 GCF_020615455.1 Coregonus clupeaformis
TGGCCCTAGCAGATCTCTTCTTCTTATTGGTGTCCTTCAGTAGTGGTTTCTTTGTAGCAATTCAACCATGAAGGCCTGATTTACCCAGTCCCCTCTGAACAGTTGATGTTGAGATACGTCTGTGACTTGAAATCTGTGAAGTCTTTATTTGGGCTGCAATTTCTGAGGCTGGTAACTCTAATGAACTTATCCTCTGCAGCAGAGCTAACTCTGGGTCTTCCATTCCTGTGGCGGTCCTCATGAGAGCCAGTTTCATCATAGCACTTGATGGTTTTTGCGACTGCACTTGAAGAAACTTTCAAAGTTCTTGAAATGTTCCGTATTGTCTGACCTTCATGTCTTAAAGTAATGATGGACTGTCGTTTCTCTTTGCTTATTTGAGCTGTTCTTGCCATAATATGGACTTGGTCTTTCACCAAATAGGGCTATCTTCTGTATACCAACCCTACCTTGTCACAACACAACTGATTGGCTCAAATGCATTAAGAAGGAAATAACTTCCACAAATTAACTTAAGGCACACCTGTTAATTGAAATGCATTCCAGGTGACTACCTCATGAAGCTGGTTGAGAGAATGCCAAGAGTGCAAAGCTGCCATCAAGGCAAAGGGTGGCTACTTTACAGAATCTCTTTGTTTAACACTTTTTTTGTTACTACATGATTCCATATGTGTTACTTCATAGTTTTGATGTCTTCACTATTATTCTACAATGTAGAAAATAGTAAAAAATAAAGAAAAACCCTTGAATGAGTAGGTGTGTCCAAACTTTTGACTGGTAGTGTACTAACTGTAAGTTGCTCTGGATAAGTGACTCAATGACTCAAATGTAAATGTAAAATATATATATATATATATATATATATATATACAGTGGGGAGAAAAAGTATTTTATATACTGCCGATTTTGCAGGTTTTCCTACTTACAAAGCATGTAGAGGTCTGTAATTTTTATCATAGGTACACTTCAACTGTGAGAGACGGAATCTAAAACAAAAATCCAGCAAATCACATTGTATGATTTTTAAGTAATTAATTTGCATTTTACTGCATGCCATAAGTATTTGATCACCTACCAACCAGTAAGAATTCCGGCTCTCACAGACCTGTTAGTTCTTCTTTAAGAGGCCCTCCTGTTCTCCACTCATTACCTGTATTAACTGCACCTGTTTGAACTCGTTACCTATATAAAAGACACCTGTCCACACACTCAATCAAACAGACTCCAACCTCTCCACAATGGCCAAGACCAGAGAGCTGTGTAAGGACATCAGGGATAAAATTGTAGACCTGCACAAGGCTGGGATGGGCTACAGGACAATAGGCAAGCAGCTTGGTGAGAAGGCAACAACTGTTGGCACAATTATTAGAAAATGGAAGAAGTTCAAGATGACGGTCAATCACCCTCGGTCTGGGGCTCCATGCAAGATCTCACCTCGTGGGGCATCAATGATCATGAGGAAGGTGAGGGATCAGCCCAGAACTACACGACAGGATCAATGACCTGAAGAGAGCTGGGACCACAGTCTCAAAGAAAACCATTAGTAACACACTACGCCGTCATGAATTAAAATCCTGCAGCGCACGCAAGGTCCCCCTGCTCAAGCCAGCGCATGTCCAGGCCCGTCTGAAGTTTGCCAATGACCATCTGGATGATCCAGAGGAGGAATGGGAGAAGGTCAAGTGGTCTGATGAGACAAAAATATAGCTTTTTGGTCTAAACTCCACTCGCCGTGTTTGGAGGACGAAGAAGGATGAGTACAACCCCAAGAACACCATCCCAACTGTGAAGCATGGAGGTGGAAACATCATTCTTTGGAGATGCTTTTCTGAAAAGGGGACAGGACGACTGCACCGTATTGAGGGGAGGATGGATGGGGCCATGTATCGCGAGATCTTGGCCAACAACCTCCTTCCCTCAGTAAGAGCATTGAAGATGGGTCGTGGCTGGGTCTTCCAGCATGACAACGACCCGAAACACACAGCCAGGGCAACTAAGGAGTGGCTCCGTAAGAAGCATCTCAAGGTCCTGGAGTGGCCTAGCCAGTCTCCAGACCTGAACCCAATAGAAAATCTTTGGAGGGAGCTGAAAGTCCGTATTGCCCAGCGACAGCCCCGAAACCTGAAGGATCTGGAGAAGGTCTGTATGGAGGAATGGGCCAAAATCCCTGCTGCAGTGTGTGCAAACCTGGTCAAGACCTACAGGAAACGTATGATCTCTGTAATTGCAAACAAAGGTTTCTGTACCAAATATTAAGTTCTGCTTTTCTGATGTTTCAAATAATTATGTCATGCAATAAAATGCAAATTAATTACTTAAAAATCATACAAAGTGATTTTCTGGATTTTTGTTTTACATTCTGTCTCTCACAGTTGAAGTGTACCTATGATAAAAATTACAGACCTCTACATGCTTTGTAAGTAGGAAAACCTGCAAAATCGGCAGTGTATCAAATACTTGTTCTCCCCACTGTATATACACGTGTAAAAGACACCTAGGTCTCAATATATCTTCCCATGACTGTGTTTTTGTATTTTGCTAAATGACTCAAATGTAAATGTAAAATACATATATATATATATCTTTTAAAAATATATTTTCCTTTATTATTGCGGCAGGTAGCTTAGTGGTTAAGAGCGGTGTGCCAGTAACCGAAAGGTCGCTGGTTCTAATCCCCGAGCCGACTAGGTGAAAAATCTGTCGATGTGCCCTTAAGCAAGGCACTTAACCCTAATTGCTCCTGTAAGTCGCTCTGGATAAGAGCGTCTGCTAAATGACTAAAATGTAAATGTATTATTTTCCACTAACCCTACCACCTCTCCCCTAATTGCAGCAAACTAATGAACAACAACACTTAGGCTTCTATTTCCAACATTTTACGGACACAATCTATTTTACAATAGTTATATTTTGTTTGTTTTTTACATCACTGGGGTCAAGCTTTCTGCCATCCAGGACCTAGATACTAGGCATGTCAGAGGAAAATCGTCAAAGACTCCAGTCACCCAAGTCATAGACTGTTCTCTCTGCTACCGCACAGCAAGCGGTACCGGAGCGCCAAGTCTAGGACCAAAAGGCTCCTTAACAGCTTCTACCCCCAAGCCATAAGACTGCTGAACAATTAATCCCCTCCCTCCTTTGTTTTTACACTGCTGCTACTCGCTGTTTATCATCTAAGCACAGTCACTTTACCCCTACCGACATGTACAAATTACCTGAACTAACCTGTACCCCAGCCCATTACCTCGGTACCGGTACCCCCTGTATATAGCCTCATTATTACCTGGACTAACCTGTACCCCAGCCCATTACCTCGGTACCGGTTCCCCCTGTATATAGCCTCATTATTACCTGGACTAACCTGTACCCCGGCACATTACCTCGGTACCGGTACCCCCTGTATATAGCCTCATTATTACCTGGACTAACCTGTACCCAGGCACATTACCTCGGTACCGGTACCCCCTGTATATAGCCTCATTATTACCTGGACTAACCTGTACCCAGGCACATTACCTCGGTACCGGTACCCCCTGTATATAGCCTCGAAGTCGCGAGAGTGTGACTCCCCATAGTATGTTGTACCAAAGTTGACTGACCCTTAAGGGAACCACACTGCCATAAATGCAAGGAAATCCTCACGGGCAGTTATAGAAAGACCCATATACTGTATAGCCATTGATTCTTGAAGAATATAACTTATAAATGCCTCAAATGTATTTCCCCATCAAAAACCAAAACATAAGCTTGTACAGTGGGGTAAAAAAGTATTTAGTCAGCCACCAATTGTGCAGGTTCTCCCACATAAAAAGATGAGAAAGGCCTGTACTTTTCATCATAGGTACACGTCAACTATGACAGACTAATTGAGGAAAAAATTTCCAGAAAATCACATTGTAGGATTTTTAATGAATTTATTTGCAAATTATGGTGGAAAATAAGTATTGGAAGGAGGTTTCACCTTTAACTGATGGGGTGAACTAAGGTCATGAAGCATGTGTTATATTCTTCAAGAATCAATGGCTATATATAAATAATATAAAAGTCCAAATATGGATGTAGCAACTACAGATGTCACCTTTAACACCACACATCAGTTCAACAACTGCAGAGGTTGTGCCTCTGTTTTTAAGACAGTACTTACTAGTGTTAATCAGGGCCCAGTTTCTCAAAAGCATCTTACTGCTAAGTTCATCATTAGAATCATTGGATGCCTTAAGATGCCTTTGGGAAACCGGAAAAAGGGTTTCCTCCTCTTCTTCCTCCTCCTTTTTCGATGTGACAGTCATCTCCTCCTCCTCCACTTTCACTCCAAACACGGGAGCCTCCTCTTCTTTCACTGTAACATCCTCCTCCTCTTTCACTCTGAACGCGTCTCCCTCTTCTTTCACTGTAACATCTTTCTCTTCTTCTTTCACGGTAACAGCTTCAGCCTCTACTTGTTTTTGCATTGTAACATCCTCCTCTTCCTCCTCCTCTTTCACTAGAGCTTCTTTCTCCGTCCAGCAGACCTCCTCTTCTTTAGTAGGAGGAGAGTAGCTTAGTGAGCTCATGGTCGGTGATGTTAGCTAGCTAGGCTAGTGCTAACTTAACCAGCCAGCTAGCTGACCAATAACAACAACACCGTAAATATGAAATTAAATGGGATAACTAACTAGACGACAGAAGTGGGTTTAAAACACAGTGGCTAATATACACGAAAGCGTCTAAAGAGCTTTATTGGTTGGGCTATTTTGTCTAGCAAGCTACCGAGGTGTCTGACTAACTGTTGCTGCTGTTGAAAGAAGCGTCCCGTCCACTAGATTATACATCACACTAGCAGCATAGCCTTAAAGTCCCACATCGCCATCTGCTGACTGGAGTGGGTAACGAAGTTGAGTAAAATGTAGATTTTATTTTCAGACAAAAAGTTAAAGGGTAGGAAGCATGAGTTTTTACTCACCAATGTAACAACACAGTGTGGTTAAAGACTTAGGAACTTAGTTGTAGTCACGATCTGGTTACCTATTAAGTTCAAACAGTTATGTTTTTTTTTTTATTACATATTTATTAACTTATTTCGGGATATCTTCAAACTACCCACAATGCACTATTTCTCAACGTCATATGGGGGATCTACTCTGTGCTACCGAGTTTGTATGCTAGCTCGGAAGCTAGCTCAAGCTGGATAACGTTAGCCACGCCTCATGTTTTTCATGCACTGTGTGGTTGTGTTATCTAGTGGGAACCCGTTAACACGGTTCGGCTCTGGTACCTTCTTGCGGTGGGCTCAAAAGAAAAGAGAAAATCAGACCTGCTTGTTCCTTTTTGTTTTGTTAACTTTTCAGTAGGGATCTTAGGTTTGATACCGGAGCTACAAGGAATGCGTTGAAATCCCTAAGCAGTATACTTCAAAGCAGTGTGCCGATTCCTGTATCACTTTATCAGCAGCACGTGATCAATGACGTCTGAAGCTTCATTTCGTCAAACAACCACCTGATTGGTTTAGTAATAGGCTTGTTCGACAATGCAGCCGACAAAATGCAGGCGACTGCCGATTGACTGATCTACAAATCACCTTGCATCATAAATAACTACTCATTATATTATTTATAAATCAGTCAACATTTACCCACAATGCAGCATGGATTTGATGCTCTCCAACACGGCCAGTGGTTTAGTAGAAGACATAAAGGCTACGCTGCACAGTCAGTAGGGCGTGTGGGATGTCGTCTATAAAAATGTGGCTGTTCTAAATTCTGTGTTGCTCAAAGCCTTGAATAATGAACCTATTTTTGACCCATTTGGCTGGAAAGCGTCGATGCTACAGGAAGCTTCGTTTCCCCCTCATCACTACTTCTCGGCATGTTCTCTGGGAAGTAGACTACGGGAGTTTTTGTAACTTTTTCCCACTTTTGGCTTTACTGCTAGCGCGCTAGCTGACTGACATCTGGAATCTATCTATTTTGGATGTTGGGGATTTTCCCCTGCCATCATTCTGTATGTCTCTGCTCTTTTGATCTGCAGTTATGTTTCAGTTGGGTTTTGTTAGTTGGGTTCTAACTGGGTCTCCGGAAGTTGGGCTCCAGCTCGTAGACCATAGCTAGTTGGCTAAATAGCTAACATTAGCTGGCTGGCTAAGATAACTGCATATAGATAACATGATTTGATATGGACCATAGCTAGTTGGCTAAATAGCTAACGTTAGCTGGCTGGCTAAGATAACTGCATATAGATAACATGATTTGATATAGACCATAGCTAGTTGGCTAAATAGCTAACGTTAGCTGGCTGGCTAAGATAACTGCATATAGATAACATAGCTAGTTGGCTAAATAGCTAAAGTTAGCTGGCTGGCTAAGATAACTGCATATAGATAACGTTCTATGATATTTTGGTTAGATGGCGTTATGTATTTCCAAAACGTTGGTTTTCCACCATTGGATGCCTTTTTATGCACATGCAACATGGTCTAGGGAAAGGCGCCTGTTCAACGTCGCACTGAAGACTGTTTCAGAACCGTGGACAGCGACTGCTATCCAACGAGGGAGAAAGCGCATTTGTTATGAAATAATATAATTTTTATTAGTTTTGCACCATTGTTCTAACCATATACAATGTCTTAGAGTGATGGACTGTGCCATCCCCACGGCCTCCACAATGGATCAGTCCACTCAGACAGGCCTCCACAATGGATCAGTCCACTCAGACAGACCTCCACAATGGATCAGTCCACTCAGACAGGCCTCCACAATGGATCAGTCCACTCAGACAGGCCTCCACAATGGATCAGTCCACTCAGACAGGCCTCCACAATGGATCAGTCCACTCAGACAGGCCTCCTCAATGGATCAGTCCACTCAGACAGGCCTCCACAATGGATCAGTCCACTCAGACAGGCCTCCACAATGGATCAGTCCACTCAGACAGGCCTCCTCAATGGATCAGTCCACTCGGACAGGCCTCCACAATGGATCAGTCCACTCAGACAGGCCTCCACAATGGATCAGTCCACTCAGACAGGCCTCCTCAATAGATCAGTCCACTCAGACAGACCTCCACAATGGATCAGTCCACTCAGACAGACCTCCACAATGGATCAGTCCACTCAGACAGGACTCCACAATGGATCAGTCCAAAGACCCGAAACACACAGCCAGGGCAACTAAGGAGTGGCTCCGTAAGAAGCATCTCAAGGTCCTGGAGTGGCCTAGCCAGTCTCCAGACCTGAACCCAATAGAAAATCTTTGGAGGGAACTGAAAGTCCGTATTGCTCAGCGACAGCCCCGAAACCTGAAGGATCTGGAGAAGGTCTGTATGGAGGAATGGGCCAAAATCCCTGCTGCAGTGTGTGCAAACCTGGTCAAGACCTACAGGAAACGTATGATCTCTGTAATTGCAAACAAAGGTTTCTGTACCAAATATTAAGTTCTGCTTTTCTGATGTATCAAATACCTATGTCATGCAATAAAATGCAAATGAATTACTTAAAAATCATACAATGTGATTTTCTGGATTTTTGTTTTAGATTCCATCTCTCACAGTTGAAGTGTACCTATGATAAAAATTACAGACCTCTACATGCTTTGTAAGTAGGAAAACCTGCAAAATCGGCAGTGTAGCAAATACTTGTTCTCCCCACTGTATATACATGTGTAAAAGACACCTAGGTCTCAATATATCTTCCCATGACTGTGTTTTTGTATTTTAATGAGTATATGTTTGAGAAGAAGTATTTGATACACTGCCGATTTTGCATCGGTACACTGTGTCCTTAGCCCCGGCCTGCCGAGCACTGCTTTACGCCGAGGGAATGTAGCTAGCTGGCTAACCTCGTCCCCACACTGCGTGGAAGTGTCTGGGAAGGAGATTACTAACTAGCTAGCACAAGCTAGTGTAGCCCTAGAGGAAGAGAGAGAACCAACTCACGGGAATATATCTCCTTCCAGCAGGTGGAGTTTTTGTATGGAGGTCTGTGAGCTGCTCCAAGTTGGTCAACTAAATGAATGGCTTACGTGCTACGTGATGTTTACTTGATCGAATAGAAGTTTCGTGATGCTTAAGTTGTTCTGAGTGTACTGATAAGTAGGACACATGACATACCGACAACTTTGAGAAAAAACACTATAGGAGATGGCTTTGCTAATTCATAACATGATGCTAGTAGCATAGCATCTCTCTCCATTGAATTGACGAGCGAACTCCAAATATCCAAAGTGAAAAACACATTTAAGGCGGTACTTACTGGTGTTAATCAGATCTCCTATCTCCTCCTCTTCATCTTTCAACGTGACAGTAATCTCTCCCTCCTTCTTCACTCCAAAAACGGCATCCTCCTCTATCTCTTCCTCCTCTTCTTTCACTCTGAACGCGTCTTCCTCTTCTTTCACTGTAACGTCTTTCTCTTCTTCTTTCACGGTAACAGCTTCACCCTCTACTTGTTTTTGTATTGTAACATCCTCCTCTTCCTCCTCCTCTTTCACTAGACCCTCTTCCTCCGTCCAGCAGACCTCCTCTTCTTTAGCAGGAGGAGAGTAGCTTAGTGAGCTCATGGTGTGGGATGTTAGCTAGCTAGGCTAGTGCTAACTTAACAAGCCAGCTAGCTGACTAATAACAACTTAATATTAAATTAAATAGGTTAACAAGTAGATACGTCCGAAGTGTGTTTAAAACACAGTAGCTAATATACACCGAAAGCGTCTAGAGCTTGAATCTTTCGGCTGTTGGCTAACCAGCTACGGAGGTGGTTGACTGTTGCCTTCCGTCCACTAGATTATACGTCACGCTTTAAGCATCGCCTGAAAGACACACATCGCCATCTGCTGACTGGAGTGGGTATCGCAGTTGAGGAAAATATTTTATTTTCAAAGTTTATTTTAAATGTATATAATTATATAATACTATTATATTGAGACATATATATTGTTATTTAGCAGACGCTCTAATCCAGAGATGAAAAATGAGAAAAATGTTGTAAATTGATTTGCATTTTTAATGAGGGAAATAAGTATTTGACCCCTTTGCAAAACATTACTTAGTACTTGGTGGCAAAACCCTTGTTGGCAATCACAGAGGTCAGACGTTTCTTGTAGTTGGCCACCAGGTTTGCACACATCTCAGGAGGGATTTTGTCCCACTCCTCTTTGCAGATCTTCTCCAAGTCATTAAAGGTTTCGAGGCTGACGTTTGGCAACTCGAACCTTCAGCTCCCACCACAGATTGTCTATGGGATTAAGGTCTGGAGACTGGCTAGGCCACTCCAGGACCTTAATGTGCTTCTTCTTGAGCCACTCCTTTGTTGCCTTGGCCGTGTGTTTTGGGTCATTGTCATGCTGGAATACCCATCCACGACCCATTTTCAATGCCCTGGCTGAGGGAAGGAGGTTCTCACCCAAGATTTGACGGTACATGGCCCCGTCCATCGTCCCTTTGATGCGGTGAAGTTGAAAGATTACCACCTGTGATAGATTACCACCTGTGGTAGATTACCACCTGTGATAGATTACCACCTGTGATAGATTACCACCTGTGATAGATTACCACCTGTGATAGATTACCACCTGTGATAGATTACCACCTGTGATAGATTACCACCTGTGATAGCGAAACACTGTCCTCTCCATTACTCCAGCCAAATAGTATAAAATACTTGTTCTCCCCACTGTATATGCAGTTATCTTAGCCAGCCAGCTAACTTTAGCTATTTAGCCAACTAGCTATGTTATTTCTCCCCATTGTATATATATTGTTATATAGCAGACGCTCTTATCCAGAGCGACTTACAGGATCAATTAGGGTTAAGTGTCTTGCTCAAGGGCACATCGACAGATTTTTCACCTCTACTGTATTTTAGTCAATGCCACTCCTACATATTGCTCATCCTAATATTTATATATTTCTTAATTCCATTCTTTTACTTTTAGATTTGTGTGTATTGTTGTGAATTGTTAGATACTACTGCACTGTTGGAGCTAGGAACACAAGCGTTTCGCTACACCCGCAATAACATCTGCTAAAAATGTGTACGTGACCAATACAATTTCATTTGATTTGAATTCACCTTTCAGCAGGACAATAATCTAAAACACACACGGACAAATCTCCACTGGAGTTGCTTATCAACAAGACAGGGAATGTTCCTGAGTGGCAGAGTTACAGTTTTGACTTAAATCTGCTTGAAAATCTATGGCAAGACTTGAAAATGGTTGTCTAGCAACGATCAACATCCAATTTGATAGAACTTGAGGAATTCTGAAAAATAATAATGGGTAAATGTTGCACAATCCAAGTGTGCAAAGCTTTTAGAGACTCACCCAAAGAGACTCACAGCTGTAATCTCTGCCAAAGGTGATTCTACCATATATTGACTCAGCGGTGTGAATACTTATGTAAATGAGATATTTACTGGATTTCATTTTCAATACATTTGCAAAAATGTCTAAAAACATGTTTTCACTTTGTCCTTGTGTTTTAGATGGGTGAATATTATTATTTTTTCAATCCATTTTGAATTCAGGCTGTGACACAGCAAAATGTGGAATAAGTCAATGGGTATGAATACTTTCTGAAGACACTGTATAAAGTTATAGAGAGTGTTTGGAACCACCAATACTCTTCTTAGAGACTTTTCCAGGCCAAACTCTGTGGAGTTGGTTGTCCTTCTGGAAGGTTCTCCCATCTCTGCAGCACTCCACCAATCAGGCCTTTATGGTAGAGTGGCCAGACGGAAGCCACTCCTCAGTAAAAGACACTCCTCCGCCCGCTTGGAGTTTGCCAAAAGGCACCTAAAGGACTCTCAGACCATGAATGCCAAGCCTCACGTCTGGAGGAAACCGGGCACCATCCCTACAGTGAAGCATGGTGGTGGCAGCATCATGCTGTGTGGATGTTTTTCAGCGGCAGGGACTAGGAGACTAGTCAGGATTGAGGGAAAGATGAACAGAGAAAAGTACAGAGAGATCCTTGATGAAACCTGCTCCAGAGTGCTCAGGAACTCAGACTCGGTCGAAGGTTCACCTTCCAACAGGACAACGACCCTAAGCACACAGCCAAGACAACGCAGGAGTGGCTTCAGGACATGTCTCTGAATAACCTTGAGTGGCCCAGCCAGAGCCCGGACTTGAACCCGATCGAACATCTCTGGAGAGACCTGAAAATAGCTGTGCAGCGACGCTCTCCATCCAACCTGACAGAGCTTGAGAGGATCTTCATAGAAGAATGGGAGAAACTCCCCAAATACAGGTGTGCCAAGCTTGTAGCGTCATACCCAAGAAGACTCGAGGCTGCAATCGCTGCCAAAGGTGCTTCAACAAAATACTGAGTAAAGGGTCTGAAAACGTTTGTAAATGTGATATTTCAGTTTTTTTTTAGTTTTTATAAATGTTCAAAACCAACATGTTCTATGGATAAATCCTTCGACCTCATTGCTTGGTTTTAGCTCTGACACTGCACTGTCAACTGTGGGACCTTATACAGACAGGTGTGTGCCTTTCCAAATCAAGTCCAATCAATTGAATTTACCACAGGTAAACACCTTAGGGTCTGAATACTCCAACGTCGTTTTAGAGAATTTGATAGTTTGTCCACGCATCCGGCTTCTTCACCTCCGGGATCGTCTGAGACCAGACAGCTGATGAAACTGAGGAGTATTTCTGTCTGTAATAAAGCCCTTTTATGGGGAAAAACTCATTCTGATTGGCATGACCTGGCTCCCCAGTGGGTGGGCCTATGCCGTCCCAGTCCCACCTATTGCTGAGCCCCTGCCCAGTCATGCTGTCACGATCGTCGATAGATGAAGCGGACCAAGGCGCAGCGTGATAACCGTACATATTTTATTGAAGTACACACACGAACAAAACAACAAACCAAACGATACGTGAAGTCCTAGGTTAACACCAAAAACAAACCTTACGGAACAAGATCCCACAAAACAAAAGTGCCAAAAGGCCGCTTAAGTATGGACCCCAATCAGAGACAACGAGCTACAGACGTCTCTGATTGGGAACCACCCTGGCCAACATAGATATACACAATCTAGAACACCCCATAGACAACTAAACATAACAAGTCCACACCCTGGCTCAACATTTAAGAGTCCCCAGAGCCAGGGCGTGACACATGTGAAATCCATAGATTAGGGTTCTAATTAATGTATTTCAATTGACTGATTTCCTTCAATGAACTGTAACTCATTAAAATCTTTGAAATTGTTGCATGTTGCGTTTTATTTTTGTTCAGTGTGTGTATGTATACTGTACAAGATGTACTGTACCAGTCAAAAGTTTTAGAACACCTACTCATTCAAGGGTTTTTCTTTATTTTTACTATTTTTTTACATTGTAGAATAATAGTGAAGACATCAAAACTATGAAATAACACATATGGAATCATGTAGTAAAGGTAAATCATGCTGGTTAAGATGGACTGTCGTTTCTCTTTGCTTATTTGAGCTGTTTTTGCCATAATATGGACTTGGTCTTTTACCAAATAGGCCTATCTTCTGTATACCACCACTACCTTGTCACAACACAACTGATTGGCTGAAACGCATTAAGAAGGAAAGAAATTCCACAAATTAACTTTTAACAAGGCACACCTGTTAATTGAAATTCATTCCAAGTGACTACCTAATGAAGCTGGTTGAGAGAATGCCAAGAGTGTGCAAAGCTGTCATCAAGGCAGCTTGAAGAATCTCAAATATAAAATATATTTTGATTTGTTTAACACTTTTTTTGGTTACTACATGATTCCATATGTGTTATTTCATGGTTGTGATGTCTTCACTATTATTCTGCAATAAAAAATAGTCAAAATAAAGAAAAACCCTTGAATGAGTAGGTGTGTCCAAACTTTTGACTGGTACTGTATACAGGTGTGTTTACGGACATATTCAATCTCTCCCTATCCCAGTCTGCTGTGCCCACATGCTTCAAGATGGCCACCATTGTCCCTGTACCCAAGAAAGCAAAGGTAACTGAACTAAATGACTGTCGCCCCGTAGCACTCACTTCTGTCATCATGAAGTGCTTTGAGAGACTAGTCAAGGATCATATCACCTCTACCTTACCTGTCACCCTAGACTCACTTCAATTTGCTTACCGCCCCAATAGATCCACAGACGATGCAATCGCCATCACACTGCACACTGCCCTATCCCATCTGGACAAGAGGAATACCTATGTAAGAATGCTGTTCATTGACTATAGCTCAGCATTCAACACCATAGTACCCTCCAAGCTCATCACTAAGCTCGGGGCCCTGGGTCCGAACCCCGCTCTGTGCAACTGGGTCCTGGACTTCCTGAATGGCCGCCCCCAGGTGATGAAGGTGGAAAACAACACCTCCACTTCGCTGATCCTCAACACTAGGGCCCCACAAGGGTGCGTGCTCAGCCACCTCCTGTACTCCCTGTTCACCCATGACTGTGTGGCCGCGCACACCTCCAACTCAATCATCAAGTTTGCAGACCACACAACAGTAGTAGTCTTGATTACCAACAATGACGAGACCGCCTACAGGGAGGAGGTGAGGGCTCCTGCACCGGGGGCAAACTACCAGCCTTCCAGGACACCTACAGCACCCGATGTCACAGGAAGGCCAAAAAGATCATCAAGGACAACAACCACCCGAGCCACTGCCTGTTCCCCCCCGCTATCATCTAGAAGGCCAGGTCAGTACAGGTGCATCAAAGCTGGGACCGAGAGACTGAAAAACAGCTTCTATCTCAAGGCCATCAGACTGTTAAACAGCCATCACTAGCACATTAGAGGCTGCTGCCTATAGACAGCGACTATAAATCACTGGCCACTTTAAAGAAATGGAACACTAGCCACTTTAATAATGTTTACATATATTACATTACTCATCTCATATGTATATACTGCATTCTATACTATTCTACGGTATCTTAGTCACTTTAATAATGTTTACATATCTTGCATTACTCATCTCATATGTATATACTGTATTCTGTACTATTCTACAGTATCTTAGTCACTTTAATAATGTTTACATATCTTGCATTACTCATCTCATATGTATATACTGTATTCTATACTATTCTACGGTATCTTAGTCACTTTAATAATGTTTACATATCTTGCATAACTCATCTCATATGTATATACTCTATTCTATACTATTCTACTGTACCTTAGTCCATGCCGCTCTGTCATTGCTCGTCCATATATGTATGTATATATTCTTAATTCATTGCTTACTAGTTTTGTGTGTATTGGGTATATGTTGTGGAATGGTTAGATATGACTTGTTAGATATTACTGCACTGTCGGAGCTAGAACACTCCTTCAGTAGCCTCCATACAACACTCCTTCAGTAGCCTCCAACTGCTCTTAAACACTAGTAAAACAAAATGCATGCTCTTCAACCGAACGCTGCTTGCACCCGCCCACCCGACTAGAATCACTACTCTAGACGGGTCTGACCTAGAGTACGTGGACAACTACAAATATCTAGGTGTCTGGTTAGACTGTAAACTCTCCTTCCAGACTCACATTAAGAATCTCCAATCCAAAGTTAAATCTAGAATCGGTTTCCTATTTTCGCAACAAAGCCTCCTTCACTCATGCTGCCAAACATGCCCTTGTAAAACTGACTATCCTACCGATCCTTGACTTCGGCGATGTCATTTACAAAATAGCCTCCAACACTCTACTCAGCAAATTGGATGTTGTCTATCACAGTGCCATCCGTTTTGTCTCCAAAGCCCCATATAATACCCACCACTGTGACCTGTACGCTCTTGTTGGCTGGTCCTCACTACATATTCGTCGCCAAACCCACTGGCTCCAGGCCATCTATAAATCACTGCTAGGCAAATCCCCGCCTTATCTTAGCTCATTGGTCACCATAGCAACACCCACCCGTAGTCTGCGCTCCAGCGGGTATATCTCACTGGTCATCCCCAAAGCCAACACCTCCTTTGGCCGCAATTCCTTCCAGTTCTCTGCTGCCAATGACTGGAACAAATTGCAAAATCTCTGAAGCTGGAGACGCTTATCTCCCTCACTAACTTTAAGCATCAGTTGTCAGAGCACCTTACCGATCACTGCACCTGTACACAGCCCATCTGAAATTAGCCCGCCCAACTACCTCATCCCTATATTGTTATTTATTTTGCTCATCTGTACCCCAGTATCTCTATTTGCACATCATCTCTTGCACATCATTCCAGTGTTAATACTAAATTGTAATTATTTTGCACTATAGCCTATTTTATTGCCTTACCTCCATAACTTGCTAAATTTGCACACTGTATATTAATTGTATTTCTATTGTATTTTTTTTTGATTTTTGTTTTGTTTTACCCCATATGTAACTCTGTGTTGTTGTTTTTATCGCACTGCTATGCTTTATCTTGGCCAGGTCGCAGTTGTAAATGAGAACTTGTTCTCAACTGGTTTACCTGGTTAAATAAAGGTGAAATAAAATAAAAAAAATAAAAGAAGCACAAGCATTTCGCTACACCCGCAATAACATTACTGCACCGGTACCCCCCTGTATATATAGCCTCCCTACTGTTATCACCCGCTATAACATCTGCTAAACACATGTTGTTACCAATAACATTACTGTACCGGTACCCCCCCTGTATATATAGCCTCCCTACTGTTATCACCCGCTATAACATCTGCTAAACACATGTTGTTACCAATAACATTACTGTACGGTACCCCCTGTATATATAGCCTCCCTACTGTTATCACCCGCTATAACATCTGTTAAACACATGTTGTTACCAATAACATTACTGTACCGGTACCCCCTGTATATATAGCCTCCCTACTGTTATCACCCGCTATAACATCTGCTAAACACATGTTGTTACCAATAACATTACTGCACCGGTACCCCCCTGTATATATAGCCTCCCTACTGTTATCACCCGCTATAACATCTGCTAAACACATGTTGTTACCAATAACATTACTGCACCGGTACCCCCCTGTATATATAGCCTCCCTACTGTTATCACCCGCTATAACATCTGCTAAACACATGTTGTTACCAATAACATTACTGTACCGGTACCCCCTGTATATATAGCCTCCCTACTGTTATCACCCGCTATAACATCTGCTAAACACATGTTGTTACCAATAACATTACTGTACCGGTACCCCCTGTATATATAGCCTCCCTACTGTTATCACCCGCTATAACATCTGCTAAACACATGTTGTTACCAATAACATTACTGCACTGGTACCCCCGGTATATATAGCCTCCCTACTGTTATCACCCGCTATAACATCTGCTAAACACATGTTGTTACCAATAACATTACTGTCCCGGTACCCCCCTGTATATATAGCCTCCCTACTGTTATCACCCGCTATAACATCTGCTAAACACATGTTGTTACCAATAACATTACTGTACCGGTACCCCCCTGTATATATAGCCTCCCAACTGTTATCACCAACTATAACATCTGCTAAACACATGTTGTTACCAATAACATTACTGTACGGTACCCCCTGTATATATAGCCTCCCTACTGTTATCACCCGCTATAACATCTGCTAAACACATGTTGTTACCAATAACATTACTGTACCGTACCCCCCTGTATATATAGCCTCCCTACTGTTATCACATGCTATAACATCTGCTAAACACATGTTGTTACCAATAACATTACTGTACCCGGTACCCCCCTGTATATATAGCCTCCCTACTGTTATCACCCGCTATAACATCTGCTAAACACATGTTGTTACCAATAACATTACTGTACCGGTACCCCCCTGTATATATAGCCTCCCTACTGTTATCACCCGCTATAACATCTGCTAAACACATGTTGTTACCAATAACATTACTGCACTGGTACCCCCGGTATATATAGCCTCCCTACTGTTATCACCCGCTATAACATCTGCTAAACACATGTTGTTACCAATAACATTACTGTCCCGGTACCCCCCTGTATATATAGCCTCCCTACTGTTATCACCAACTATAACATCTGCTAAACACATGTTGTTACCAATAACATTACTGTACCGGTACCCCCTGTATATATAGCCTCCCTACTGTTATCACCCGCTATAACATCTGCTAAACACATGTTGTTACCAATAACATTACTGTACGGTACCCCCTGTATATATAGCCTCCCTACTGTTATCACCCGCTATAACATCTGCTAAACACATGTTGTTACCAATAACATTACTGTACGGTACCCCCTGTATATATAGCCTCCCTACTGTTATCACCCGCTATAACATCTGCTAAACACATGTTGTTACCAATAACATTACTGCACCGGTACCCCCCTGTATATATAGCCTCCCTACTGTTATCACCAACTATAACATCTGCTAAACACATGTTGTTACCAATAACATTACTGTACCGGTACCCCCCTGTATATATAGCCTCCCTACTGTTATCACATGCTATAACATCTGCTAAACACATGTTGTTACCAATAACATTACTGTACCGGTACCCCCCTGTATATATAGCCTCCCTACTGTTATCACCCGCTATAACATCTGCTAAACACATGTTGTTACCAATAACATTACTGTACCGGTACCCCCCTGTATATATAGCCTCCCTACTGTTATCACCCGCTATAACATCTGCTAAACACATGTTGTTACCAATAACATTACTGCACTGGTACCCCCCGGTATATATAGCCTCCCTACTGTTATCACCCGCTATAACATCTGCTAAACACATGTTGTTACCAATAACATTACTGTCCCGGTCCCCCTGTATATATAGCCTCCTACTGTTATCACCAACTATAACATCTGCTAAACACATGTTGTTACCATTAACATTACTGTACCGGTCCCCCCTGTATATATAGCCTCCCTACTGTTATCACCCGCTATAACATCTGCTAAACACATGTTGTTACCAATAACATTACTGTACCGGTACCCCCTGTATATATAGCCTCCCTACTGTTATCACCCGCTATAACATCTGCTAAACACATGTTGTTACCAATAACATTACTGTACCGGTACCCCCTGTATATATAGCCTCCCTACTGTTATCACCCGCTATAACATCTGCTAAACACATGTTGTTACCAATAACATTACTGTACCGGTACCCCCTGTATATATAGCCTCCCTACTGTTATCACCAACTATAACATCTGCTAAACACATGTTGTTACCAATAACATTACTGTACCGGTACCCCCCTGTATATATAGCCTCCCTACTGTTATCACCCGCTATAACATCTGCTAAACACATGTTGTTACCAATAACATTACTGTACCGGTACCCCCTGTATATATAGCCTCCCTACTGTTATCACCCGCTATAACATCTGCTAAACACATGTTGTTACCAATAACATTACTGCACTGGTACCCCCCGGTATATATAGCCTCCCTACTGTTATCACCCGCTATAACATCTGCTAAACACATGTTGTTACCAATAACATTACTGTCCCGGTACCCCCCTGTATATATAGCCTCCCTACTGTTATCACCCGCTATAACATCTGCTAAACACATGTTGTTACCAATAACATTACTGTACCGGTACCCCCCTGTATATATAGCCTCCCAACTGTTATCACCAACTATAACATCTGCTAAACACATGTTGTTACCAATAACATTACTGTACCGGTACCCCCCTGTATATATAGCCTCCCTACTGTTATCACCCGCTATAACATCTGCTAAACACATGTTGTTACCAATAACATTACTGTACCGGTACCCCCCTGTATATATAGCCTCCCTACTGTTATCACATGCTATAACATCTGCTAAACACATGTTGTTACCAATAACATTACTGTACCGGTACCCCCCTGTATATATAGCCTCCCTACTGTTATCACCCGCTATAACATCTGCTAAACACATGTTGTTACCAATAACATTACTGTACCGGTACCCCCTGTATATATAGCCTCCCTACTGTTATCACCCGCTATAACATCTGCTAAACACATGTTGTTACCAATAACATTACTGCACTGGTACCCCCCGGTATATATAGCCTCCCTACTGTTATCACCCGCTATAACATCTGCTAAACACATGTTGTTACCAATAACATTACTGTCCCGGTACCCCCTGTATATATAGCCTCCCTACTGTTATCACCAACTATAACATCTGCTAAACACATGTTGTTACCAATAACATTACTGTACCGGTACCCCCTGTATATATAGCCTCCCTACTGTTATCACCCGCTATAACATCTGCTAAACACATGTTGTTACCAATAACATTACTGTACCGGTACCCCCCTGTATATATAGCCTCCCTACTGTTATCACCCGCTATAACATCTGCTAAACACATGTTGTTACCAATAACATTACTGTACCGGTACCCCCTGTATATATAGCCTCCCTACTGTTATCACCCGCTATAACATCTGCTAAACACATGTTGTTACCAATAACATTACTGTACGGTACCCCCTGTATATATAGCCTCCCCTACTGTTATCACCAACTATAACATCTGCTAAACACATGTTGTTACCAATAACATTACTGTACCGGTACCCCCCTGTATATATAGCCTCCCTACTGTTATCACATGCTATAACATCTGCTAAACACATGTTGTTACCAATAACATTACTGTACGCAGTACCCCCCTGTATATATAGCCTCCCTACTGTTATCACCCGCTATAACATCTGCTAAACACATGTTGTTACCAATAACATTACTGTACCGGTACCCCCCTGTATATATAGCCTCCCTACTGTTATCACCCGCTATAACATCTGCTAAACACATGTTGTTACCAATAACATTACTGCACTGGTACCCCCGGTATATATAGCCTCCCTACTGTTATCACCCGCTATAACATCTGCTAAACACATGTTGTTACCAATAACATTACTGTCCCGGTACCCCCTGTATATATAGCCTCCCTACTGTTATCACCAACTATAACATCTGCTAAACACATGTTGTTACCAATAACATTACTGTACCGGTACCCCCTGTATATATAGCCTCCCCTACTGTTATCACCCGCTATAACATCTGCTAAACACATGTTGTTACCAATAACATTACTGTACCGGTACCCCCTGTATATATAGCCTCCCTACTGTTATCACCCGCTATAACATCTGCTAAACACATGTTGTTACCAATAACATTACTGTACGGTACCCCCTGTATATATAGCCTCCCTACTGTTATCACCCGCTATAACATCTGCTAAACACATGTTGTTACCAATAACATTACTGTACCGGTACCCCCCTGTATATATAGCCTCCCTACTGTTATCACCAACTATAACATCTGCTAAACACATGTTGTTACCAATAACATTACTGTCCCGGTACCCCCGGTATATATAGCCTCCCTACTGTTATCACCCGCTATAACATCTGCTAAACACATGTTGTTACCAATAACATTACTGTCCCGGTACCCCCCTGTATATATAGCCTCCCTACTGTTATCACCAACTATAACATCTGCTAAACACATGTTGTTACCAATAACATTACTGTACCGGTACCCCCTGTATATATAGCCTCCCTACTGTTATCACCCGCTATAACATCTGCTAAACACATGTTGTTACCAATAACATTACTGTACCGGTACCCCCCTGTATATATAGCCTCCCTACTGTTATCACCCGCTATAACATCTGCTAAACACATGTTGTTACCAATAACATTACTGTCCCGGTACCCCCTGTATATATAGCCTCCCTACTGTTATCACCCGCTATAACATCTGCTAAACACATGTTGTTACCAATAACATTACTGTACCGGTACCCCCTGTATATATAGCCTCCCAACTGTTATCACCAACTATAACATCTGCTAAACACATGTTGTTACCAATAACATTACTGTACCGGTACCCCCTGTATATATAGCCTCCCTACTGTTATCACCCGCTATAACATCTGCTAAACACATGTTGTTACCAATAACATTACTGTACCCGGTACCCCCCTGTATATATAGCCTCCCTACTGTTATCACATGCTATAACATCTGCTAAACACATGTTGTTACCAATAACATTACTGTACCGGTACCCCCTGTATATATAGCCTCCCTACTGTTATCACCCGCTATAACATCTGCTAAACACATGTTGTTACCAATAACATTACTGTACCGGTACCCCCCTGTATATATAGCCTCCCTACTGTTATCACCCGCTATAACATCTGCTAAACACATGTTGTTACCAATAACATTACTGCACTGGTACCCCCCCCGGTATATATAGCCTCCCTACTGTTATCACCCGCTATAACATCTGCTAAACACATGTTGTTACCAATAACATTACTGTCCCGGTACCCCCCTGTATATATAGCCTCCCTACTGTTATCACCAACTATAACATCTGCTAAACACATGTTGTTACCAATAACATTACTGTACCGGTACCCCCCTGTATATATAGCCTCCCTACTGTTATCACCCGCTATAACATCTGCTAAACACATGTTGTTACCAATAACATTACTGTACCGGTACCCCCCTGTATATATAGCCTCCCTACTGTTATCACCCGCTATAACATCTGCTAAACACATGTTGTTACCAATAACATTACTGTACGGTACCCCCTGTATATATAGCCTCCCTACTGTTATCACCCGCTATAACATCTGCTAAACACATGTTGTTACCAATAACATTACTGTACCGGTACCCCCCTGTATATATAGCCTCCCTACTGTTATCACCAACTATAACATCTGCTAAACACATGTTGTTACCAATAACATTACTGTACCGGTACCCCCCCTGTATATATAGCCTCCCTACTGTTATCACATGCTATAACATCTGCTAAACACATGTTGTTACCAATAACATTACTGTACCGGTACCCCCCTGTATATATAGCCTCCCTACTGTTATCACCCGCTATAACATCTGCTAAACACATGTTGTTACCAATAACATTACTGTACCGGTACCCCCCTGTATATATAGCCTCCCTACTGTTATCACCCGCTATAACATCTGCTAAACACATGTTGTTACCAATAACATTACTGCACTGGTACCCCCCCCGGTATATATAGCCTCCCTACTGTTATCACCCGCTATAACATCTGCTAAACACATGTTGTTACCAATAACATTACTGTCCCGGTACCCCCCTGTATATATAGCCTCCTACTGTTATCACCAACTATAACATCTGCTAAACACATGTTGTTACCAATAACATTACTGTACCGGTTCCCCCCTGTATATATAGCCTCCCTACTGTTATCACCCGCTATAACATCTGCTAAACACATGTTGTTACCAATAACATTACTGTACCGGTACCCCCCTGTATATATAGCCTCCTACTGTTATCACCCGCTATAACATCTGCTAAACACATGTTGTTACCAATAACATTACTGTACCGGTACCCCCCTGTATATATAGCCTCCCTACTGTTATCACCCGCTATAACATCTGCTAAACACATGTTGTTACCAATAACATTACTGTACCGGTACCCCCCTGTATATATAGCCTCCCTACTGTTATCACCAACTATAACATCTGCTAAACACATGTTGTTACCAATAACATTACTGTCCCGGTACCCCCCCGGTATATATAGCCTCCCTACTGTTATCACCCGCTATAACATCTGCTAAACACATGTTGTTACCAATAACATTACTGTCCCGGTACCCCCCTGTATATATAGCCTCCCTACTGTTATCACCAACTATAACATCTGCTAAACACATGTTGTTACCAATAACATTACTGTACCGGTACCCCCCCTGTATATATAGCCTCCCTACTGTTATCACCCGCTATAACATCTGCTAAACACATGTTGTTACCAATAACATTACTGTACCGGTACCCCCCTGTATATATAGCCTCCCTACTGTTATCACCCGCTATAACATCTGCTAAACACATGTTGTTACCAATAACATTACTGTCCCGGTACCCCCGGTATATATAGCCTCCCCTACTGTTATCTCCCGCTATGACATCTGCTAAACACATGTTGTTACCAATAACATTACTGTACCGGTACCCCCTGTATATATAGCCTCCCTACTGTTATCACCCGCTATAACATCTGCTAAACACATGTTGTTACCAATAACATTACTGTACCGGTACCCCCCTGTATATATAGCCTCCCTACTGTTATCACCCGCTATAACATCTGCTAAACACATGTTGTTACCAATAACATTACTGTACCGGTACCCCCTGTATATATAGCCTCCCTACTGTTATCACCCGCTATAACATCTGCTAAACACATGTTGTTACCAATAACATTACTGTACCAGTACCCCCTGTATATATAGCCTCCCTACTGTTATCACCCGCTATAACATCTGCTAAACACATGTTGTTACCAATAACATTACTGTACCGGTACCCCCCTGTATATATAGCCTCCCTACTGTTATCACCCGCTATAACATCTGCTAAACACATGTTGTTACCAATAACATTACTGTACCGGTACCCCCCTGTATATATAGCCTCCCTACTGTTATCACTCGCTATAACATCTGCTAAACACATGTTGTTACCAATAACATTACTGTACCGGTACCCCCCTGTATATATAGCCTCCCTACTGTTATTTTATTTTACTTCTGCTATTTTTTTCTCAACACTTTTTTTGTTGTTGTTTTATTTTACTTTTTTATTAAGAAATAAATGCGTTGTTGGTTAAGGACTGTAAGTAAGCATTTCACTGTAATGACTGCACCTGTTGTATTCGGCGCATGTGGCCAATAAAATTTGATTTGATTTGATCTGTTGAAGACGTGTATGTGACCAATACCATTTGATTTGATTTTATTTGAAATAACGGACCAGCTCTAAAATAAGTGGTGGGAAAAAATATGTTTGCACCCCCTCAGTGGACACACCCCCTATTTTAATTAGCTCCATGGCTCAGTGGACACACCCCCTATTGAAATTAGCTCCATGGCTCAGTGGACACACCCCCTATTGGGGGGGGGCTCCTTGGCGATGGGAAGCCCGGACCTGACACAGGCTTCAAACAGCCTCACCGCCCTGGATCCAGAGTTTCTGGTACCTTCATCCCTGGGGTCACCGCCCTGGATCCAGAGTTTTCTGGTGACTTCATCCCTGGGGTCACCGCCCTGGATCCAGAGTTTCTGGTGACTTCATCCCTGGGGTCACCGCCCTGGATCCAGAGTTTTCTGGTGACTTCATCCCTGGGGTCACCGCCCTGGATCCAGAGTTTGTGGTGACTTCATCCCTGGGGTCACCGCCCTGGATCCAGAGTTTCTGGTACCTTCATCCCTGGGGTCACCGCCCTGGATCCATGGTTTCTGGTACCTTCATCCCTGGGGTCACCGCCCTGGATCCAGAGTTTGTGGTGACTTCATTCCTGGGGTCACCGCCCTGGATCCAGAGTTTTCTGGTGACTTCATCCCTGGGGTCACCGCCCTGGATCCAGAGTTTCTGGTACCTTCATCCCTGGGGTCACCGCCCTGGATCCAGAGTTTTCTGGTGACTTCGTCCCTGGGGTCACCGCCCTGGATCCAGAGTTTTCTGGTGACTTCGTCCCTGGGGTCACTGCCCTGGATCCAGAGTTTGTGGTGCCTTCATCCCTGGGGTCACCGCCCTGGATCCAGAGTTTGTGGTGCCTTCATCCCTGGGGTCACCGCCCTGGATCCAGAGTTTTGTGGTGACTTCATCCCTGGGGTCACCGCCCTGGATCCAGAGTTTGTGGTGACTTCATCCCTGGGATCACCGCCCTGGATCCAGAGTTTCTGGTACCTTCATCCCTGGGGTCACCGCCCTGGATCCAGAGTTTTCTGGTGACTTCATCCCTGGGGTCACCGCCCTGGATCCAGAGTTTGTGGTACCTTCATCCCTGGGGTCACCGCCCTGGATCCAGAGTTTGTGGTGCCTTCATCCCTGGGGTCACCGCCCTGGATCCAGAGTTTGTGGTGCCCATCCATCTGTTGGGTTGGTAAGATGTGGAAAGAAGTAGGTTTTAAATTCATACTTATTACGAATCTGCACTAGTTTGAAAATACTATTATTATTTAATGAAAGAAATGAAAAAATATCACTTTTTGTCTGGAAATAAAATAAACGTTTCTCTCAACTTCGTTACCCACTCCAGTCAGCAGATGGCGATGTGTGTCTTTCAGGCGATGCTTCTAGTGTGACGTGTAATCTAGTGGACGGAACGTTTCTTCAACAACGACGAGTCAGCCACCTCGATAGTTTGCTAGCCAACATGGTCGAAATGTTCAAGCTGATCAGACTGTTTCAGTGTATATTTGCCTCTGAATTTTAAACATACTAATGTCTTATAACTAGTTTCCGCATTTAATGTCATATTTACGTTTAGTCAGGTAACGGTAGCTGGCTTCATAAATTAGCCTATCACTAGTCTTGTATGTATTGTTACACCATGTAGGAGCAGTATAGACCTAGTCTGTTCATTATATACATCTATATGATGTATTGTTACACCATGTAGGAGCAGTATAGACCTAGTCTGTTCATTATATACATCTATATGATGTATTGTTACACCATGTAGGAGCAGTATAGACCTAATCTGTTCATTATATACATCTATATGATGTATTGTTACACCATGTAGGAGCATTATAGACCTAGTCTGTTCATTATATACATCTACATGATGTATTGTTACACCATGTAGGAGCAGTATAGACATAATCTGTTCATTATATACATCTACTTTATGTATTGTTACACCATGTTGGAGCAACATGTTAGATAGTTACTTATTTAGATTTTGTTTGACTTAATGAAACTGCCTTAAATGCAGATGTGCTGTAGTATAATTGTTTTTATTCTTACTCATCAAAATTCTGCACTAATCAATCAGCACATCCCTGTGTATTATATAATTAAATACATTTAAAATATACTTTGTCAATAAAAAAAGATCCTCAACCCCGTTACCCACTCCAGTCAGCAGATGGCGATGTGTGTCTTTCAGGCGATGCTGAAAGCGTGACGTATAATCTAGTGGACGGGAAGCAACAGTCAACCACCTCCGTAGCTGGTTAGCCAACAGCCGAAAGATTCAAGCTCTAGACGCTTTCGGTGTATATTAGCTACTGTGTTTTAAACACACTTCCGTCGTATCTACTTGTTAACCTATTTAATTTAATATTAAGTTGTTATTAGTCAGCTACAGTAGCTGGCTGGTTAAGTTAGCACTAGCCTAGCTAGCTAACATCCCCGACCATGAGCTCACTAAGCTACTCTCCTCCTGCTAAAGAAGAGGAGGTCTGCTGGACGGAGAAAGAAGCTCTAGTGAAAGAGGAGGAGGAAGAGGAGGATGTTACAATACAAAAACAAGTAGAGGGTGAAGCTGTTACCGTGAAAGAAGAAGAGAAAGACTTTACAGTGGAAGAAGAGGAAGACGCGTTCAGAGTGAAAGAGGAGGAGGATGTTACAGTGAAAGAAGAGGAAGACGCGTTCAGAGTGAAAGAGGAGGAGGATGTTACAGTGAAAGAAGAGGAAGACGCGTTCAGAGTGAAAGAGGAGGAGGATGTTACAGTGAAAGAAGAGGAAGACGCGTTCAGAGTGAAAGAGGAGGAGGATGTTACAGTGAAAGAAGAGGAGGAGGAAGAGATAGAGGAGGATGCCGTTTTTGGAGTGAAGAAGGAGGGAGAGATTACTGTCACGTTGAAAGATGAAGAGGAGGAGATAGGAGATCTGATTAACACCAGTAAGTACCGCCTTAATGTGTTTTTCACTTTGGATATTTGGAGTTCGCTCGTCAATTCAATGGAGAGAGATGAAAGAGGAGGAGGAGGAGATGACTGTCACATCGAAAAAGGAGGAGGAAGAAGAGGAGGAAACTGGATATCTGGTTCCGGTTCCCAAAGGCATCTTAAGGCATCCAATGGTTCTAATGATGAACTTAGCAGTAAGATGCTTTTGAGAAACCGGGCCCTGATTAACACTAGTAAGTACTGTCTTAAGAACAGAGGCACAAACTCTGCAGTTGTTGAACTGATGTGTGGTGTTAAAGGTGGAATCTGCAGTTGCTACATCCATATTTGGACTTTTAAATTATTTATATATAGCCATTGATTCTTGAAGAATATAACACATGCCTCATGAGCTTAGTTCAACTGTCGTACCCCATCAGATCCCAAAATAAGCTTTTTCTACTCCAATGTTTAGAACCAGTGTAAATGTAAACCAACACTGTATAGCCTCAACATGGTTAAAACTATAATGGTGATATCATGGATGGTCAGTCCTTGCATCCATAGGTCTGTCTATAATTTTGAGAGTAGTTACATTTCTCCAGTCCCATTCATCATCTTATTACCAAAACAGTGGTGGAATGACAGCTTTGTTATTGTTTGAACTGCAGATTGGTTGATTGATTGATGTGTGGCTTTTTTTAAAGGGGCAACCTAGGTTTTAAACAGCAGCAAAATTGGGGGCTGGAGAAATGTAACCACTCTCAAATTCATAGAGAAAGCTATTGTAGCAACCTTAACCCAAAACCTAGCGACCTCATCAAGAAGTTCAGACATCTTGGTATAACAGTTATAAGGTGTTGGCTTGACAGTCTCTGGACCCAGGTTTGAGTCCAGCTCAGGGATACCCCCTGGAATTCACTACACTATGAATACAAGGACTGGCCATCCATAAGGTCAAAATCACAGTTTTAACCTGGTTTTGAAGATATACAGTGTTTGTTTACAACCAGTGGCATTATACAAGCTTATGCTTTGGTTTCTGATGGGGAAATACATTTGAGGCATTTATAAGTTATATTCTTCAAGAATCAATGGCTATATAGTATATGGGTTTTTCTATAACTGCCAGTGAGGATTTCCTTGCATTTATGGCAGTGTAGTTCCCTTAAGGGTCAGTCAACTTTGGTAAAACATACTATGGGGAGTCGTGACTTAGGTTGAAGGATCTAAACTGACACCTGAAAAGGCCAATGAAATCCGCGCCTCGCTGGAAGCCCCACCTTCCACAGGTGATGAGCGTTAGGCTCGGATTCATTCCTTCAATTATTCCGCTCTTTACCTCGTTGTGAACAGGAACGATTCATGCTACAGGTGTAGACCTTACTTACAAGCTACCTGCCGGAATACATAGTGCCAACTGTAAAGTTTGGTGGAGGAGGAATAATGGTCTGGGGCTGTTTTCATGGTTCATGCTCCTTAGTTCCAGTGAAGGGAAATCTTAATGCTACAGCATACAAATTCAAATCTAATTGTATTTGTCACGTGCGCCAAATAGACCTTACCGTGAAATTCTTACTTACAAGCCCTTAACCAACAGTGCAGTTAAATAAAGTCAATAAAATATTTACTAAATAAACTAAAGTAAAAAGTAACACAATAAAATAACAATAACGAGGCTATATACAGGGGGTACCGGTACCGAGGTAATGTGCCGGGGTACAGGTTGGTCCAGGTAATAATGAGGCTATATACAGGGGGTACCGGTACCGAGTCAATGGGCTGGGGTACAGGTTAGTCCAGGTAATAATGAGGCTATATACAGGGGGTACCGGTACCGAGGTAATGTGCCGGGGTACAGGTTAGTCCAGGTAATAATGAGGCTATATACAGGGGGTACCGGTACCGAAGTAATGGGCTGGGGTACAGGTTAGTCCAGGTAATAATGAGGCTATATACAGGGGGTACGGTACAGAGGTAATGTGCCGGGGTACAGGTTAGTCCAGGTAATAATGAGGCTATATACAGGGGGTACCGGTACCGAGTCAATGGGCTGGGGTACAGGTTAGTCCAGGTAATAATGAGGCTATATACAGGGGGTACCGGTACCGAGGTAATGGGCTGGGATACAGGTTAGTCCAGGTTATAATGAGGCTATATACAGGGGGTACCGGTACCGAGGTAATGGGCTGGGATACAGGTTAGTCCAGGTTATAATGAGGCTATATACAGGGGCTACGGTACCGAGGTAATGGGCTGGGATACAGGTTAGTTGAGGTAATTTGTACATGTACAGTACCAGTCAAAAGTTTGGACACTCCTACTCATTCCAGGGTTTTTCTTAATTTTTTACTATTTTCTACATTGTAGAATAATAGTGAAGACATCAAAACTATGAAATAACACATATGGAGTCATGTAGTAACCAAAAAAGTGTTAAACAAATCAAAATATACAGTGGTGTGAAAAAAGTGTTTGCCCCCTTCCTGATTTCTTATTTGTTTGCATGTTTGTCACACTTAAATGTTTCAGATCATCAAACAAATTTAAATATTAGTCAAAGATAACACAAGTAAACACAAAATGCAGTTTTGAAATGAAGGTTGTTATTATTAAGGGAAAACTAAATCCAAACCTACATGGGTGAAAAAGTGTTTGCCCCCCCCGTTATAACACAACTCAACTGTGGTTTATCACACCTGAGTTCAATTCCTCTAGCCACACCCAGGCCTGATTACTGCCACACCTGTTCTCAATCAAGGAATCACTTAAATAGGACCTGCCTGACAACGTGAAGTAGACCAAAAGATCCATCAGTCTGGAAAAGGTTATAAAGCCATTTCTAAAGCTTTGGGACTCCAGCGAACCACAGTGAGAGCCATTATCCACAAATGGCGAAAACATGGAACAGTGGTTAACCTTCCCAGGAGTAGCCGGCCGACCAAAATTACCCCAAGAGCGCAGCGACGACTCATCCAAGAGGTCACAAAAGACCTCACAACAACATCCAAAGAGCTGCAGGCCTCACTTGCCTCAGTTAAGGTCAGTGTTCATGACTCCACCACAAGAAAGAGACTGGGCAGAAATGGCCTGCATGGCAGAGTTCCAAGACGAAAACCACTGCTGAGCAAAAATAACATTAAGGCTCGTCTCATTTTTGCCAGAAAACATCTTGATGATCCCCCAAGACCTTTGGGAAAATACTCTGTGGACTGACGAGACAAAAGTTGAACTTTTTGGAAGGTGTGTGTCCTATTACATCTGGCGTAAAAGTAACACTGCATTTCAGATATGGCAATATAGAAGCAAACCGGATGGACATCATGAAAATGATCGGAGAGGTTGAGAGTAGAAGAAGTTCAGGAGCAAAAACAAAAAAAAATTATAATATATATAATAGAATTATTGTAAAATTGACTGTGTCCATAAGGGGTAGATCGTAAGTATAGGCTGGAAGTAGAGGCCTGGGCATTGTTGTTCACTAATTTACCCCAAGTAGGGAAATGATGGTGGGGTTGAAAAGTAATAAAGGGGGAGTATATATATAAAAATAAAAAAATAAACATGGGGGATTGGAAGTGATGCAGACAATTACATTGATAGAAGATACAATCTATCTGCAATATTAAGCTGATTCCCCCCCAAAAAAAAAAAAACCTCTGCATTTCAGAAAAATAACATCATACCAACAATAAAATATGGTGGTGGTAGTGTGATGGTCCGGGCCTGTTTTTCTGCTTCAGGACCTGGAAGACTTGCTGTGATAAATGGAACCGTGAATTCTGCTGTCTACCAAAAAATCCTGTCCGTCCATGTGTTCGTGACCTCAAGCTGAAGCGAACTTGGGTTCTGCAGCAGGACAATGATCCAAAACACACCAGCAAGTCCACCTCTGAATGGCTGAAGAAAAACAAAATGAAGACTTTGGAGTGGCCTAGTCAAAGTCCTGACCTGAATCCTATTGAGATGCTGTGGCATGACCTTTAAGAAGGCAGTTCATGCTCGAAAACCCTCCAATGTGGCTGAATTACAACAATTCTGCAAAGATGAGTGGGCCAAAATTCCTCCACAGCGCTGTAAAAGACTCATTGCAAGTTATCGCAAACGCTTGATTGCAGTTGTTGCTGCTAAGGGTGGCCCAACCAGTTATTAGGTTGTAGGGGCAAACCCTTTTTCCCACAGGGCCATGTGGGTTTGGATTTAGTTTTCCCTTAATAATAACAACCTTCATTTCAAAACTGCATTTTGTGTTTTACTTGTGTTATCTTTGACTAATATTTAAATTCGTTTGATCTTAAACATTTAAGTGTGGCAAACAAATAAGAAATCAGGAAGAGGGCAAATACTTTTTTCACACCACTGTATTTTATATTTGAGATTCTTCAAAGTAGCCACCCTTTGCCTTGATGACAGCTTTGCACACTCTTGGCATTCTCTCAACCAGCTTCATGAGGTAGTCACCTGGAATGCATTTTCAATTAACAGGTGTGCCTTCTTAAGTTAATATGTGGCATTTTTTTCCTTCTTAATGCGTTTGAGCCAATCAGTTGTGTTGTGACATGGTAGGGTTGGTATACAGAAGATAGCCCTATTTGGTAAAAAGACCAAGTCCATGTTATGGCAAGAACAGCTCAAATAAGCAAAGAGAAACGACAGTCCATCATAACTTTAAGACATGAAGGTCAGTCAATCCGGAAAATTTCAAGAACTTTGAAAGTTTCTTTAAGTGCAGTCACAAAAACCATCAAGCGCTATGATGAAACTGGCTCTCATGAGGACCGTCACAGGAATGGAAGACCCAGAGCTACCTCTGCTGCAGAGGATAAGTTCATTAGAGTTACCAGTCTCAGAAATTGCAGCCCAAATAAAGACTTCACAGATTTCAAGTCACAGACGTATCGCAACATCAACTGTTCAGAGGGGACTGGGTAAATCAGGCCTTCATGGTTGAATTGCTGCAAAAAAACAACTACTAAAGGACACCAATAAGAAGAAGAGATCTGCTTGGGCCAAGAAACACGAGCAATGGACATTAGACCGGTGGAAATTGAGATTTTTGGTTCCAACCGCCGTGTCTTTGTGCGACGCGATGTGGGTGAACGGATGATCTCCGCGTGTGTAGTTCCCACCGTGAAGCATGGAGGAGGAGGTGTGGTGATGTGGGGGTGCTGTGATGGTGACACTGTATGTGATTTATTTAGAATTCAAGGCACACTTAACCAGCATGGCTACCACAGCATTCTGCAGTGATACGCCATCCCATCTGGTTTGGGCTTAGTGGGACTATCATTTGTTTTTCAACAGGACAATGACCCAACACACCTCCAGGCTGTGTAAGGGCTATTTTACCAAGGAAAGTGATGGAGTGCTGCATCAGATGACCTGGCCTCCACAATCCCCGACCTCAACCCAATTGAGATGGTTTGGGATGAGTTGAACCGCAGAGTGAAGGAAAAGCAGCCAACAAGTGCTCAGCATATGTGGGAACTCCTTCAAGACTGTTGGAAAAGCATTCCAGATGAAGCTGCTTGAGAGAATGCCAAGAGTGTGCAAAGCTGTCATCAAGGCAAAGGGTGGCTATTTGAAGAATCTCAAATATAAAATATATTTTGATTAGTTTAACACTATTTTATTATTATTATTATTATTTTGGTCACTACATGATTCCATGTGTGTTATTTCATAGTTTTGATGTCTTCACTATTGTCCTACAATGTAGAAAATAGTAAAAATAAAGAACAACCCTTGAATGAGTAGTTGTGTCCAAACTTTTGACTGGTACTGTATGTTATTGTTAGGTGAAGTTATGGGCCAATTTGGCATACACTTAGTGTGCAAAGGTAGCCAAAGAGCATTTTACGACACAGAGCTTAATGTGAGTTTCCTTGAGTAGCACTCCCGATCTTGCTCTGATAATGTGTGGTAATATTCAGAATACATTGTGAAAAACTAAAATCTTTGCTCACCATTTTTGCTCCATGCAGATGTACTACATCCATAACTAGCGATTTCTGCATTAGCATGGAGGAGTTTCTGCAGCCGAATTGTGTTGCATAGCAACAAACGGCAAACACAGAAAGGGTCCTATATTGGAGAGTAAAAGTCTTCTGGCACTCTGCTTAGGATTTTACCAACTTTAATAACTTATTTCGAGCCTAGAATCATCGATGTTACTACTAATCTGAAAACAAGACAAAAGATGACTATTGTTGCTCACTTGACTGTCTTAAGACAATTGTCAAATAATTAAAGATGTCAGTTGTTGTACAATTTCATGGGTACGCTCTGGGTATCACCTTTTACCTCAAATAAACAGTGTATTTCTGCTGTTGTGGTTCTTTAACCATCTGTCTGACTTTGTCGTTCACACAGGAGACAGACGTGGCTATCGTGGATCCTCTGGGGAGCCTCAACAACATGATGCTGACGAGGCAGAAAGGTCTCTCTCCAGATCAGAACACCTTAAGAAAAACCATCTGAGACCCACTGGGAAGAAATCTCACTGCTGCTCTGACTGTGGGAAACGTTGCAAGTCTTCATCAGAACTTAAAATACACCAGCGAGTACACACAGGAGAGAAACCTTATAGCTGTGATCAATGTGGGAGGAGTTATACTCGGTCAAGCTCCCTGATAGTGCACCAGAGAACACACACAGGAGAGAAACCTTATAGCTGTGATCAATGTGGGAGGAGTTTTATTCGGTCAACCTCCCTGATAGTACATCTGAGAACACACACAGGAGAGAAACCTTACGACTGCTCTGACTGCAGAAAGACTTTTGTTAATTTAATAGATTTAAAATCACACCAGAGAACACACACAGGAGAGAAATCACCATATAGTTGTACTCAATGTGGGAAGAGTTTTACTCGGCCAAACACCCTGATAGTGCACCAGAGAACACACACAGGAGAGAAATCACCTTATAGTTGTACTCAATGTGGGAAGAGTTTTACTCGGTCAACCTCCCTGATAGTGCACCAGAGAACACACACAGGAGAGAAACCTTATAGCTGTACTCAATGTGGGAAGAGTTTTACTCAGTCAAGCGCGCTGATAGTACATCTGAGAACACACACAGGAGTGAAACCTTACGACTGCTCTGACTGTGGAAAGACTTTTGTTAGGTTAAGAAATTTAAAATCACACCAGAGAACACACACAGGAGAGAAATCACCATATAGTTGTACTCAATGTGGGAAGAGTTTTACTTGGTCAAGCTCCCTGATAGTGCACCAGAGAACACACACAGGAGAGAAACCTTATAGCTGTACTCAATGTGGGAAGAGTTTTGTTGCATCTTGCGATCTGACGAAACACCAGAGAACACACAGGAGAGAAACCTTATAGCTGTACTCAATGTGGGAAGAGTTTTACTCAGTCAAGCGCGCTGATAGTACATCTGAGAACACACACAGGAGAGAAACCTTACGACTGCTCTGACTGTGGAAAGACTTTTGTTAGGTTAAGAGATTTAAAATCACACCAGAGAACACACACAACACAGGAGAGAAACTTTATAGCAGGAGATAAATGATATAGCTGTACTCAATGTGGGAAGAGTTTTATGCAGTCAAGTGGCCTTATAGTACATCTGAGAACTCACACAGGAGAGAAGACATATAGCTGTGATCATGTGACAAGAGATACTCTGATAAAATATCTCTGATCAAACATCAGAAAATACATACATGAAGGAGTTGTTTCATGATATCACTGAAATAATGTCACAGTGTAGAATATTTAAACATTGTAGTAGGCGTATTTTAATTAATATCACAATGTAGAACCCTAAACGTTTCCCCCTGTTCAATTTATTTCAGCATGATATGGATATTAGCCTCTGGGAAAAATCCAGGCTCTGAATTGAAAGAGTATACATGTGATTTAACAAAAAGTGAAAGAAAAAAAAGTTGTGTTACACTTACCTTGTTGGCAACCCACTTGAATCAAAATGCAACACTTCAAAATGTAGCTAGCTGTTTTCTACAAATTGTCCTTCAACCAGTGATGTACACATTATTCCCAGATTCCATGTGGTGTTTGAGCTATTCGTTTTAACAGGACGTGCAACCTCATCTCCCCCCTCTTGCGCAATTGATTTCAACATGATATCGATGAAATAAGTGTTGCGTTCCTTTGTTTAGCGACCCATAAATGTAAATGCATCACTCCAAAATGTAGCTGACTGTCTTCTGCAGGTTGTCCTCTAACCAGTGAGGTAAAAGATATCTCCCATTTCCATGTGTTTTTTTAGTTGTGTTAGTTTCAACAGCAGGTACAACCTGATCTCCCCCATAATCGATATCAGTGACTTATTGTTGGTGCTTGTGCAGTTTATAAGGTGCTTGTTTTAATATGATTATTGTGGCACATTTGTGTAGATAGTACAGTTTAGGTTTCGGTTTTCAATATATCACAAACTGTTTTTGCATATTGGTTATTGATTTGGACATGTTAAAACTGTGTTTTGACATTGAGGTTTCCCACGTAGCAAAATGTCATTGAAAAGACATTGAAAAGAAGACTATGCCTCATGTCCAATATAAACTCAGCAAAAAAAGAAACGTCCCTTTTTCAGGACCCTGTCTTTCAAAGATAATTTGTAGAAATCCAAAATAACTTCACAGATCTTCATTGTAAAGGGTTTAAACACTGTTTCCCATGCTTGTTCAATGAACCATAAATAATTAATGAACATGCACCTGTGGAACGGTCGTTAAGACTTACAGATGGTAGGCAATTAAGGTCACAGTTATGAAAACTTAGGACACAAAAGAGGCCTTTCTATTGACTCTGGAAAACACCAAAAGAAATATGCCCAGGGTCCCTGCTCATCTGCGTGAACGTGCCTTATGCATGCTGCAAGGAGGCATCCTCCCTCATGTGGTACCCTTCCTGCAGGCTCATCCTGACATGACAATGCCACCAGCCATACTGCTCATTCTGTGCGTGATTTCCTGCAAGACAGGAATGTCAGTGTTCTGTCATGGCCAGTGAAGAACCCGGATCTCAATCCCATTGAGCACGTCTGGGACCTGTTGGATCGGAGGGTGAGGGCTAGGGCAATTCCCCCAGAAATGTCCGGGAACTTGTATGTGCCTTGGTGGAAGAGTGGGGTAACATCTCACAGCAAGAACTGGCAAATCTGGTGCAGTCCATGAGGAGGAGATGCACTGCAGTACTTAATGCAGCTGGTGGCCACACCAGATACTGACTGTTACTTTTGATTTTGATAATGTGTCCCCCCAGGGACACATTATTTGTGTGTGGAACTTGTTCAGTTTATGTCTCAGTTGTTGAATCTTGTTATGTTCATACAAATATTTACACATGTTAAGTTTGCTGAAAATAAACGCAGTTGACAGTGAGAGGACTTTTTTTTTTGCTGAGTTTACATTCGGTTTTAGTTGAAAATATGTATTTTCAGGTCGTTTTTTCAACGACTTGACAACAACTTAATTTCAACGTACTTGCAGCCTATAAACATGGACGCAGTATAATAAATTGGTCTATAATCAGTTTTATTAACAATCTTACATCACTCCAGTATTTATTTACAACATTCAAGTGCTACTTGTCTTTATTCCACTACTGAAGAAGCATGACTCAAATAACCTACTCATATTTCAAACATCCAGCCTGACAAAATATATATGTTTTATTATTCAATGCCTCACCATTAAGTGAATTATTGCCAATACATATTAACAAAGGGGTGATCATTCTGTTTTGATATTTCATATTTACAATTCATGCAACATTTAGTAATAATAATTTATGCAACGAACTGACCATTTTGGGGTACAATTATATTGACATTGTTGCACTGCTTGTAGAATATCAGGGTTCATTCTCAGATGTGCCAACCCAAATGTACTAGAGTATGACATTGGGGACTCGGCCCCGATCCAACAACATGCCTATCGAGTGAACCCTGAAAAAGAGAGAGAAGCTCCGCAGTGAGGTGGAAAGTTACTACGGATATTGCAGGAGTTTCCTCTTGAAATCAGACATGTCCGTGGTAAGGACAACTTGGTTGCTGATTGTCTCAAGGGTGGGCAGTCAAAAGGATTTGTGTTTTGCATTTAGCCAGTGCGTTGTCATGGATCACAATTTATTTTGACTGCACGTTTTTCTGTATTGGAGATGAGTTTTGTTTGGGCTCGTTCCAAGGGGACGAGAGTTCTAGAAGCTAAGGAGTTTTAGGAAGACGAGAGTTCTAGAAGCTAATGAGTTTTAGGAAGACCAGAGTTCTAGAAGCTAGTGAGTTTTAGGAAGACCAGAGTTCTAGAAGCGAATGAGTTTTAGGAAGACCAGAGTTCTAGAAGCTAGTGAGTTTTAGGAAGACCAGAGTTCTAGAAGCTAGTGAGTTTTAGGAAGACCAGAGTTCTAGAAGCTAGTGAGTTTTAGGAAGACCAGAGTTCTAGAAGCTAGTGAGTTTTAGGAAGACCAGAGTTCTAGAAGCTAGTGAGTTTTAGGACGACCAGAGTTCTAGAAGCTAGTGAGTTTTAGGACGACCAGAGTTCTAGAAGCTAGTGAGTTTTAGGAAGACCAGAGTTCTAGAAGCTAGTGAGTTTTAGGAAGACCATAGTTCTAGAAGCTAGTGGGTTTTAGGAAGACCAGAGTTCTAGAAGCTAGTGAGTTTTAGGAAGACCAGAGTTCTAGAAGCTAGTGAGTTTTAGGAAGACGAGAGTTATAGAAACTAGTGAGTTTTAGGAAGACCAGAGTTCTAGAAGCTAGTGAGTTTTAGGAAGACCAGAGTTCTAGAAGCCAGTGAGTTTTAGGAAGACCAGAGTAGATCCTCCATATGACGTTGAGAAATAGTGCATTGTGGGTAGTTTAGAAGATATTGGAAATAAGTTAATAAATATGTAATAACCCCAAAAACATAATAATGTTTGTACTTATAGGTAACCAGATTATGACTACAACTACGTTATTACGTCTTTAAAACGCCACTGTGTTGTTACATTGGTGAGTACAAACTCATGCTTCCTACCCTTTAACTTTTTGTCTGAAAATAAAATCTACATTTTACTCAACTTCGTTACCCACTCCAGTCAGCAGATGGCGATGTGGGACTTTAAGGCTATGCTGCTAGTGTGACGTATAATCTAGTGGACGGGACGCTTCTTTCAACAGCAGCAACAGTTAGTCAGACACCTCGGTAGCTTGCTAGACAAAATAGCCCAACCAATAAAGCTCTTTAGACGCTTTCGTGTATATTAGCCACTGTGTTTTAAACCCACTTCTGTCGTCTAGTTAGTTATCCCATTTAATTTCATATTTACGGTGTTGTTGTTATTGGTCAGCTAGCTGGCTGGTTAAGTTAGCACTAGCCTAGCTAGCTAACATCCCTGACCATGAGCTCACTAAGCTACTCTCCTCCTGCTAAAGAAGAGGAGGTTTGCTGGACGGAGAAAGAAGCTCTAGTGAAAGAGGAGGAGGAAGAGGAGGATGTTACAATACAAAAACAAGTAGATGTTATGATTTAACTGGATAGAACCCAAATGCAGACAAGTACACCAAGCCAGAGAAGTTTTAACAGGTTTATTTACAATGTTCAACGTCCAGGTTTCCAAATATAGGGGAAGAGCAAGTCCAGGTACAGGGAGGGTAACAGATCCAGATCAGGGCAGGTGTGGTACCGTAATGTCCTAGTGTCCGTGGTGAGTCCAAAAGAGAGGTCCGGTAATGGAGAGCAGGATGGTGGTGGCAGGAGTGAAGCGGAGGCAGGAGTCAGGTTCCAAATATATGGTCGTCTTGACTATGATCTGACGATGAGTGGTAAGTTTGACCGGGTCTTAAAGGCTGAGGTGATTATGGTGAATGAGCTGCAGCTGGAACCCTGACTCCCGCACACCAGACCTCACTCCTGCAATCAAGGACAGACAGAGGGGAGGGAGAGAGCTACCTAGCAGTAGTAGGCCTAACAGTACCCCCCCTCTATGGACGCCACCTGGCGGCCGACGGGGTTTATCGGGATGTAACCATGAAACTCTCGGACCAGAGCAGGATCCACAATGAAGCTCCTGGGCACCCAGGAACGTTCCTCGGGACCATAACCCTCCCAATCCACCAGGTACTGGAAACCACGACCTCGGCGGCGAACATCCAGAAGTCGCCGGACAGTGTAGACCGGACCCCCACCCACGATCCTGGGCGGAGGAGGGGGGACGAGAGGGCGGGCACAGAGGGCTAACCGATACAGGCTTAATCTGGGAAACATGAAAGGTGGAATGAACCCGTAGAGGCAGGAAGCTGTAGCTTAACCGCGCAGGGGTTAACAATAGACAGTATCTTGAACGGTCCTATAAAACGAGGCGCCATCTTCTTAGACTCCACCTTCAATGGAAGGTCCCGTGACTTCAGCCATACCTCTTGACCAGGAGAGTAACCGGGAGCCTGGGACCGGTGACGGTTGGCTTGCCTCTGCATGTACGCCGAAGCTCGGGACAGAGCTACCCTGGCCTTCCTCCAGACCTTGAAGCAGCGGCGCATGTGGGACTGCACCGAGGGTACCGCAAGTTCCCTCTCTTGGGAAGGGAACAGGGGAGGTTGATAACCCAGAGCACACAGAAAAGGAGACAAACCAGAGGAAGCGTTAGTCAAGGTGTTATGAGCATATTCCACCCAGGGGAGCATGGAGCTCCATGACCCAGGGTTAGACCCAGTGACACAGCGAAGAGCGGTCTCCATCTCCTGGTTCGCTCTCTCGGCTTGCCCGTTGGTCTGGGGGTGATATCCAGAGGACAGGCTGGATGTAATGCCCAAAGCTTTACAGAAAGCTTTCCACACCTGGGAGACAAACTGGGGACCCCTGTCAGAGACAATATCCGTGGGTAGACCATGAGAGCGGAACACATGTTCAACCAAAATATCAGCCGTCTCTCTGGCAGTGGGCAGTTTAGGTAGGGCCAAAAAATGAGCGAACTTAGAAAAACGATCAATCACCGTAAGAATGACAGTCTTACCAGACGAGGGGGAAGTCCAGTGACAAAATCCATAGCGATATGCGACCAGGGCCGGCTGGGTATAGGTAGAGGTCGTAGATGACCAGCGCTGGCCTGGGTGGAGTTTTTACTTCGTGCACATACCGTACAAGCAGCAATGAAGGCTCGAGTGTCCGCCTCCATCGTGGCCCACCAGAACTTCCGTCGCACAAAGTCAAGGGTCCGCGGAAACTCCAGGGTGACAGGTAAGGGGAGACGAGTGAGCCCACTGAAGTACCTGGGAGCGAGCAGACTCAGGGACAAACATCCGGTTAGGAGGACCCCTCCCAGGGTCAGCTTGATGATGTTGAGCCTGTCTAACAATCCCCTCGATGTCACATGTGATGACTGCAATACTGCAGGTAGGAGGCAAAATGGGTTCAGGGTTACTACCAGTATCAACAGCCGAATGAACACGAGACAGGGCGTCAGGCTTGACGTTGCGTGACCCAGGACGGTAAGACAGAGAAAAATTGAATCTCCCAAAAAATAGTGCCCACCTGGCTTGACGGGGGTTGAGCTGCTTCGCTGACTGGAGGTAAGCCAGATTCTTATGATCCGTCCAAACGATGAAGGGTTGTTCCGCCCCCTCCAACCAATGTCGCCACTCCTCGAGAGCCAGCTTAACGGCGAGCAGTTCACGATTGCCAACATCATAATTCCTCTCTGCCTGAGAAAGTTTCCTTGAGAGAAAAGCACAGGGATGCAGTTTGTTATCTTCAGGAGAACGTTGTGACAACACTGCACCTGCCCCAGTGTCGGATGCATCCACCTCCACGACAAACTGGCGGTCGGGGTCCGGCTGCATCAGAATGGGAGCTGAGGCGAAGCGATGTTTCAGTTCTTCGAACGCTGATTCGGCCCCTTCATTCCAAGCGAACGGTCGTGAGATGGAGGTGAGAGCGGTGAGTGGCGCCGCAATGCGGCTGTAGTCCTTGATGAACCTCCTATAGAAGTTCGCAAACCCCAGGAATCGTTGAAGTTGTTTGCGGGTAGAGGGAGCTGGCCAGTCCGTGACAGCAGAGATCTTAGCTGGGTCCATCCGCAACTCCCCCTGAGCTATGATGTAACCCAAAAAAAGAGGTCTCAGACACATGAAATTCACATTTCTCCATCTTCACAAACAGTTTGTTCTCCAACAACCTTTGCAACACCTGGCGCACATGCAGTTCATGTTCCTGGGAGGACTCTGAGAAAATCAAGATATCATCCAGATAGACAAAAACAAACCGATTCAACATGTCCCGAAGGACATCATTGACTAGTGCCTGAAAAACAGCAGGGGCATTGGACAACCCAAAAGGCATAACCAGATACTCAAAATGTCCCAAGGGTGTGTTGAAGGCAGTCTTCCATTCATCATCCTTACGAATGCGCACCAGGTGATACGCATTTCGTAGATCCAGTTTCCGTAAAGATGGTAGCACCATGAAGGAGGGGAAAAGCAGAATTAATCAAAGGCAGATAATACTTGTTCTTAATGGTGATGTTGTTAAGTCCACGGTAATCAATACAGGGTCTGAGGGTCTTATCCTTCTTAGCAACAAAAAGAATCCCGCTCCTACAGGTGACGAGGAAGGACGCATAATACCTGCCGCCAAGGAGTCCCGAATGTAGTTCTCCATAGCCTCCGTCTCCGGCCGGGAGAGATTGTACAGGCGACTGCTGGGGGAGCGGGGCTCCTGGCTGGAGGTCAATGGCGCAGTCGTAAGGCCGGTGAGGAGGAAGAGAAGTAGCTCTGTGTTTGCAGAAAACGGATGCCAGGTCATGATACACGTCAGGAACAGCAGAAAGATCCATGGACTCCAGTGGAGGTTGAGGCACAGTACTGGCAGGAGTCTGAGCAGAACACAAACAATTCACATGACAAAATGTGCTCCATGAAACAATGCTACCTGTCACCCAATCAATGTGTGGATTGTGTCTTATGAGCCAGGGGATACCAAGGACCAGGGGAGTCTGTGGGCAGTCGATAATATGGAATTGAATGTTCTCCTGATGATTTCCCGACACTCTAAGACAAACAGGAACAGTCTGATGGGTAATACGGGTCAACAATTGTCCATTTAGACCCTTAGCCTGCAGCGGACAGTCCATAGGAACAGTCTCCAAATCCATTTGTTGAGCCCACTCTCTATCCAAAAAGCTTTCCGTCGGCACCAGAGTCAATCAGCGCACTAACAGAGAAATTCTGGGACTGCCACTGGAGGGATGCCTGGAGCAGAATGCGGGGAGAAGAGGAAGAATCCGCTGCTCGGCTCACCAAAACTTCTCCCATTAATGATGAGCCGGCCCTTTTCCCGGGACGAACTGGGCAGGAAGGAACGAAATGACCAGCTTCTCCACAATACAGGCAGACCCGAGCCTGAATACGACGTGCACGCTCCTCTGAGGACAACCCGTGCACGACCCACCTCCATGGCTTCGGGTTCAGTGCTCCTCGTATCGACTCGGGAAGACACGGCTTTCTCCGTAGGGACGATGCAGGGAGGAGTTTGTTGATGACAGACAGGTTGCTTGGAACTAACACTCCTCTCCCGGCGGCGCTCCCGAATCCGATTATCCAACCTGATAGTGAGTGAAATAAGATTATCCAGCGTAGGCGATTCATCATATGACACCAATTCATCTTTTAAAGTCTCAGACAAAGCATTGATGAACACTCCTTGTAATGCCTCGTCATTCCAACCACTCACTGCTGCTAAAGTCCGAAACTCCACTGCCATCTCCGCCACACTGCGAGCCCCCTGCCGAAGAGAAAACAACCGTTTCGCAGCCTCCTTGCCTCGTACTGGGTGGTCAAAAACCTACCTCATCTCCGTGGTGAAGGCAACGTAAGCGTTGCAAATGTCCGACTGACTCTCCCATACCGCGGATCCCCAGGCACGAGCGGAACCGCTAGTAGAGTTGATAAGGTAGGCAATACGGGCTCTTTCTGAGGCGTAGGTGAGGGACTGTTGTTCAAACACTAGCGAGCATTGAGTCAAAAAATCGCCACAGGTTCCCATGTTCCCGTCATAGCGCTCTGGAGCAGGAACAAAAGGCTCTCTGATCTGGGCTGAAGGGGTAGTAAGGGCAGACACTTGATTGGAGAGTAATTGAACCTGATTAAGCAGCACCTGACTGTCCTCAGCAATCGTCTTAAACAGGGTATCATGTTGGCCAAGTAAAATGCCCTGATTGGCTATGGCAGTCCAAATTTGAGTGCACTCTGGGGTGGTATCCAAGCTACTGTCTGCTGGGTTCATGATGGTCAGATCATACTGTTATGATTTAACTGGATAGAACCCAAATGCAGACAAGTACACCAAGCCAGAGAAGTTTTAACAGGTTTATTTACAATGTTCAACGTCCAGGTTTCCAAATATAGGGGAAGAGCAAGTCCAGGTACAGGGAGGGTAACAGATCCAGATCAGGGCAGGTGTGGTACCGTAATGTCCTAGTGTCCGTGGTGAGTCCAAAAGAGAGGTCCGGTAATGGAGAGCAGGATGGTGGTGGCAGGAGTGAAGCGGAGGCAGGAGTCAGGTTCCAAATATATGATCGTCTTGACTATGATCTGACGATGAGAGGTAAGTTTGACCGGGTCTTAAAGGCTGAGGTGATTATGGTGAATGAGCTGCAGCTGGAACCCTGACTCCCGCACACCAGACCTCACTCCTGCAATCAAGGACAGACAGAGGGGAGGGAGAGAGCTACCTAGCAGTAGTAGGCCTAACAGTAGAGGGTGAAGCTGTTACCGTGAAAGAAGAAGAGAAAGACGTTACAGTGAAAGAAGAGGAAGACGCGTTCAGAGTGAAAGAGGAGGAGGATGTTACAGTGAAAGAAGAGGAAGACGCGTTCAGAGTGAAAGAGGAGGAGGATGTTACAGTGAAAGAAGAGGAAGACGCGTTCAGAGTGAAAGAGGAGGAGGATGTTACAGTGAAAGAAGAGGAAGACGCGTTCAGAGTGAAAGAGGAGGAGGATGTTACAGTGAAAGAAGAGGAAGACGCGTTCAGAGTGAAAGAGGAGGAGGATGTTACAGTGAAAGAAGAGGAAGACGCGTTCAGAGTGAAAGAGGAGGAGGATGTTACAGTGAAAGAAGAGGAAGACGCGTTCAGAGTGAAAGAGGAGGAGGATGTTACATTGAAAGAAGAGGAGGATGCAGTTTTTGGAGTGAAAGAGGAGGAGATGACTGTCACATCTAAAAAGGAGGAGGAAGAAGAGGAGGAAACTGGATATCTGGTTCCGGTTTCCCAAAGGCATCTTAAGGCATCCAATGGTTCTACTGATGAACTTAGCAGTAAGATGGTTTTGAGAAACCGGGCCCTGATTAACACTAGTAAGTACTGTCTTAAAAACAGAGGCACAAACTCTGCAGTTGTTGATCTGATGTGTGGTGTTAAAGGTGAAATCTGCAGTTGCTACATCCATATTTGGACTTTTAAATTATTTAAATATAGCCATTGATTCTTGAAGAATATAACACATGCCTCATGAGCTTAGTTCAACTCTCATACCCCATCAGATCCCAAAATAAGCTTTTTTTACTCCAATGTTTAGAAACAATGTAAATGTAAACCAACACTGTATAGCCTCAACATGGTTAAAACTATAATATTGATGTCATGGATGGTCCGACCTTGGATCCATAGGTCTGTCTATGAATTTGAGAGTAGTTACATTTCTCCAGTCCCATCCATCATCTTATTACCAAAACAGAGGCGGAATGACAGCTTTGTTATTGTTTGAACTGCAGATTGGTTGATTGATTGATGTGTGGCTTTTTTAAAAGGACAACCTAGGATTTAAACAGAAACAAAATGGCTGCTCTTAGACTTGGTTTGGTAAACAGCTGAGGGATGGGTGCTGGAGAAATGTAACCACTCTCAAATTCATAGAGAAAGCTATTGTAGCAACCTTAACCCAAAACCTAGCGACCTCATCAAGAAGTTCAGACATCTTGGTATAACAGTTATAAGGTGTTGGCTTGACAGTCTCTGGACCCAGGTTTGAGTCCAGCTCAGGGCTACCCCTGGAATTCACTACACTATGAATACAAGGACTGGCCGTCCATAAGGTCAAAATCACAGTTTTAACCAAATTGAGGCTATACAGTGTTTGTTTACAAACAGTGGCGTTATATGAGCTTATGTTTTGGTTTCTGATGGGGTAAGACAGTTGAAACATTTGAGGCATTTAAAAGTTATATTCTTCAGGAATCAATGGCTATACAGTTTATGGGTCTTTCTATATCTGCCAGTGAGGCTTTCCTGTGGGGGTCAAATTGTTGGAGCTGTTGATAAGTCATTGTATAATATTCTGCAAATGTATTTTCATTTTTATTAGGGCTGACCCTAGTCGACTGGTCGATTGTTTAGTCGATAGGCTGTTTTGTCTACAGATATTTTTTTAGACTGAGATTTTTTAGTCGATCAGTTGCAAATACACTATATATACAAAAGTATGTGGACACCCCTTCAAATTAGTCGATTCAGCTGTTTCAGCCACAACCATTGCTGACAGGTGTATAAAATCGAGCACACAGCCATGCAATTTCCATAGATAAACATTGGCAGTAGAATGGCCTTACTGAAGCGCTCAGTGACTTTAAACGTAGCACCGTCATAGGATGCCACCTTTCCAACAAGTCAGTTCGTCGAATTTCTGCCCTGCCAGAGCTGCCCTGGTTAACTGTAAGTGCTGTTATTGTGAAATGGAAACGTCCTTGACAGTCTAACCCCCTTGACTGTCTTAAGACAATTGTCAAATAATGTAACAGATGTCAATTGTTGTACAGCTTCATGGGTACGCTCTGGGCATCACCTTTTACCTCAAATAAACAGTATTTCTGCTGTTGTGGACCTTTAACCGTCTGACTTTGTCGTTCACACAGGAGAGAGACGTGACTATCATGGATCCTCTGGGGAGCCTCAACAACATCATGAAGCTGAGGAGTCAGAGAAGAGTCCCTCCAGATCTGAACACCTCAAGAAACACCAGCGGAAACCCACAGGGAAGAAATCTCACTGCTGCTCTGACTGTGGGAAGATATTCAACTCTTCAGCAGACCTTAAAAGACATATGAGAATCCATACAGGAGAGAAACCTTATAGCTGTAATCAATGCGGGAAAAGTTTTACTACATCTAGCCATCTGACTAGTCACCAGAGAACACACACAGGAGAGAAACCTTATAGCTGTGATCAATGCGGGAAGAGTTTTACTCAATCAAGCTGCCTGATAGAACATCAGAGAACACACACAGGAGAGAAACCTTATAGCTGTGATCAATGTGGGAAGAGTTTTAGTCGATCAAGCAACCTGATGCTACATTTGAGAACACACACTAGAGAGAAACCTTATAGCTGTGATCAATGTGGGAAGAGTTTTAGTGATTCAAGCAGCCTGAAGGTACATTTGAGAACGCACACTGGAGAGAAACCTTATAGCTGTGATCAATGTGGGAAGAGTTTTAGTGATTCAAGCAACCTGATGGTACATTTGAGAACACACACTGGAGAGAAACCTTATAGCTGTGATCAATGTGGGAAGAGTTTTAGTCGATCAAGCATCCTGATGGTACATTTGAGAACGCACACTGGAGAGAAACCTTATAGCTGTGATCAATGTGGGAAGAGTTTTAGTGATTCAAGCAGCCTGAAGGTACATTTGAGAACGCACACTGGAGAGAAACCTTATAGCTGTGATCAATGTGGGAAGAGTTTTAGTCGATCAAGCAGCCTGATGGTACATTTGAGAACGCACACTGGAGAGAAACCTTATAGCTGTGATCAATGTGGGAAGAGTTTTACTTCATCTAGCCAGCTGACTATACACCAGAGAATACACACAGGAGAGAAACCTTATAGCTGTGATCAATGTGGCAAGAGATACGCTGGTAAAAGAACTCTGATTAAACATCAGAAAGTACATACATGAAGGAGTTGTTTCATGATATCAATTAAATTAATGTCACAATGGTTTAACATTGTTGTATGAGTATTTTAATGAATTTCACAATGTAGAACCATTTACATTTTTAGTCATTTAGCAGACGCTCTTATCCAGAGCGACTTACAGTTAGTGAGTGCATACATAATTGTGGGAATCGAACCCACAACCCTGGCGTTGCAAACGCCATGCTCTACCAACTGAGCTACATCCCTGCTGGCCATTCCCTCCCCTACCCTGGACGACGCTGGGCCAATTGTGCGCCCCCCCAACCGTTTTCCCCCTGTTCTATTGATTTCAGCGTGATATGGATATTAGCCTCATCAGGGGGAAAATCCAGGCTCTGAAATGAGTTGTGTTACACTTACCACGTTGGCGACCCACTTGAATCAAAATGCAACACTTATAAATGTAGCTAGCTGTTTTCTACAAATTGTCCTCTGACCAGTGATGTACACATTATTCCCAGATTCCGTGTGGTTTTTGAGCTGTTAGTTTTAACAGGATGTGCAACCTCATCTCCCCCCTCGCGCGCAATTGATTTCAACATGATATCGATATGAGTGATGACAAATAAGTGTTGCGTTTCTCTTCGTTTTGGGGACCGCTAAATTTGATTGCATCACTCCAAAATGTAGCTGACTGTCTTCTGCAGGTTGTCCTCTAACCAGTGAAGTAAAAGATATCGCCCGTTTCCATGTGTATTTTTTCATTGTGTTAGTTTCATCAGCACGTACAACCTGATTTCCCCCCTAATGGATATCAGTGATTTATTGCCACTTGTCAAAACAACAGTGTTTTTGGTGCTTGTGCAGTTAATAAGGTGGTTGTTTAAATAAATACAAGTATTATGATTACTATTGTGGAACATGTTTGTGTCGATAGTACATTTTATGTTTAGGTTTTCCATTTATCACAAACTGTTTCTGCATATTGGTTATTGATTTGGACACGTTAAAACGGTGTTTTGACATTGGGCAGTATCCCACCTTGCAAAATATAGTTGAAAAGACGTTGAAAAGAAGACTATGCTCGAGGTCCAATCTACGTTTGGTTTTGGTTGAAAGTTAAAGTTAAAAATATGTATTTTTTTAGGTCGTTGTTTCACCGACTTGAAAACAACTTCATTTCAACGTACTTGCAGCCTATAAACATGGCCGCAGGATAACACATGCGTCTATGAACTGTTTTATTAACAATATTACATCACTCCAGTATTTCTTTACAACATTCAAGTGCTAATTGTCTTTATTCCACTACTGAAGAAGCATGACTCAAATCACCTACTCATATTTCAAACATACAGCCTGACAAAATATACATTTTTAATTATTCCATGCCTTTGATGTTAAAACGTTCATAGATGACCAGCAGGGTCAAATTATAATCATAGTGGTTGTAGAGGGTGCAACAGGTCAGTACCTCAGGAGTTGGTGTAGTATATGAAGAATTATGACTTTGATAAGGTTTTAAGTGGAACCTGAGAGGATGTTTATTTAGCAGAAAGGGAGCCATTTTGTAGTGACACCCTTGTTCGTTGGAGACAGGTGATTGGACAGTAGAGGGAGCCACCCATATTTTTGTATATCTTATAAGTATAGGCTGGAGACAGAGAACGTTAGAGCAGACATTGTAATTTGGAGGACACTGCTCTCCGGGTGATCATGACATCCGTAAACTTATGCTGAAATCTTGTGATATGAATAAAACTTATGATCAAAGTTCAGTATGGGCGGACTCCTTTGTTTAACAGCAATAATTAGAAACATTGGCTTTTCATAGCTGACCATTCTGAGGTCAAAACAGCAGGTGCGGTGGAGAGAGGGTTGAAATCAGCAGGTCCGGGACAAAGAATCACGTCCGGTGAACAGGTCAGGGTTCCATAGCCGCAGGCAGAAGAGATGAAACTGGAGCGGCAGCACGACCGGGTGGACTGGGGACAGCAAGGAGTCATCAGGCCAGGTAGTCCTGAGGCATGGTCCTAGGGCTCAGGTCCTCCGGGATGGGAGGGAGAGAGAGAGGAGAATTAGAGGGATTATACTTAAATTCACACAGGACACCAGATAAGACCCCTCTCTGGCTGTAGAAGTGTTCTTCCTAACCAGTCCCTCAACAGCTCTCTGGCTGTAGAAGTGTTCTTCCTAACCAGTCCCTCGACAGCTCTCTGGCTGTAGAAGTGTTCTTCCTAACCAGTCCCTCGACAGCTCTCTGGCTGTAGAAGTGTTCTTCCTAACCAGTCCCTCAACACCTCTCTGGCTGTAGAAGTGTTCTTCCTAACCAGTCCCTCAACACCTCTCTGGCTGTAGAAGTGTTCTTCCTAACCAGTCCCTCAACAGCTCTCTGGCTGTAGAAGTGTTCTTCCTAACCAGTCCCTCAACACCTCTCTGGCTGTAGAAGTGTTCTTCCTAACCAGTCCCTCAACAGCTCTCTGGCTGTAGAAGTGTTCTTCCTAACGAGTCCCTCAACAGCTCTCTGGCTGTAGAAGTGGGGAGGGGTCTTATCTGGTGTCAGTGAGGGTGGAGCTCAGTCAGAGAGCTGTTGAGGGACTGGTTAGGAAGAACACTTATTCTATCCAGCTCTGAGTCTGGTTTGATTAAGTTCCTGCTATCTCTTACCTATCCAGCTCTTAGTCTGGTTTGATTATGTTCCTGCTATCTCTTACCTATCCAGCTCTGAGTCTGGTTTGATTATGTTCCTGCTATCTCTTACCTATCCAGCTCTGAGTCTGGTTTGATTATGTTCCTGCTATCTCTTACCTATCCAGCGCTGAGTCTGGTTTGATTATGTTCCTGCTATCTCTTACCTATCCAGCTCTGAGTCTGGTTTGATTATGTTCCTGCTATCTCTTACCTATCCAGCTCTGAGTCTGGTTTGATTATGTTCCTGCTATCTCTTACCTATCCAGCTCTGAGTCTGGTTTGATTATGTTCCTGCTATCTCTTACCTATCCAGCTCTGAGTCTGGTTTGATTATGTTCCTGCTATCTCTTACCTATCCAGCTCTGAGTCTGGTTTGATTATGTTCCTGCTATCTCTTACCTATCCAGCTCTGAGTCTGGTTTGATTATGTTCCTGCTATCTCTTACCTATCCAGCTCTGAGTCTGGTTTGATTATGTTCCTGCTATCTCTTACCTATCCAGCGCTGAGTCTGGTTTGATTATGTTCCTGCTATCTCTTACCTATCCAGCGCTGAGTCTGGTTTGATTATGTTCCTGCTATCTCTTACCTATCCAGCTCTGAGTCTGGTTTGATTATGTTCCTGCTATCTCTTACCTATCCAGCGCTGAGTCTGGTTTGATTATGTTCCTGCTGTCTCTTACCTATCCAGCGCTGAGTCTGGTTTGATTATGTTCCTGCTATCTCTTACCTATCCAGCTCTGAGTCTGGTTTGATTATGTTCCTGCTATCTCTTACCTATCCAGCTCTGAGTCTGGTTTGATTATGTTCCTGCTATCTCTTACCTATCCAGCTCTGAGTCTGGTTTGATTATGTTCCTGCTATCTCTTACCTATCCAGCTCTGAGTCTGGTTTGATTATGTTCCTGCTATCTCTTACCTATCCAGCTCTGAGTCTGGTTTGATTATGTTCCTGCTATCTCTTACCTATCCAGCGCTGAGTCTGGTTTGATTATGTTCCTGCTATCTCTTACCTATCCAAGAGGTCAACTCCTGATATCTGGGTCACTGAAGCAGCCTGGGATGGTGCAGCCTGCCCTTTGACCTCTTGAGGATGATCCAATCTGTCAACAAGCGGCTCTATTTCTTCACCAGACAGTGGAGTCATCAGTGACAGCAGCTCCTTGGTCTCCTCATCCTGAGGGAGAGTAACACTGAACACACCCTTCCCTGTGTCCTACACAGGACTCATAACAAGTTAGTCTACTGTAGGGGGCATCTCAATAGTCTACAGTGGCTTCCTCTATCTCCTTTTCTTTCATTGTCATTGATCTCAACAGCAGACAGGTGAAAGCATTATGGTTGAACCCATTATGTACTATTGAGATGCATCCATAACCTTGGGATCAGACTATTGAGATGCATCCATAACCTTAGGTTCAGACTATTGAGATGCATCAATAACCTTGGGTTCAGAGTATTGAGATGTATCCATATCCTTGGGTTCAGACTATTGAGATGCATCCATAACCTTGGGTTCAGACTATTGAGATGCATCCATAACCTTGGGTTCAGACTATTGAGATGCATCCATAACCTTGGGTTCAGAGTATTGAGATGCATCCATAACCTTGGGTTCAGACTATTGAGATGTATCCATATCCTTGGGTTCAGACTATTGAGATGCATCCATAACCTTGGGTTCAGACTATTGAGATGCATCCATAACCTTGGGTTCAGACTATTGAGATGCATCCATAACCTTGTGTAAGCTTCTGTACTGTACCTTGAATTTGAGCTTGGCTCTGTTGATGTCATTCAGAAACTGCAATGTGTCTATCATCATTAATTTAATGTAGACTTACAAATGACCAAACCCAGTCTCAGGCTTGGATAACTCTGGAGGCCTCTTGGGTTTCAACAGAGTTGGTTAAGAGCTCTCTGATATTAGATATTTTTCTCCCCCTGGCATCGGCGGCAGGTAGTTTAGTGGTTAAGAGTGTTGTGCCAGTAACCGAAAGGTCGCTGGTTCTAATCCCCGAGCCAACTAGGTGAAAAATCTGTCGATATGCCCTTGAGCAAGGCACTTAACCCTAATTGCTCCTGTAAGTCGCTCTGGATAAGATCGTCTGCTAAATAATGTAAATGTAGCGGCCAGTGATTTTAATGCAGGAAAACTGCAGGATAAATGATAGATACAGCTGGCCAGTTGATAGTAAAGTAGGATGAATGATGCAGCTGGTCAGTTGATAGTAAAGTAGGATGAATGATAGATACAGCTGGCCAGTTGATAGTAAAGTAGGATGAATGATGCAGCTAGCCAGTTGATAGTAAAGTAGGATGAATGATGCAGCTGGCCAGTTGATAGTAAAGTAGGATGAATGATAGATACAGCTGGCCAGTTGATAGTAAAGTAGGATGAATGATGCAGCTGGTCAGTTGATAGTAAAGTAGGATGAATGATAAATACAGCTGGCCAGTTGATAGTAAAGTAGGATGAATGATAGATACAGCTAGCCAGTTGATAGTAAAGTAGGATGAATGATGCAGCTGGCCAGTTGATAGTAAAGTAGGATGAATGATGCAGCTGGCCAGTTGATAGTAAAGTAGAATGAATGATGCAGCTGGCCAGTTGATAGTAAAGTAGGATGAATGATGCAGCTGGCCAGTTGATAGTAAAGTAGGATAAATGAAAGATACAGCTGGCCAGTTGATCGTAAAGTAGGATGAATGATAGATGCAGCTGGCCAGTTGATAGTAAAGTAGGATGAATGATGCAGATGGCCAGTTGATAGTAAAGTAGGATGAATGATGCAGCTGGCCAGTTGATAGTAAAGTAGAATGAATGATGCAGCTGGCCAGTTGATAGTAAAGTAGGATGAATGATAGATGCAGCTGGACAGTTGATAGCGAAGTAGGATGAATGATAGATGCAGCTGGCCAGTTGATAGCGAAGTAGGATGAATGATAGATACAGCTGGCCAATTGATAGTAAAGTAGGATGAATGATAGATACAGCTAGCCAGTTGATAGTAAAGTAGGATGAATGATGCAGCTGGCCAGTTGATAGTAAAGTAGGATGAATGATGCAGCTGGCCAGTTGATAGTAAAGTAGGATGAATTTTATTTTATTTTATTTTATTTTTATTTCACCTTTATTTAACCAGGTAAGCCAGTTGAGAACAGGTTCTCATTTACAACTGCGACCTGGCCAAGATAAAGCAAAGTAGTGCAATAAAAACAACACAGAGTTACATATGGGGTAAAAAAAACATAAAGTCAGAAATACAACAGAAAATATATATACAGTGTGTGCAAATGTAGCAAGTTATGGAGGTAAGGCAATAAATAGGCTATAGTGCAGAATAATTACAATAGTATTAACACTGGAATGCTAGATGTGCAAGAGATGATGTGCAAATAGAGATACTGGGGTGCAAAATAGCAAAATAAATAACAATATAGGGATGAGGTAGTTGGGTGGGCTAATTTCAGATGGGCTGTGTACAGGTGCAGTGATCGGTAAGGTGCTCTGACAACTGATGCTTAAAGTTATTGAGGGAGATAAGAGTCTCCAGCTTCAGAGATTTTTGCAATTCGTTCCAGTCATTGGCAGCAGAGAACTGGAAGGAATGGCGGCCAAAGGAGGTGTTGGCTTTGGGAATGACCAGTGAGATATACCTGCTGGAGCGCAGACTTCGGGTGGGTGCTGCTATGGTGACCAATGAGCTAAGATAAGGCGGGGATTTGCATAGCATTGATTTATAGATGGCCTGGAGCCAGTGGGTTTGACGACGGACATGTAGTGAGGACCAGCCAACAAGAGCGTACAGGTCACAGTGGTGGGTAGTGTATGGGGCTTTGGAGACAAAACGGATGGCACTGTGATAGACTACATCCAATTTGCTGAGTAGAGTGTTGGAGGCTATTTTGTAAATGACATCGCCAAAGTCAAGGATCGGTAGGATAGTCAGTTTTACGAGGGCATGTTTGGCAGCATGAGTGAAGGAGGCTTTGTTGCGAAATAGGAAGCCGATTCTAGATTTAACTTTGGATTGGAGATTCTTTATGTGAGTCTGGAAGTTGAGTTTACAGTCTAACCAGACACCTAGATATTTGTAGTTGTCCACATACTCTAGGTCCGACCCGTCGAGAGTGGTGATTCTAGTCGGGTGGGCGGGTGCTAGCAGCGTTCGATTGAAAAGCATGCATTTAGTTTTACTAGTGTTTAAGAGCAGTTGAAGGCTACTGAAGGATTGTTGTATGGCATTGAAGCTCATTTGGAGGTTTGTTAACACAGTGTCCAATGAAGGGCCAGATGTATACAAAATGGTGTCGTCTGCGTAGAGGTGGATCTGAGAGTCACCAGCAGCAAGAGCGACATCATTGATATACACGGAGAAAAGTGTCGGCCCAAGAATTGAACCCTGTGGCACCCCCATAGAGACTGCCATAGGTCCAGACAACAGGCCCTCCGATTTGACACACTGAACTCTATCTGAGAAGTAGTTGGTGAACCAGGCGAGGCAGTCATTTGAGAAACCAAGGCTATTTAGTCTGCCAATAAGAATGCGGTGGTTGACAGAGTCGAAAGCCTTGGCCAGGTCGATGAAGACGGCTGCACAGTACTGTCTATTATCAATCGCGGTTATAATATCGTTTAGGACCTTGAGCGTGGCTGAAGTGCACCCGTGACCAGCTCGGAAACCGGATTGCATAGCGGAGAAGGTACGGTGGTATTCGAAATGGTCGATGATCTGTTTGTTAACTTGGCTTTCGAAAACTTTCGAAAGGCAGGGCAGGATGGATATAGGTCTGTAGCAGTTTGGATCTAGAGTGTCACCCCCTTTGAAGAGGGGGATGACCGCGGCAGCTTTCCAATCTCTGGGGATCTCAGACGTTATGAAAGAGAGGTTGAACAGACTAGTAATAGGGGTTGCGACAATTTCGGCGGCTAGTTTTAGAAAGAAAGGGTCCAGATTGTCTAGCCCAGCTGATTTGTAGGGGTCCAGATTTTGCAGCGCTTTCAAAACATCAGCTGTCTGAATTTATGTGAAGGCCAGTTGAATGAATGATACAGCTGGCCAGTTGATATTAAAGTAGGATGAATGATAGATACAGCTAGCCAGTTGAGAGTAAAGTAGGATGAATAATAGATACAGCTAGCCAGTTGATAGTAAAGTAGGATGAATGATAGGTACAGCTAGCCAGTTGATAGTAAAGTAGGATGAATGATGCAGCTAGACAGTTGATAGTAAAGTAGGATTAATGATACAGCTGGCCAGTTGATAGCGAAGTAGGATGAATGATAGATGCAGCTAGCCAGTTGATAATAAAGTAGGATGAATGATACAGCTGGCCAGTTGATAGTAAAGTAGGATGAATGATAGATACAGCTAGCCAGTTGATAGTAAAGTAGGATGAATGATGCAGCTAGCCAGTTGATAGTAAAGTAGAATGAATGATGCAGCTGGCCAGTTGATAGTAAAGTAGTATGAATGATACAGCTGGCCAGTTGATAGTAAAGTAGGATGAATGATGCAGCTGGCCAGTTGATAGTAAAGTAGGATAAATTATAGATACAGCTAGCCATTTGATAGTAAAGTAGGATGAATGATGCAGCTGGCCAGTTGATAGTAAAGTAGAATAAATGATAGATACAGCTGGCCAGTTGATAGTAAAGTAGAATAAATGATAGATACAGCTAGCCATTTGATAGTAAAGTAGCATGAATGATAGATACAGCTGGCCAGTTGATAGTAAAGTAGGATGAATGATGCAGCTAGCCAATTGATAGTAAAGTAGGATTAATAATAGATACAGCTGGCCAATTGATAGCAAAGTAGATTGAATGATGCAGCTGGCCAGTTGATAGTAAAGTAGGATGAATGATAGATACAGCTAGCCAGTTGATAGTAAAGTAGGATGAATGATAGATACAGCTAGCCAGTTGATAGTGAAGTAGGATGCATGATAGATACAGCTAGCCAGTTGATAGTAAAGTAGAATGAATGATGCAGCTGGCCATTTGATAGTAAAGTATGTTGAATGATAGATACAGCTGGCCAGTTGATAGTAAAGTAGGTTGAATGATAGATACAGCTGGCCAGTTGATAGTAAAGTAGGATGAATAATATATACAGCTAGCCAGTTGATAGTAAAGTAGGATGAATGATAGATACAGCTAGCCAGTTGATAGTAAAGTAGAATGAATGATGCAGCTGGCCATTTGATAGTAAAGTAGGTTGAATGATAGATAAAGCTGGCCAGTTGATAGTAAAGTAGGTTGAATGATAGATACAGCTGGCCAGTTGATAGTAAAGTAGGATGAATAATATATACAGCTAGCCAGTTGATAGTAAAGTAGGATGAATGCTAGATACAGCTAGCCAGTTGATAGTAAAGTAGGATGAATGATAGATACAGCTAGCCAGTTGATAGTAAAGTAGGATGAATAATAGATACAGCTAGCCAGTTGATAGTAAAGTAGGATGAATGATAGGTACAGCTAGCCAGTTGATAGTAAAGTAGGATGAATGATGCAGCTGGCCAGTTGATAGTAAAGTAGAATAAATGATAGATAAAGCTGGCCAGTTGATAGTAAAGTAGAATAAATTATAGATACAGCTAGCCATTTGATAGTAAAGTAGCATGAATGATAGATACAGCTGGCCAGTTGATAGTAAAGTAGGATGAATGATGCAGCTAGCCAATTGATAGTAAAGTAGGATGAATAATAGATACAGCTGGCCAATTGATAGTAAAGTAGATTGAATGATGCAGCTGGCCAGTTGATAGTAAAGTAGGATGAATGATAGATACAGCTAGCCAGTTGATAGTAAAGTAGGATGAATGATAGATCCAGCTAGCCGGTTGATAGTGAAGTAGGATGCATGATAGATACAGCTAGCCAGTTGATAGTAAAGTAGGATGAATAATATATACAGCTAGCCAGTTGATAGTAAAGTAGGATGAATGATAGATACAGCTAGCCAGTTGATAGTAAAGTAGAATGAATGATGCAGCTGGCCATTTGATAGTAAAGTAGGTTGAATGATAGATACAGCTGGTCAGTTGATAGTAAAGTAGGTTGAATGATAGATACAGCTGGCCAGTTGATAGTAAAGTAGGATGAATAATATATACAGCTAGCCAGTTGATAGTAAAGTAGAATGAATGATAGATACAGCTAGCCAGTTGATAGTAAAGTAGAATGAATGATGCAGCTGGCCATTTGATAGTAAAGTAGGTTGAATGATAGATACAGCTGGTCAGTTGATAGTAAAGTAGGTTGAATGATAGATACAGCTGGCCAGTTGATAGTAAAGTAGGATGAATAATATATACAGCTAGCCAGTTGATAGTAAAGTAGAATGAATGATAGATACAGCTAGCCAGTTGATAGTAAAGTAGAATGAATGATGCAGCTGGCCATTTGATAGTAAAGTAGGTTGAATGATAGATACAGCTGGTCAGTTGATAGTAAAGTAGGTTGAATGATAGATACAGCTGGCCAGTTGATAGTAAAGTAGGATGAATAATATATACAGCTAGCCAGTTGATAGTAAAGTAGGATGAATGCTAGATACAGCTAGCCAGTTGATATTAAAGTAGGATGAATGATAGATACAGCTAGCCAGTTGATAGTAAAGTAGGATGAATAATAGATACAGCTAGCCAGTTGATAGTAAAGTAGGATGAATGATAGGTACAGCTAGCCAGTTGATAGTAAAGTAGGATGAATGATGCAGCTAGACAGTTGATAGTAAAGTAGGATTAATGATACAGCTGGCCAGTTGATAGCGAAGTAGGTTGAATGATAGATGCAGCTAGCCAGTTGATAATAAAGTAGGATGAATGATACAGCTGGCCAGTTGATAGTAAAGTAGGATGAATGATAGATACAGCTAGCCAGTTGATAGTAAAGTAGAATGAATGATGCAGCTGGCCAGTTGATAGTAAAGTAGTATGAATGATAGATACAGCTAGCCAGTTGATAGTAAAGTAGGATGAATGATGCAGCTAGCCAGTTGATAGTAAAGTAGAATGAATGATGCAGCTGGCCAGTTGATAGTAAAGTAGTATGAATGATACAGCTGGCCAGTTGATAGTAAAGTAGGATGAATGATAGATACAGCTGGCCAGTTGATAGTAAAGTAGGATGAATGATTCAGCTAGACAGTTGATAGTAAAGTAGGATGAATGATGCAGCTAGCCAGTTGATAGTAAAGTAGAATGAATGATGCAGCTGGCCAGTTGATAGTAAAGTAGTATGAATGATACAGCTGGCCAGTTGATAGTAAAGTAGGATGAATGATAGATACAGCTGGCCAGTTGATAGTAAAGTAGGATGAATGATTCAGCTAGACAGTTGATAGTAAAGTAGGATGAATGATGCAGCTAGCCAGTTGATAGTAAAGTAGAATGAATGATGCAGCTAGCCAGTTGATAGCGAAGTAGGATGAATGATACAGCTAGCTAGCGGCAATAGCTAGCCAGAAGTTCATCTGAACATGTAGACTGAAATATAGACTAACCGGTGAACAACAGTGTGCACTTCGTCCACTGCCAGTCCAATCAACCGCTCGCTGAAAAAGGTTGCTTGAATAACTTTTCTACATACATCGCTTCATATATACGGTCCAGAGGAGCCTATGGGTTCTGGGAGAGATACGGTCCAGAGGAGCCTATGGGATCTGGGAGAGGTACGGTCCAGAGGAGCCTATGGGTTCTGGGAGAGGTACGGTCCAGAGGAGCCTATGGGTTCTGGGAGAGGTACGGTCCAGAGGAGCCTATGGGTTCTGGGAGAGGTATGGTCCAGAGGAGTCTATGGGGTTCTGGGAGAGGTACGGTCCAGAGGAGCCTATGGGTTCTGGGAGAGGTACGGTCCAGAGGAGCCTATGGGTTCTGGGAGAGGTACGGTCCAGAGGAGTCTATGGGTTCTGGGAGAGGTACGGTCCAGAGGAGCCTATGGGGTTCTGGGAGAGGTACGGTCCAGAGGAGCCTATGGGTTCTGGGAGAGGTATGGTCCAGAGGAGCCTATGGGTTCTGGGAGGGGTACGGTCCAGAGGAGCCTATGGGTTCTGGGAGAGGTACGGTCCAGAGGAGCCTATGGGTTCTGGGAGAGGTGCGGTCCAGAGGAGCCTATGGGTTCTGGGAGAGGTATGGTCCAGAGGAGCCTATGGGGATCTTGGCACCCAAATGCTCCTAGAGAGAAGGGAGAATACTGAAGCATGTTGATGACAGTTCTACAATCTCCACCAGAGGCTTTTGGCAGAGATGGTAAAGCTCTCTTTTCTGGACTGCAACATTGTAATATTGTGCCCTCCATGGCACTTCATATACAGTGCAGTCGGAAAGTATTCAGACCCCTTCACTTTTCCACATTGTTACGTTACAGCCTTGTTCTAAAATTTATTAAATTGTTTTTTATCCCTCATCAATATACACACACACTACCCCATAACGACAAAGCAAAAACTGGTTTTTAGAATTTTTGGCAAATGTATAACAAATACAAACTGAAATATGAAATGTACATAAGCATTCAGACCCTTTACTCAGTACTTTGTTGAAGCACCTTTGGCAGCGATTACAGCCTCAAGTCTTCTTGGGTACGACGCTACAAGCTTGGCACACCTGTATTTGGGGAGTTTCTCCCATTCTTCTCTGCAGATCCTCTCAAGCTCTGTCAGGTTGGATGGGGAGCGTCACTGCACAGCTATTTTCAGGTCTCTCAAGAGATGTTTGATCGGATTCAAGTCCAGACTCTGGCTGGGCAACTCAAGGACATTCAGAGACTTGTCCCGAAGCCGCTCCTGCGTTGTCTTGGCTGTGTGCTTAGGGTCGTTGTCCGGTTGGAAGGTGAACCTTCGCCCCCCAGTCTGAGGTCCTGAGTGCTCTGGAGCAGGTTTTCATCAAGGATCTCTCTGTACTTTGCTCCGTTCATCTTTCCTTCGATCCTGACTAGTCTCCCAGTCCCTGTCGCTGAAAAATATCCCCACAGCATGATGCTGCCACCACCATGCATCACTGTAGGGATGGTGCCTGGTTTCCCCCAGACGTGACATTTCGCATTCAGGCCAAAGAGTTCAATCTTGGTTTCATCAGACCAGATAATCTTGTTTATCATGGTCTGAGAGTCCTTTAGGTGCCATTTGGCAAACTCCAAGTGGGCTGTCATGTGCATTTTACTGAGGATTGGCTTCCGTCTGGCCACTCTACCATAAAGGCCTGATTGGTGGAGTACTGCAGAGATGGTTGTCCTTCTGGAAGGTTCTCCCATCTCCACAGAGAAACTCTGGAGCTCTGTCAGAGTGACCATTGTTTTCTTGGTCACCTCCCTGACCAAGGCCCTTCTCCCCCGACTTTGTTTAACACTTTTTTGGTTACTACATGATTCCATATGTGTTATTTCATAGTTTTGACATCTTCAGTATTATTCTACAATGTAAATAAAATAGTAAAAATAAAGGAAAACCCTTGAATGAATAGGTGTCCAAACTTTTGACTGGTACTGTACATTATGGAAAACATGTCTCACACTCAGTCATAGTTAGTAGAATAATGAATGCATTGGCAAGATTTTGGCACCGTCAACTTTTAGAAGGTTAGCAGGAAAGTTAATAATTTAAACCACCTAAATATACTCTCATTCACTGTATCACGTTTCAGGAGAAGACCCAGATGTTGACAGTGTCGAAGTAACAAAAGGTTATTACAAAATCAGGGGGCAGGTAAACAACAGGTCAAGGGCAGGCAGAGATCAGTAATCCAGATCAGAGTCCAAAAAGTACAGAACGGCAGGCTGTCTCAGGGCAGGCAGAGATCAGTAATCCAGATCAGAGTCCAAAAAGTACAGAACGGCAGGCAGTCTCAGGGCAGGCAGAGATCAGTAATCCAGATCAGAGTCCAAAAAGTACAGAACGGCAGGCAGTGTTAGGGCAGGCAGAGGTCAGTAATCCAGATCAGAGTCCAAAAAGTACAGAACGGCAGGCAGTCTCAGGGCAGGCAGAGGTCAATAATCCAGATCAGAGTCCAAAAAGTACAGAACGGCAGGCAATTCGCCCTTTTTTTTTTTTTTTTTTTTACAGTGGCAAAGGGTAAAGTCTACAAAACCTAGACCACTGTGTTTATTATAGATTCAAGTTTTGGAAACATAAAACTGTATTGAGATGAAATGTTTAATCGAGGAGAAAATGTGCAGAATGTCTCACTCGATCTCCATCTTCTCCCGCCACTGGGCTTCCTCTCATCACCATATTTGGTAGTAAGTGGAAACGTCAACCGGATGCTTAACATTTATACATCAGGTGAAATATCTGGCTCATTGTTCTATCTGTGGTGTGGTTGTGTTATTAGGTGGTGGGCAGAAGCTGAAAAGAGTGAAGTTAATCGAGGAGGAGCAGATTTGTTTGTATTATGACAGCAAAATACTCTTATGATGACTATAACATTTGTTGGCACCTTCAATTCTTGCACATTTTCTCATAAAAAGTATACTGAACAAAAATATAAATGCAACATGCAACAATTTCAAAGATTTTACTGAGTTACAGTTCATATAAGGACATCAGTCAATTGAAATAAATAAATAAGGCCCTAATCTATGGATTTCACATGACTGGGGAGGGGTGCAGCTATGGGTGGGCCTGGGAGGGCATAGGTCCACCCACTGGGGAGCCAGGCCTAGCCAATCAGAATGAGGTTTTTCCACACAAAAGGACTTTATTACAGACAGAAATACTCCTCAGTTTCATCAGCTGTTCGGGCGGCTGATCTCAGACGATCCCTTAAGTGAACAAGCCGGATGTGGATGTCCTGGGCTGGTGTGGTTACACGTGGTCTGTGGGATTGGCTTATGGTAGAGAAATTGACATTAAATTCTCTGGCAACAGCTCTGGTGGACATTCCTGCAGTCAGCATGCCAATAGCACACTCCCTCAAGTAAGTACTGTTTCCTTCTCCTCTTCCAACATGACAGTTATCTCTCCCTCCTCCTTCACTCCAAGAACGGCATCCTCCTCTCTCTCTTCTTCTTCTTCTTTCACTGTAACTTCCTCATCTTCTTTCTTTACTGTGACATCCTCCTCTTCCTTCTCCTCTTTCACAACAATGTTCAGCCACAGACCCTCTTTCTCTGTCCAGCAGACCTCCTCTTCTTTAGCAGGAGGGGAGTAGCTTAGTGAGCTCATGGTCGGCGATGTTAGCTAGCTAGTTAGCATTAGCCTAGTGTTACTTAGCCAGATAGGAGGATGTTCGCTAGCTAGTTAGCATTAGCCTAGTGTTACTTAGCCAGATAGGAGGATGTTAGCTAGCTAGTTACCATTAGCCTAGTGTTACTTAGCCAGATAGGAGGATGTTAGCTAGCTTGTTAGCATTAGCCTAGTGTTACTTAGCCAGATAGGAGGATGTTAGCTAGTTAAGATGAGCTACTAGCCTAGTGTTAGGCTATTCTAGCTATTCAGCCAGCTGATTAGTAACTTACATATGAAATAAATGGGGTAACTATCTATACAACATATATTTTCTTAAACACAGTGACACCGAAATAATCTCAAGAGCTATAATGTTTTGGCTATGTTGTCTAGCAAGCTACCAAAGTCAAAAACATAAATCAGAACACAGCCTCTCTATTCTCTCATGGGATTTCAGGTCCTCTGACTGGGAAAATGTCTTTCCACAATGAGAGCAGTGGTATGTCTTGTCCTCCTGTGTTTTAGTATGTTGGTAAGGCTTTTCTCCTGTGTGTGTTCTCTCATGCATTTTCAGGCCCCATGATCGGGTAAAACTCTTTTCACACTGGGAACATTGGTAGGGCTTTTCTCCTGTGTGTATTCTTTCATGCACCTTCAGGCTCCCTAAATGAGTAAAACTCTTTCCACAGTGGGAACAGTGATAAGGCTTTTCTCCTGTGTGTGTTCTCTCATGCATTTTCAGGCACCATGATCGGGTAAAACTTTTTCCACAGTTGGAGCACGGATGTCGTCTCTCTGGTTTGGGCGTCTCTGGGTCTGGTTCCCCTGAAGGACTCTTCCCGCTGTCAGAGTGAGAGTCTGGTCTCTCTCCTGCCAAAGACAGACATATAATTTAGCTAAACAGCGACCTGAATGAAACCTCCACATGATAAAACCGTCTTCCTATGAGGTTTAATCCAGACTATATCCCACAATAGCCTGAGGTCAGTCTTCACAACATAATAAAAAATAAACTTGAGATGTAGAGCTTCAAATCTAATCTTGCTCTCATGGAATGTCATGTTTTAGGCTGATCAGAGCTCTATAATAATAGATAATGTCATGTTTATAGGCTGATCAGAGCTCTATAATAATAGATAATGTAATGTTTATAGGCTGAGCAGAGCTCTTTAATAATAGATAATGTCATGTTTATAGGCTGATCAGAGCTCTATAATAATAGATAATGTCATGTTTATAGGCTGAGCAGAGCTCTTTAATAATAGATAATGTCATGTTTATAGGCTGATCAGAGCTCTATAATAATAGATAATGTCATGTTTATAGGCTGATCAGAGCTCTATAATAATAGATAATGTCATGTTTATAGGCTGATCAGAGCTCTATAATAATAGATAATGTTTATAGGCTGAGCAGAGCTCTTTAATAATAGATAATGTCATGTTTATAGGCTGAGCAGATCTCTATAATAATAGATAATGTCATGTTTATAGGCTGATCAGAGCTCTATAATAATAGATAATGTCATGTTTATAGGCTGATCAGAGCTCTATAATAATAGATAATGTCATGTTTATAGGCTGATCAGAGCTCTATAATAATAGATAATGTTTATAGGCTGAGCAGAGCTCTTTAATAATAGATAATGTCATGTTTATAGGCTGAGCAGAGCTCTTTAATAATAGATAATGTCATGTTTATAGGCTGATCAGAGCTCTATAATAATAGATAATGTCATGTTTATAGGCTGATCAGAGCTCTATAATAATAGATAATGTCATGTTTATAGGCTGATCAGAGCTCTATAATAATAGATAATGTTTATAGGCTGAGCAGAGCTCTTTAATAATAGATAATGTCATGTTTATAGGCTGATCAGAGCTCTATAATAATAGATAATGTTTATAGGCTGAGCAGAGCTCTTTAATAATAGATAATGTCATGTTTATAGGCTGATCAGAGCTCTATAATAATAGATAATGTTTATAGGCTGAGCAGAGCTCTTTAATAATAGATAATGTCATGTTTATAGGCTGAGCAGAGCTCTATAATAATAGATAATGTCATGTTTATAGGCTGATCAGAGCTCTATAATAATAGATAATGTTTATAGGCTGAGCAGAGCTCTTTAATAATAGATAATGTCATGTTTATAGGCTGAGCAGAGCTCTTTAATAATAGATAATGTCATGTTTATAGGCTGATCAGAGCTCTATAATAATAGATAATGTCATGTTTATAGGCTGATCAGAGCTCTATAATAATAGATAATGTCATGTTTATAGGCTGATCAGAGCTCTATAATAATAGATAATGTTTATAGGCTGAGCAGAGCTCTTTAATAATAGATAATGTCATGTTTATAGGCTGAGCAGAGCTCTTTAATAATAGATAATGTCATGTTTATAGGCTGATCAGAGCTCTATAATAATAGATAATGTCATGTTTATAGGCTGATCAGAGCTCTATAATAATAGATCATGTTTATAGGCTGAGCAGAGCTCTATAATAATAGATAATGTCATGTTTATAGGCTGATCAGAGCTCTTTAATAATAGATCATGTCATGTTTATAGGCTGATTAGAGCTCTATAATAATAGATAATGTCATGTTTATAGGCTGATCAGAGCTCTATAATAATAGATCATGTTTATAGGCTGATCAGAGCTCTATAATAATAGATAATGTCATGTTTATAGGCTGAGCAGAGCTCTATAATAATAGATAATGTCATGTTTATAGGCTGATCAGAGCTCTATAATAATAGATAATGCCATGTTTTAGGCTGATCAGAGCTCTATAATAATAGATCATGTTTATAGGCTGATCAGAGCTCTATAATAATAGATAATGTTTATAGGCTGAGCAGAGCTCTATAATAATAGATAATGTCATGTTTATAGGCTGATCAGAGCTCTTTAATAATAGATCATGTCATGTTTATAGGCTGATTAGAGCTCTATAATAATAGATAATGTCATGTTTATAGGCTGATCAGAGCTCTATAATAATAGATCATGTTTATAGGCTGATCAGAGCTCTATAATAATAGATAATGTCATGTTTATAGGCTGAGCAGAGCTCTATAATAATAGATAATGTCATGTTTATAGGCTGATCAGAGCTCTATAATAATAGATAATGCCATGTTTTAGGCTGATCAGAGCTCTATAATAATAGATAATGTTTATAGGCTGAGCATAGCTCTATAATAATAGATAATGTCATGTTTATAGGCTGATCAGAGCTCTATAATAATAGATCATGTTTATAGGCTGATCAGAGCTCTATAATAATAGATAATGTCATGTTTATAGGCTGATCAGAGCTCTATAATAATAGATAATGTCATGTTTATAGGCTGATCAGAGCTCTATAATAATAGATCATGTCATGTTTATAGGCTGATCAGAGCTCTATAATAATAGATAATGTCATGTTTATAGGCTGATCAGAGCTCTATAATAATAGATAATGTCATGTTTATAGGCTGATCAGAGCTCTATAATAATATATCATGTCATGTTTATAGGCTGATCAGAGCTCTATAATAATAGATGATGTCATGTTTTAGGCTGATCAGAGCTCTTTAATAATAGATAATGTCATGTTTTAGGCTGATAAGAGCTCTATAATAATAGATAATGTCATGTTTTTAGGCTGAGCAGAGCTCTATAATAATAGATAATGTCACGTTTATAGGCTGATCAGAGCTCTATAATAATAGATAATGTCATGTTATAGGCTGACAATAATACAGTGCATTCGGAAAGTATTCAGACCCCTTGCCTTTTTCCACATTTTGTTACAGCATTATTCTAAAATGCATGTTTTGATTTGTTTATTCTGATAAATCTAAACCCAACATCCCATAATGACAAAGCAAAAACAGGTTGTTAGGTTTTGCAAATTTATTTAAAAAAAACAAAACAAAAACAGAGATACCTTATTTACATAAGTATTCAGACCTTTTCTATGAGACTCGAAATTGAGCTCAGGTGCTTCCTGCTTCCATTGATCATCCTTGAGATGTTTCTACAACTTGATTGGAGTCCACCTGTGGTAAATTCCATTGATTTGACATGATTTGGAAAGGCACACATCCTGTCTATATAAGATCCCACAGTTGACAGTGCATGTCAGAGCGAAAACCAAGCCATGAGGTCGAAGGAATTGTCCGTAGAGCTCCGAGACAGGATTGTGTCAAGGCACAGATCTGGGGAAGGTTACCAAAAAATGTCTGCAGCATTTAAGGTCCCCAAGAACAGAGTGGCCTCCATCATTCTTAAATGGAAGAAGTTTGGAGCCACCAAGATTCTTCCTAGAGCTGGCCGCCTGGCCAAACTGAGCAATCGGGGAAGAAGGGCCTTGGTCAGGGAGGTGACCAAGAACCCGATGGTCACTCTGACAGAGTTCCAGAGTTCCTCTGTGGGGATGTTTTTCAGCGGCAGGGACTGGGAGACTATCAGGATCGAGGGAAAGATGAACAGAGCAAAGTACAGAGAGATCCTTGATGAAAACCTTCTCTAGAGCGCTCAGGACCTCAGACTGGGGCAAAGGTTCACCTTCCAGCTGGACAACGACCTTAAGCACACAGCCAAGACAACGCAGGAGCGGCTTCGGGACAAGTCTCTGAATGTCCTTGAGTGGCCCAGCCAGAGCCCGGACTTGAACCCGATCTAATATCTCTGGAGAGACCTGAAAATAGCTGTGCAGCGACACTCCCCATCCAACCGGACAGAGCTTGAGAGGATCTGCAGAGAAGAATGGAGAAACTCCCCAAATACAGGTGTGCCAAGCTTGTAGCGTCATACCCAAGAAGACTCGAGGCTGTAATCGCTGCCAAAGGTGCTTCAACAAAGTACTGAGTAAAGTGTCCACCAGGCTTTCACCTCATCAGCCTGGAAGCAGAGGCTACATACAGGGAAGATCTCAATTGTATCCTCCTGGGTGGAGAAGAGGTGGATTTGGGGCTCAAAAACAACACTTATTTCCAGACAAGGTATTTAAGGTATTATTTTGGTTGCTTGTAACTTTTTATTTAAACCTTTTTTGGGAGTACATACCGGTGGGACAGCAGTACTGATCATAGTTGCTCAGCGAAACTCCATTCTTTGCTTAGTCCAGAACGTATTTTGACATTATTAAGCTTGAAAAGGAGGATCTCCATATTGAACGTCTCCTGTAAGCCCAGATTCTGGTTCAAACGGCTCCTTTAGTCCATTATTAGGCTACTTAATGTAGTTTTTACCATTTCTACATTAAAAAAGAACATAATCACATGTATCACTTCAGTTGAATGCCGTTTTAAAACCACGTCTCAGTTCAACAACAGTTAGTGATACTATTTTTAAGACAGCACTTACTGGTGTTAATTAGACCTTCAGTCTCTTCCTCCTCCTCCTTCAATGTGACAGTTATCTCTCCCTCCCTCTTCGCTCCAAAAACGGCATCCTCTTCTTTCACGGTAATATTCTCTTCTCTTTTCACTCTTAACGCTTCTTCCTCTTCTTTCACTGTAACTTCTTTCACTTCTTCTTTCACGGTAACAGCATCACCCTCTACTTCTTGTTTTACTGTGACATCTTCCTCATCCTTCTCCTCTTTCACGACAATGTTCGGCCAAAGACCCTCTTTCTCCGTCCTGCAGACCTCCTCTTGTTTAGCAGGAGGATAGTAGCTTAGTGAGCTCATGGTCGGAGATGTTAGCATTAGCTAGCTATAGCAACATAAATATTACATTCAAGGGGTAACTAGCTAGCTATACGACATAAGGTGACAGGAGTGCTTTTAAAACACACTGGATAATATACACGAAAGCGTCTAAGAGCTTGAAGCTAACAAGCTACCGAGTTGGCTAACTAGCTGTTGTTGAAGAAGCGTTCCGTCCACTAGATTATACGTCACACTCTGACAGCATCGCCTGAAAGACGCACATCGCCATCTGCTGACAGGAGTGGGTAACGCAGTTGAGTTTATTTATTATTGTTTATGTCCAATACTTATAAATATATTATTCTCTCCTTTTGGAACCAATGGAATGGTGCCTTTAAAAGGGGCAATCAGCAGCAAAAACAAGTTCCCCGCCACTGTTTCGGTGAAAAGCTCAGGGACAACCCTGGAGAAATGTAACCACTCAAATTCATAGACAGATGCAAGGATTGACCATCCATGATATCACAATGATTGGTTTTAACCATGTTTTAAGGTTTTACAGTGTTTGTTTACATTTACTTTGTTTACAAACATTGGTATAAAACAAGCTTATATTTTGGGTGCTGACGGGGTACGACAGTTGGACTAAGCTCATGAGGCATTTATAAATTATATTCTTCAAGAATGAAATGGGTATATATCATTCATTTATAAGTCCACACATGGATGTAGCAACTGCAGATTGCCTCTTTTGGTATCAAGCTCACCTCAGATATTTGTAAGTATTTTATATTTTACATAATGTGTGAGACCCAGGTGTGAACTGTAAAGAGTCTCCTGTGTTTTCTATGTCTGTGATGCAGGTTTTATGTGTATATGAAGCAATTGTGGCAATAAATCATTCAGGCACTTGTGAGTGCCAGTTGGTGTGTGTGTGTGTGTGTGTGTGTGTGTGTGTGTGTGTGTGTGTGTGTGTGTGTGTGTGTGTGAGTGATGTTGGGCTAAAGCTACTGACCCGGAAGTTGATGGAAAAGTTATTAATTTCCAGTGCAGCGTTGTAAGGCACTGCATCGCAGTGCTTGAGGCGTCACTACAGACCCGGGTTCGATCCCGGGCTGTGTCGCAGCCGGCCGCGACCGGGAGACCCATGATGCGGCGCACAATTGGCCCAGCGTCGTCCGGATTAGGCCGGCCGGGATGTCCTTGTCCCATCGCGCTCTAGCGACTCCTGTGGCGGGCCGGGCGCATGCATGCTGACATGGTCGCCAGTTGTATGGCGTTTCCTCTGAAACATTGGTGCGGCTGGCTTCCGGGTTAAGCGAGCAGTGTGTCAAGAAGCAGTGCGGCTTGGCGGGGGTCGTGTTTCAGAGGATGCATGGCTCTCGACCTTCGCCTCTCCCGAGTCCGTATGGGAGTTGCAGCGATGGGACAATACTGTTTTTTTTTTTTTGGCGTTTCAACTCAATACCAAATATGGTGTTGAGAGGAAGCCCAGTGGCCGGCAGTGGGAGAAGATGGAGCGAGATGGATTTTGGCCGATATTCTGCTATTTTTTTTTTTAATCTATGAAACATTTGATCTCAATACAGTTTTCTGTTTCCATCACTAGAATCTGTAACAAACAGAGTGGACTACGTTTTGTAGACTTTACCCTTTGCCAAAGTTGTAAAAAATTGCATTGTTTAGAAGGAGTGCAAGGGCGAATTGAGTTATTGCACATTGGCAATTTTCACAAAGTAGGCGTTCCCTAAAGGAAATATGCAAATAGATTCTAGAACGCGCCAATAGGACCTCTCTTGCTCCTGCTTGGCTCTGCCCACCTCCTTGCTTGTTCTGCCCACTATGATTATTTTGCTCCCATTGGAAATGACAGGCTCTGGTCTATCCTGAGTGGCGCAGTGGTCTAAGGCACTGCATCACAGTGCTAACTGTGCCACTAGATCCTGGTTCGAATCCAGGCTCTGTCGCAGCCGGCCGCGACTGGGAGACTCATGGGCGGCGCACAATTGGCTCAGCGTCGTCCAGGGTAGGGGAGGGAATGGCCGGCAGGGATGTAGCTCAGTTGATAGAGCATGGCGTTTGCAACGCCAGGGTTGTGGGTTTGATTCCCACGGGGGGCCAGTATAAAAAAAATATGTATTCACTAACTGTAAGTCGCACTGGATAAGAGCGTCTGCTAAATGACTAAAATGTAAAATGTATCTTGTGTTAGTTATAAAAGTATTTGGCCACACAGTCTGAGAAGAGCATGAGGTGTGGCTGAGATTAGTCAGTTTGAGCTAGCATATGAACTCGGTAACACAGAGTAGATCCCCCATATGACGTTGAGAAATAGTGCACTATGGGTAGTTTAGAAGATTTCCGGAAATAAGTTAATAAATACGTAATAACGCAAAAACATAACTGTTTGTTCTTATAGCTAACCAGATCGTGACTACAACTAATTTACTAAGTCTTTAACCACACTGTGTTGTTACATTGGTGGGTAAAAAAAACTCATGCTTCCTACCCTTTAACTTTTTGTCTGAAAATAAAATCTACATTTTACTCAACTTCGTTACCCACTCCAGTCAGCAGATGGCGATGTGGGACTTTAAGGCTATGCTGCTAGTGTGACGTATAATCTAGTGGACGGAAGGCTTCTTTCAACAGCAGCAACAGTTAGTCAGACACCTCGGTAGCTTGCTAGACAAAATAGCCCAACCAATAAAGCTCTTTAGACGCTTTCGTGTATATGAGCCACTGTGTTTTAAACCCACTTCTGTCGTCTAGTTAGTTATCCCATTTAATTTCATATTTACGGTGTTGTTGTTATTGGTCAGCTAACTGGCTGGTTAAGTTAGCACTAGCCTAGCTAGCTAACATCCCCGACCATGAGCTCACTAAGCTACTCTCCTCCTGCTAAAGAAGAGGAGGTCTGCTGGACGGAGAAAGAAGCTCTAGTGAAAGAGGAGGAGGAAGAGGAGGATGTTACAATACAAAAACAAGTAGAGGGTGAAGCTGTTACCGTGAAAGAAGAAGAGAAAGACGTTACAGTGAAAGAAGAGGAAGACGCGTTCAGAGTGAAAGAGGAGGAGGATGTTACAGTGAAAGGAGAGGAAGATGCGTTCAGAGTGAAAGAGGAGGAGGATGTTACAGTGAAAGAAGAGGAAGACGCGTTCAGAGTGAAAGAGGAGGAGGATGTTACAGTGAAAGAAGAGGAAGACGCGTTCAGAGTGAAAGAAGAGGGGGCTCCCGTGTTTGGAGTGAAAGAAGAGGAGGAGGAGATGACTGTCACATCGAAAAAGGAGGAGATGGAAGAAGAGGAGGAAACTGGATATCTGGTTCCGGTTTCCCAAAGGCACCTTAAGGCATCCAATGATTCTAATGATGAACTTAGCAGTAAGATGCTTTTGAGAAACCGGGCCCTGATTAACACTAGTAAGTACTGTCTTAAAAACAGAGGCACAAACTCTGCAGTTGTTGAACTGATGTGTGGTGTTAAAGGGGAAATCTGCAGTTGCTACATCCATATTTGGACTTTTATATTATTTATATATATCCATTGATTCTTGAAGAATATAACACATGCCTCATGAGCTTAGTTCAACTGTCGTACCCCATCAGATCCCAAAATAAGCTTTTTCTACTCCAATGTTTAGAAATAATGTAAATGTAAACCAACACTGTATCGCCTCAACATGGTTAAAACTATACTATTGATGTCATGGATGGTCAGTCCTTGCATCCATAGGTCTGTCTATGATTTTGAGAGTAGTTACATTTATCCAGTCCCATCCTCATCTTATTACCAAAACAGTGGTGGAACGACAGCTTTGTTATTGTTTGAACTGCAGATTGTTTGATTGATTGATGTGTGGCTTTTTTAAAAGGGGCAACCTAGGTTTTAAACAGCAGCAAAATTGGGGGCTGGAGAAATGTAACCACTGTCAAATTCATAGAGAAAGCTATTGTAGCAACCTTAACCCAAAACCTAGCGACCTCATCAAGAAGTTCAGACATCTTGGTATAACAGTTATAAGGTGTTATGGGTCCTACAGTAGGTCTATGTTGTTGTTAGGTGAGGTTATGGGTCCTACAGTAGGTCTATGTTGTTGTTAGGTGAGGTTATGGGTCCTACAGTAGGTCTATGTTGTTAGGTGAAGTTATGGGTCCTACAGTAGGTCTATGTTGTTTGGTGAAGTTATGGGTCCTACAGTAGGTCTATGTTGTTGTTGTTAGGTGAAGTTATGGGTCCTACATTAGGTCTATGTTGTTGTTAGGTGAAGTTATGGGTCCTACAGTAGGTCTATGTTGTTAGGTGAAGTTATGGGTCCTACAGTAGGTCTATGTTGTTGTTAGGTGAGGTTATGGGTCCTACAGTAGGTCTATGTTGTTAGGTGAAGTTATGGGTCCTACAGTAGGTCTATGTTGTTAGGTGAAGTTATGGGTCCTACAGTAGGTCTATGTTGTTAGGTGAAGTTATGGGTCCTACAGAAGGTCTATGTTGTTAGGTGAGGTTATGGGTCCTACAGTAGGTCTATGTTGTTTGGTGAAGTTATGGGTCCTACAGTAGGTCTATGTTGTTGTTGTTAGGTGAAGTTATGGGTCCTACAGTAGGTCTATGTTGTTAGGGTGAGGTTATGGGTCCTACAGTGGGTCTATGTTATTAGGTGAAGTTATGGGTCCTACAGTAGGTCTATGTTATTGTTAGGTGAAGTTATGGGTCCTACAGTAGGTCTATGTTGTTGTTAGGTGAAGTTATGGGTCCTACAGTAGGTCTATGTTGTTAGGTGAAGTTATGGGTCCTACAGTAGGTCTATGTTGTTGTTAGGTGAAGTTATGGTTCCTACAGTAGGTCTATGTTGTTGTTAGGTGAAGTTATGGGTCCTACAGTAGGTCTATGTTGTTGTTAGGTGAAGTGGGTCCTACAGTAGGTCTATGTTGTTGTTAGGTGAAGTTATGGGTCCTACAGTAGGTCTGTGTTGTTAGGTGAAGTTATGGGTCCTACAATAGGTCTATGTTGTTAGGTGAAGTTATGGGTCCTACAGTAGTTCTATGTTGTTGTTAGGTGAAGTTATGGGTCCTACAGTGGGTCTATGTTGTTAGGTGTTGTTAGGTGAATTTATGGGTCCTACAGTAGTTTATGTTGTTAGTTGAAGTTATGGGTCCTACAGTAGGTCTATGTTGTTAGGTAAAGTTATGGGTCCTACAGTAGGTCTATGTTGTTAGGTGAAGTTATGGGTCCTACAGTAGGTCTATGTTGTTAGGTGAAGTTATGGGTCCTACAGTAGGTCTGTGTTATTGTTAGGTGAGGTTATGGGTCCTACAGTAGGTCTATGTTGTTCGGTGAAGTTATGGGTCCTACAGTAGGTCTGTGTTGTTAGGTGAAGTTATGGGTCCTACAGTAGGTCTATGTTGTTTGGTGAAGTTATGGGTCCTACAGTGGGTCTATGTTGTTGTTAGGTGAAGTTATGGGTCCTACAGTAGGTCTGTGTTATTGTTAGGTGAGGTTATGGGTCCTACAGTAGGTCTATGTTGTTAGGTGAAGTTATGGGTCCTACAGTGGGTCTATGTTGTTGTTAGGTGAAGTTATGGGTCCTACAGTAGGTCTATGTTGTTAGGTAAAGTTATGGTCCTACAGTAGGTCTATGTTGTTAGGTGAAGTTATGGGTCCTACAGTAGGTCTATGCTGTTAGGTGAAGTTATGGGTCCTACAGTAGACGGGTGGTGAAGCAGGCCCTGATTGACCATTTCCCGGTGCCACCTCACCGGGAGGATGTCCGGCGGGGAGCTGAGCCTGCCGGGGATGCCGCCGCTATCGTTCTCCCAGCTGGTGGGCGGCCATCCGGCTGGACAATCTGCTGGCAGCCAGAGGGCGTCCTGGTATTGAGGTCTGCCCGTTCCCACCCCGGGCGGAGGCTCGGATCCCGAGCAGATGGAGCTGGGTGGAGCCGCCGGTCGAGAAGCGGAACGCGGCAGTGCCTCCTGGTGGCCAGGGATCCCACCTCACGCCGCAAGTCCCAGCGTTCTTTTGGGTCCTGGGGAGTGGTAGGCAGACACTCCTTGCATCACCCCCAGGTATCGAACACCCACACTTGTTCCAGAGCCGCTATGGCGCTCTGTACCCTATCTATCTCCTTTCCCGATCCTGGTAGTTCCCCAGTAGTAGGCCGGACCTAATAGTCGATTCAGGCGCAGCTGGGAACTTTATGGACAGGAGCATTTGCACGCCGTCAGGGCATTTAGTGGTTTCCCCTATCCATTGCACTCCCCCATCTGGGCCCGTGATGGTCGACTATTGGTCGGGTTAGTTAAAGGAGATTACTGTAGCCAGTCACCATGATCGCCCAGGAACTCATTTTGAGCAAGATCACCTTTTTGGTTAGTGAACTCCTGCATACCCTGTAGTATTAGAGTGATCCCGTGGGTGGCCCTGCAAGCAACCCCAATTTCTCACTTGGCCGCAGAGGGTTCTTACGGAGTGGTAGCAAGTGTCTGGGTAGGTGTTAGGTGTGTTTCCGTTGTTTAACCACGGTGGAAAGTCGACATGGTTACCCCCACCATGTGCATTTCCCCACCGAATACCATGATCTGGCACTCGTGTTTTCCCCGAGCAGGTGACTAAATGACCACCTCATGTGAGGGGGATTGCGTGATAAACCTTTGTGGTAGACGCTTACCTCCCAGGGAGTCATGTATCCCCTGTCTTGAGGCCGAAACTGAGGCCAAATGGAGACTACGTCCACAGAGTCCCTGGGCCAGGGTATATCGTCCCTCCACTTCACCTGCTTCCTCAAGGTTCTTCTGTGAAGAAGAAAGATGGCGGTTTACGCCCGTGCATTGATTATCGACCACTGAACAAGGTGACGATACGATGCATGAGGCCCACTTCTTCACCAAATTAGATCTCAGGAGTGCCTACAACCTGGTGCTATCGGGAAGGGGATGAGTGGGAAAGCAGCATTCAGCACAACCTCGGGGCATTATGAATACCTGGTGATGCCCTACGGTTTGATGAATGCTCCATTCCTCTTCCAGTCCTTTGCTGAATGAGGTGTTTCGGGACATGCTTGGGTCGCGGTGTGGTGGTCTACATCGATGACATCCTGGTGTATTCTGCTACGCCTGCCAAGCATGTGTCCCTGGTTCGCAAGGTACTGGTACCACTGCTGGAGAGCTGACCTTTATCAAGGCAGAAAAGTGTGAGTTTTCTAGCAGTCAGTCTCCTTCCTGGGATACCACATTACTACCTCAGGTGTGGAGATGGAGGGAGATCGTATTTCAGCCGTGTGCATAATTGGCCGACTCAACCACGGTTAAGGAGGTGCAGCGCTTCCCTTGGCTTCGCCAACTACTATCGGAGGTTTATCCGGGGCTTTCAGAGGTCGCGGCTCCATTACCTCCTTGTTGAAGGGTCGGGCTGTCCTCAGCTACGGTACTGGCCCACCCCGATCCATCACTACTGTTCGTAGTGAGGGTGGATGCGTCGAGGTAGGGATAGGCGCTGGTCCACTCAAGCTCCGTCCTGTGCGTTCTTTTCTGAAGCTCAGCTCGGGCGAGCAGAACTACGACGTTGGTGATCGGGCTGCTGGCTGTTGTCCAAGCTTGACCGTGTGGAGGCATTGGCCCGAAGGGGCGAAACACCCTTTCCTCATCTGGACAGACCACCGTAACCTGGAGTACATCCGGGCAGTGAGGAGGCTGAATCCTCGCCAGGCCAGGTGGGCCTATTCTTCATCCGGTTTGATTTCCACTATCATACATTCCGGTACCGAAGAAACGTGAAGGCAGACACACTGTCTCGACTGTATGACACAGAGGAGAGGCCAGAGACAACACCCCCATACTCCCGGCCTCCTGCATCGTGGCGCCGGTAGTGTGTGGGCGATGGACCGGCATTACGCACAGATCCATCTCCACCTCAGTGTGTCAGCTGGGCTGTGGCAATGCGTGCCTGCTCTTGTCCGTAATCGTTTGATCTACTGGGCACACACGTCACCCTCCTCTGGTCACCCAGGCATCGTCGGTCTTGCATTACGCTGCCTGACCCGATAAATACTGGTGTCCTACCTTAGCTAGACGTGAGGGTGTATGCACTCCTCCTGCTCGGTGTGCGCCCAGAGCAAGGCAACTAAGGCCCTCTCAGCAGGTGCGGCTGCAACCGATTCCGGTTCCACAACGACCATGGTCTCATCTAAGTATTGATTTTCTTACCCCTGATCTTCCCCTCTCCCAAAGGTAACACCACCATCCTGGTTGTTGTGGGGACCGTTGTCAAGTCCTGCCCACCTCCCTTCCTCTGCCCGGTCTCCCCACGGCCCTACAAGCGCCTTCTGTTGCAGGATTTCCACCGTCGCCATCCGGCGCGCCCTTGCTCTAAGGCGTCCTCCTGGCCGTCCACGAGGCCAGGGTTGGCGTGGACTGCTGGAGCCAAGCGTGTCAAAGGGGGTACTGTCTCACTTCCGAGGCTCATTACCCCTCCCCCGTAAGTTCTACGAGACCCTCTGGAAAAAAGGTGCATAAAATTAACCATTGCAAGATAGGGGCACTGTAGGCCTGCTAGGCTGGTAGTGATGTTTGCCTTGTTGTTTCTCTGTGTGTTTTGAGTTCACTGCAAGGATCTATCCCCTTAGCCTACAGATCAAATCAAATCTAGATCTACAGTTCTTTATTCCTATTCTATTATCTATATACATTCAAATAATTGTTCTTCTATTTTCCTCATAGCTGCTATAAGCGGCCTGTGGTTCCCCTATAGCCAACAAAACATTCCTCCCTATTGGTCTGCTCTATAGCCATGGGGTGTGGAACTATTAGCCTATCAGTGCCAAGTTGATGTTATTTTTTGTCAAGCTGATGACTGCTTGTTCATGGACAAACTATCAGTCTTGCAGAGCAAATGTAATAATGTTTATGTAATATGTGCTGTATATGTGTGGGATCTGGTCATCCCCAAACCTTTTTTTAATGATTAAGGCGATGCTACAGATTAGTGAATCTCTCTAACCCTTGTCTCTAACCCTAGTAATCAAGTAGTCAAGGTTTTCTGGCCATGAGATAAATAGTAGGTTTTAGGGCCCTGAGTTTTTCCCTGACCACAGGACCTGTGCCAGGGAAAACTCTGGGCCCATTTAAAGACTATATCCTGGACTTGTTAATGATTAGTTGTGGAAGAAGTATAGCTACCAGTGAGTAGCCAGGGAGAAACCCTGATCAGTTGATGTTGTGGTTGTCACGGTCGCCTAGGAGCGAAGGAGAGGCGAAGGCGCAGCGTGTTGCAGAAGTTGCGACTTTATTAATTAAAGTTTCGAACAACGAAACAAAGATCGACTCACGAAGTCCACGTTACACGACCGAAAACGAAACAAAACCCACCAACACAAGGTGAAAACACACAGTTTAATATGGCTCCAATCCGAGATATCGAAGCCGACAGCCTGACATCGTTACCTCCGATTGGGAGTTCATATGACTAACAAGAACAATGGGCACACCCAAATACCAGGATGCAAACCAAAAGCCCCGACAAAACGAATACACCCTGGCTCAAATACAAAGTCCCGACAGAGTGTGACACCTCCTTACAAAAGCGTGCGAACTCGGGCGCACCAGCATAAAGTCTAGGGGAGGGTCTGGGAGGGCGTCTGTCCACGGTGGCGGCTCTGCACAGGTCGTGGTCCCCCACCCCACCATAGTCACTACCCGCTTACGTAGCCTCCTCCCAATGACCACCCACCAATCTAGGACCAGCCATGAGCACCAGACCTCCCCTAGACTTTATGCTGGTGCCCGGAGTTGCACTCTAAGGGGGTTATTTACCTCTGGCCCGGGACTTAGTAGTTTTTAGTGTATTCGTTTTGTTGGGTTTGGTTTCGTTTATATGTTGGGTATTTGGGGTGCATTTGGTTTTGGTTGTTCTTGTTAGTCATATGACTCCCAATCGCGGAGGTAACGGGTGTCAGCTTTCGGCTCGTTATCTCTGATTGGGAGCCATATTTAAACTGTGTGTTTTCACCTTGTGTTTGTGGGGTTTTGTTCCGTGTTCAGTCATTGTCACTGTTGGACTTTTACTATCGTCATTTTGTTTTGTTGTTTAGTGGTTGCTTTAATATAGATAAAGTCAACATGTTCGGCTCAACACGCTGCGCCTTGGTCCGCTTCCTTGAGCGATCGGACAGTGGTGGTTTCTCTCACCACCACCCTGATACAGTAGTCTCCAGTTAGCACACTCCCAAACACCCCCGTTCAACACTCGGCTGTTGGGAACAAAAGAGAGGGAAAGCCTGGAATCGCAGCTACGTTAATCTTCTTCTCTCATGTGTAAAACTGATCAGTGATCCTCAGGGGTGCAACTTTGGTTTTAGGTTGGTGGGACATAATTATATTTTTAGTTTTTTTTAATGTATTTTTTGTTGGATAAACTCACTAAACAGCCTACCTGACTGCTCGAGAGCGTCCGCATGATCCTTTTGCCTCGTTTTGTATCACATTCCAATGATAAAACATGGGGGACAAAAATGCAATTTCAGAATAAAGGGGACATGTACCCACAAACTCCCCCCACCCCCGTCCCACGTCCCCAGTGAAAGTTGCGCCGAGGGTGATCCTATTGATCATCCTGGACCTAATCTATTTAACTACCATAGCTGCTGTGTCAGGCAATAGAAGACCTCTTAAGTTTAACTTGTAATGTAACCACAGTGGACTAAATGTCTCGCCCCGGTGAGCAATGTGAAAGTCCCTAAAACGCATGCATAGGTGCACAAACACACTCTCTCTCTCTCTCTCTCTCTCTCACTCACTCACTCACTCACACCTCACACAGACTCAGACTCATACACACACACACACTGCTCCTTCACACACTGCTGACAAGTCACAAGACAAATTCCCCTTCTCACCATGTAATACTCTTGCCACTGATTGCAACAGATAATTGAACCGCTCCCCAGTGAATTTCAGAATGTCAAGAGACAATGACCTCAATGCCAACAGGTGATAATGAGTAATGGTTGTTAAACTGGTTATGACGTTAGATTAGTGTAATACTGTGGAAATCATCATTTCATGAAGTAATTCACAGTTGTTTCTATTCAGAAAAGAAATGAGAGGCCTTACTTTACCTCAGCCCTTGAATCGAAAGGCCTATGCCAGATGGCATGAATACTAATTATGACAATAACAATGGCAACGATGTAAAAAGATTGATCAATTCGGCTATGTTCAAACATTTAACTATCCTGTCCGGGCTTACCAAACAAAAATACAGATAGAGACTAAGTGGCCATTGTGAGAGATTACATAAAAATATATATTCAGCGTTGTTGACTGTACTTCTGCTCATGAACCCTTCAAAGTATACAAAAAAATGACTTAGGCATTGACTAAATCTGAACCCCTTCTATGTGCATTAAACTATGAATGTTATTTGAGTCATAAAATGCAAAAGCATTTTGCCATCTCAATGCTTGGGGATATGCCCTTTGTCAGCCCCGCCCAACACACTATTCGTAGAATGTAGCCTAATGTTTGATCCAAAGTCAAGGATACAGCTGCTGTATCTGCCTACCGGTATACAGTGAGGGAATGAAGTATTTGATCCTGCTGATTTTGTACATTTGCCCACTGACAAAGACATTATCAGTCTATAATTTTAATGGTAGGTTTATTTGAACAGTGGTAGAGACAGCAATAACAAAAAAAATCCAGAAAAACGCATGTCAAAAAAATGTTATAAGTTGATTTGCATTTTAATGAGGGAATAAATATTTGACCCCTCTGCAAAACATGACTTAATACTTGGTGGCAAAACCCTTAGTTGCGCAATCACAGAGGTCCAAACGTTTCTTGTAGTTGGCCACCAGGTTTGCACACATCTCAGGAGGATTTTGTCCCACTCCTCTTTGCAGATCTTCTCCAAGTCATTAAGGTTTTGAGGCTGACGTTTGGGCACCTTTCCGGACCTTCAGCTCCTTCACAGATTTTCTATGGGATTAAGGTCTGGAGACTGGCCAGGCCACTCCAGGACCTTAATATGCATCTTCTTGAGCCACTCCTTTGGCTGTGTGTTTTGGGTCATTGTCATGCTGGAATACCCATCCACGACCCATTTTCAATGCCTGGCTGAGGGTAAAGAAGGTTCTCACCCAAGATTTGACGGTACATGCCCCGTCCATCTTCCCTTTGATGCGGTGAAGTTGTCCTGTCCCCCTTAGCAGAAAAACACCCCAAAAGCATAATGTTTCCACCTCAATGTTTACGGTGGGGATGGTGTTCTTGGAGTCATAGGCAGCATTCCTCCTCCCCTCCAAACACGGCGAGACTGAGTTGATGCCAAAGAGCTCGATTTTGGTCTCATCTGACCACAACACTTTCACCCAGTTCTCCCTCTGAATCATTCAGATGCTCATTGGCAACTTCAGACGGTGCCTGTAGCTTTCAGTCCTTCACGCGCGTAGTGTGTTACCAATTGTTTTCTTGGTGACTATGGTCCCAGCTGCCTGAGATCTTGACAAGATCCTCCCGTGTAGTTCTGGGCTGATTTTCACGTTTCATGATCATTGCAACTCCACGAGGTGAGATCTTGCATAGAGCACCAGGCCGAGGAGATTCACAGTTATTTTGTGTTTCTTCCATTTCCGAATAATCGCACCAACTGTTGTCACCTTCTCACCGGGCTGCTTGGTGATGGTCTTGTAGCCCATTCCAGCCTTGTATAGGGTCTACAATCTCTTGTCCTCTTTGGTCTTGGCCATGGTGGAGAGTTTGGAATCTGATTGATTGCTTCTTGGACAGGTGTCTTTTATACAGGAACAAGCTGAGTTTGGACACTCCCTTTAAGAGTGTGCTCTAATCTCAGCTCGTTACCTGTATAAAAGACACCTGGGAGCTAAGAAATCTTTCTGATTACAGGGGGTCAAATATTTTATTTCCCTAATTAAAATGCAAATCAATTTATAACATTTATTACATGCGTTTTTTCTGGATTTTTTTGTTGGTATTCTGTCTCTCACTGTTCAATAAACCTACCATTAACATTATAGACTGATCATTTCTTTGTCGGTGGGCAAACTTCCAAAATCAGCAGGATCAGCCAATTTTTCCCCTCACTGTACAGTTGCACTTCGCTACAGGGTGTAAACGATCCCGCGCTGTCTGAGTCGGGTCCTGGCTGGTGACTAGTGTTCCTGTTCAGTAATCTCCAGTTTCCCGAGGGTTCGGAACGCTCCGGGAGCGCTCTTGTTTTCCGCTGCACTGCATCCCATCAGCAATCTCTGCACACCTGGTCCCTGATCATCACCCTTCAGGTCTGGCCTAACATCCAGTTCCCTGCCGGATCGTTAGCCATGAACATCTCTCATCCGGAACCTTCACCCAACCTCTGCCTGATGGTGGCGGCTGCCGCGTGATGTCTGGACCTACCACTGCACCTCAACAACCCCATCCCACGCCACCCGCTCTGTCCCTGGATTATTCAGCCTCACTCGGAGTCAATTAATAAACACTCACCTTTTCTCTAAGTACCTTGTCCTGGTCTGCTTCTGGTTCTGGCGTAATAAACCGTGACAGAACGATCCGGCCAGTAATGAACCCGCGGACCCTGGACTTACGTTCGCCATGCCATTACCCATCAGGAGAAGATGTTGGGCCATCATAGCACGGTACTACAGGAGATCGCGTTGTCAGTTCGAACCTTTCTACCGGTCTGATCGGAGGTCCAGAACCAACGCAGGTTTCCCGGTGGAGGATCCACTACGTTCACCCATCTCGCCTGCCGCTCGGGAGCTATATCCTTCGTGAGCCCGAGGTTCCGCGCCGGATAGATATGAGGGGAGCTGGGAAGATGCCGTTCCTTCTTATGCAGTTGATTAGTGTTCGATCTACAGCCCTACTCTTATGCTACAGACAAGGCTAGGATAGCCTTTGTGTTGTTGCTCGTGGTAGCGCTGGAGTGGGCTTCAGCCGTTTGGGAACGACAAGACCCTGCATGGCTTCATACCAGGGTTCACGGCCGAGATGAGGAAGCTCTTCGACCATTCCGTCCGAGGGAGGGAGACGCAGCTAGGGCGCCTGTTTTCGCTTCACCAAGGAACTCGCAGCGTGGCCGACTTCGTGATCGAGTTCAAGACGTTGGCTGTGGAGAGTGGGTGGAACGAGGAGTCTCTGCAAGCGGCCTTTTACCAGGGTCTGTCGGAGCAGCTCAAGGATGAGTTGATCTCCTATCCGAGCCTAGTGACCTGGACAGCTTGGTAGCCTTGTCTATCCGGGTGGATAATCGAGTCCGAGAGCGAAGGAGGGAGAAGCAATGGGGTCCGTCAATCGATCAGCTTCTCAGTTCCCAGTCGGGTCGGGTGGTGGACCCAGAACACGTCGATCATTCTCCACCACAATAGATTAGTGGAGAGGTCCTCTCTCCCGATTCTGAACCCATGCAGAGTGGGGGCGGCACGGGTTAACCAAGGAGGAGCGTCAACATAGACGTCGGACCAACTGCTGCCTCTAACTGTAGCTCGGGACATTACATCTCCACCTGTTCCCCGGTCAGTCAAACTGCCCGGCTCGCTAAAGTTGGGGGGGACTTTTAGCGAGCCAGTTTCAACCTCTCAGTACCTCTGTCAGACCCCGTTTCCCGGCTACCCTTGTGAACAGGAATCAGAGCTTAGCGCCGAACGCTTTTGATCGATTCAGGTGCCGATGGAAGCTTTCTTGATGCCGAGTTGGTGGGAACAGCTGGGGCTTTCCAAGGAGCAATTGCCCCGGAAGCCATTGAAGCGACCACTCTGAACGCAGTAGTCTGGCACGTATACGATGAGGACTGAACCGGTTAAGATGCGGTTGTCGGGGAATCATTCTGAGATGATTTCATTCTTCATTCTGCCGTCTTCCCATGTTCCTCTGGTCCTTGGATACCCCTGGCTGAAGGAACACAATCCCACGTTCGATTGGGTGACGGGCAAGGTAACGTAGTTGGAGCCTTGATTGTCATGCTAACTGTCTCAAGACTGCCTGCCCCCTCGGTTCCCGGTCAGGTGATTGAGGCTAAACCCCCAGATTTGTCCCCTGGTTCCCGAGATATATCACGGGGGAGTTTTCAGTAAGCAGAAGGCTCTGTCACTCCCTCCCCCCACCGACCATATGATTGTGCCATCAACCTGGTCCCTGGAGCTGTCTACCCCAAGGGGAAGGTTATACAGTATCTCCCGACCTGAACGGTGAGGCGTTGGAGACCTACATCAAGGAGTCCCCTAGCTGCTGGTCTCGTTCGCCCTCGTCATCACCCCTGGGGGCAGGATTCTTCTTTGTGGGTGAGAAGGATGGCCCTCTTCGACCCGTGTATTGATTATCGGGGTTGAATGACATCACGGTCAAGAAACAAGGTATCCCTGCCCTTGATGAGTTCTGCCTTCGACTCACTTACAGGGTGCTACGGTGTTCACCAAAGTAGACCACGCAATGCACGATATCACCTGGTCCGGATCAGAGAGGGGGACGAGTGGTTGACGGGGTTTCAATACACCCGATGGGTCACTTCGAGTATCAGGTGATGCCGTTTGGACTGACCAATGCTCAGCGGTATTCCAGAAGTATGGTGAACGACGTCCCGAGAGATATGATGGTCTCTTTGTGTTTGTTTACCTGGATGACATTCTGATCTTCTCGAAGGAACCTTCCGACCACGTCCAGCATGTCCGGCAGGTTCGCAGCGATTGTTGGAGAATCGCCTGTTCGTGAAGGCCGAGAAGTGCCAGTTTCACGCCCTAACGACATCCTTTCTCGGTACATCATCTCCAGGGAGAGATTAGGATGGACCAGGGAAGGTGTTAGAGCGGTTCTGAATGGGTCCAGCCCGTTGCGAGATTGCAGCTCCAGAGATTTTGGGGTTTGCGAATTTCTACCGGATTCATCCGGGATTACAGCCGTGTGGCCGCTCCGTTAACTGCCTTGACTTCCAGTATCAGGACCTTCAAGGAATCCGGAGGCGGATCGAGCGTTTCTGGATTTGAAGAGGCGATTCACCAACGCACCGATTCTCTCTCAATCGGACCACGGCCCGTCGTTCGTCGTTGAAGTGACGCGTCTGATGTGGGAGTTGGCGCCATCCTGTCGCAGCGATGCTCCACGGACAGTAAACTCCATCCCTGCGCCTACTACTCTCGTCGCTTCGCCTCGGAGAGGAATTACGATGTGGGTAACCGGGAGCTTCTCGCGGTGAAACTTGCCTTGGAGGAGTGGCGCCACTGGTTAGGGGGGCGGAGCAACCGTTTATTGTCTGGACTGACCACAAGAATCTTGCTTACGTGCAATCGGCTAAACGTCTCAACTCCCGTCAGGCCAGGTGGGCGTTGTTTTCGGACGATTCAAGTTTGCCCTGACGTTCCGACCTGGATCTAAGAAGCGGCCGGACGCCTTGTCCCGGATGTTCTCCAAGACGGAGGAGAGTGGGTCCAAGACCGAGACAATCCTCCCCCGGAACTGCGTCGTGGGAGCAGTTATGTGGAAGATTGAGGAGGAGGTGCTGGCGGCCCTTCGGACTCAGCCCGGTCCCGGTAACGGTCCACCCGGTCGGTTGTTTGTGCCTGAGTCGGTTCGTCCTGCTGTCCTCAAATGGTCCCACGCCAGCAAGATGGCTTGTCACCCTGGCGTGGCTCGGACAATGGCGTTTCTTCGCAGACGTTTTTGGTGGCCTGCCATGGCCGAGGATACTCGGGGGTTTTGTTGCTGCCTGTCCAGTGTGTGCGCAGAATAAGAGTACCAATCGGCCCAGCTCTGGACTACTTCACCCCCTTCCTATTCCCGGCGACCATGGTCGGCAGTCTGGCCCTGGACTTCGTCACTGGGTTGCCCGCTTCTGAGGGGGAACACGGTCGTTCTGACGATCGTGGACAGATTCAGCAAGTTCGCCCACTTTGTGCCTATTGCCAAGCTTCCCTCTGCCTCGGAGGCGTCCGAGATCCTGGTTAGGGAGGTTTTCAGGGTCCACGGTTTGCCCAGTGATATCGTTTCCGACCGTGGCCCTCAGTTTACCTCTGCTGTCTGGAAGTCCTTCTGTTTGGCCATTGGAGCTACAGTCAGTCTCACATCTGGTTTTCACCCCCAATCCAATGGTCAGGCGGAGAGCCAACCAGAAGATGGAATCCACGCTACGCTGTCTGGTCTCTTCCAACCCCACCTCCTGGGTCTCTCAGTTGCCTTGGGTTGAGTATGCCCACAATACTCTTCCTACATCTGCCACTGGGATGTCTCCCTTCCAGTGCCTGTATGGCTACCAACCTCCCTGTTTCCTTCTCAGGAGAAGGAGCTCTCAGTGCCTTCTGTTCAGGCCCATATTCGTCGTTGCCACCGGACCTGGCATCGGGCCAGAAAGGCACTCTTAGAGTTTCGGACCGGTATCAGCTCCAGGCGAATCGTCGCCGGATCGCTCCACCTATACCATCGGAGATAGGGTTTGGTTGGCCACACGGGGATCTTCCGTTACGGACTGAGTCTAGGAAGTTGTTACGAAGTTCATTGGTCCGTTTGTGGTGGAGAAGGTGATCAATCCAGTGGCAGTTCGACTCAAACTACCGAGACGCTCAGAGTCCATCCCACCTTTCATGTCTCCTGCCTCAAGCCTGTCTTCCTCAGTCCTCTGTTGCCTCCTCCGCCTCCTCCTCCTCCTCCTCGGATGATCGGAGGTGGTCCTGCCTACACGGTGCGTCGCATCATGGATTCCAGACGGCGGGGCCGGGGTTTCCAGTATCTCGTGGACTGGGAGGGGTATGGCCCTGAAGAGAGGAGTTGGATTCCGCGGCTGACAGGTCCTAGATGCGGATCTCATCAGTGACTTCTACCGCCATCCTGGCGCTCGGGAGTCCCGCCCGGTGGCGTTAAGTCGGAGGGTACTGTAACGATCCCGGCTGTCTGAGTCGGGTCCTGGCTGGTGACTAGTGTTCCTGTTCGTAATCTCCAGTTTCCCGAGGGTTGGAGCAACTCCCGGGGAGCGCTCTTGTTTTCCGCACCTGCATCCCATCAGCAATCTGCACACCTGGTCCTGATCATCACCCTTCTTAGGCTCTGGCCTAACATCCAGTTCCTGCCGGATCGTTAGCCATGAACATCTCTCACCCGGAACCTTCACCCAACCTCTGCCTGATGGTCGGCGGCTGCCGAGCCATGTCTGGACCTACCACTGCACCCTCAACAACCCATCCACGCCACCCGCTCTGTCCCTGGATTATTCAGCCTCACTCGGGAGTCAATTAATAAACACTCACCTTTTTCTCTAAGTACCTTGTCCTGGTCTGCTTCTGGGTTCTGGCGTAGTAAACCGTGACACAGGGTGGACATATTAGCAGCTCAGGTTTAGCCAAAGACAGATCGAGAGATGAAGCTAGAGTACCCATGAGTGATTTGAGGTACTGGTGTCGGTATGGTTACAGCTCTGTGAGTCCCGCTGTCAATCTGCGAGGCATCTTGAGTGGAGAGTTACATAGGAGGCGTCAAAACACACCTGTACATTAATAATCACCTATAACAAACACTTTTTATGGATACTTTGAATCAGTGATTTAGAGATGTTGTTTTTTGTTTGGTTTCTGTTTTTTCTTTTGATCTTTTTATTTTCTTTTTATTTTATTTCACCTTTATTTAACCAGGTAAGCCAGTTGAGAACAAGTTCTCATTTACAACTGCAACCTGGCCAAGATAAAGCAAAGCAGTGTGATAAAAACAACAACAACACAGAGTTACATATGGAATAAACAAAAACGTACAGTCAATAACACAATAGAAAATAGAAAATCTATATACAGTGCGTGCAAATGTAGTAAGTTATGGAGGTAAGGCAATAAATAGGCCATAGTGCAAAATAATTACAATTTAGTATTAACACTGGAGTGATAGATGTGCAGAAGATGATGTGCAAATAGAGATACTGGGGTGCAAATGAGCAAAATAAATAACAATGTAAATAACAATATGGGGATGAGTTAGTTGGGTGGGCTAATTACAGATGGGCTGTGTACAGGTACAGTGATCGGTAAGCTGCTCTGACAACTGAAGCTTAAAGTTAATGAGGGAGATAAGTGTCTCCAGCTTCAGAGATTTTTGTAGTTCGTTCCAGTCATTTGCAGCAGAGAACTGGAAGGAATGGCGGCCAAAGGAGGTGTTGGCTTTAGGGATGACCAGTGAGATATACCTGCTGGAGCGCATACTACGGGTGGGTGTTGCTATGGTGACCAATGAGCTAAGATAAGGCGGGGATTTGCCTAGCAGTGATTTATAGATGACCTGGAGCCAGTGGGTTTGGCGACTAATATGTAGTGAGGGCCAGCCAACGAGAGTGTACAGGTCATAATGGTGGGTAGTATATGGGGCTTTGGTGACAAAACGGATGGCACTGTGATAGACTACATCCAATTTGCTGAGTTGAGTGTTGGAAGCTATTTTGTAAATGACATCGCCGAAGTCAAGGATCGGTAGGATAGTCCGTTTTACGAGGGCATGTTTAGCAGCATGAGTGAAGGAGGCTTTGTTGTGAAACAGGAAGCTGATTCTAGATTTAACTTTGGATTGGAGATGCTTAATGTGAGTCTGGAAGGAGAGTTTACGGTCTAACCAGACACCTAGGTATTTGTAGTTGTCCACATATTCTAAGTCAGACCTGCCGAGAGTAGTGATTCTAGTCGGGCGGGCGGGTGCAAGCAGCGTTTGATTGAAGAGCATGCATTTAGTTTTACTAGCGTTTAAGAGCAGTTGGAGGCCACAGAAGGAGTGTTGTATGGCATTGAAGCTCGTTTGGAGGTTTGTTAACACAGTGTCCAATGAAGGGCCAGATGTATACAAAATGGTGTCGTCTGCGTAGAGGTGGATCTGAGAGTCACCAGCAGCAAGAGCGACATCATTGATATACACAGAGAAAAGAGTCAGCCCAAGAATTGAACCCTGTGGCACCCCCATAGAGACTGCCATATGTCCAGACAACAGGCCCTCAGATTTGACACATTGAACTCTATCTGAAAAGTAGTTGGTGAACCAGGCGAGGCAGTCAGTTGAGAAACCAAGGTTATTTAGTCTGCCAATAAGAATGCGGTGATTGACAGAGTCAATGAAGTCGATGAAGAGGGCTGCACAGTACTGTCTTTTATCAATCACCGTTATTATATAGTTTAGGACCTTGAGCGTGGCTGAGGTGCACCCATGACCAGCTCCGAAACCAGATTGCATAGCGGAGAAGGTACGGTGGGATTCGAAGTGGTCGGTGATCTGTTTGTTAACTTGGCCTTCAAATACTTTCGAAAGGCAGTGTAGGATGGATATAGGTCTGTAGCAGTTTGGATCTAGAGTGTCACCCCCTTTGAAGAGGGGGATGACCGCGGCAGCTTTCCAATCTCTGGGGATCTCAGACGATACGAAAGAGAGGTTGAACAGGCTAGTAATAGGGGTTGCGACAATTTCGGCGGCTAATTTGAGAAAGAAAGGGTCCAGATTGTCTAGCCCAGCTGATTTGTAGGGGTCCAGATTTTGCAGCTCTTTCAGGACATCAGCTATCTGAATTTGGGTGAAGGAGATGCGGGGGGGGGCATGGGCAAGTTGCAGCGGAGGGTGCAGAGCTGATGGCCGGGTTAGGGGTAGCCAGGTGGAAAGCATGGCTAGCCGTAGCAAAATGCTTATTGAAATTCTCGATTATCGTAGATTTATCGGTGGTGACAGTGTTTCCTAGTCTCAGTGCAGTGGGTAGCTGGGAGGAGGTGCTTTTATTCTCCATGGACTTTACAGTGTCCCAAAACTTTTTGGAGTTAGTGCTACAGGATGCAAATTTCTGTTTGAAAAAGCTAGCCTTTGCTTTCCTAACTGATTGTCTATATTGGTTCCTGACTTCCCTGAAAAGTTGCATATCGCGGGGGCTGTTCGATGCTAATGCAGTACGCCACATGATGTTTTGTGCTGGTCAAGGGCAGTCAAGTCTGGGGTGAACCAGGGGCTATATCTGTTCTTAGTTCTGAAATGTTTGAATGGGGCATGCTTATTTAAGATGGAGAGGAAAGCACTTTTGAAGAACATCCAGGCATCCTCTACTGACAGAATGAGGTCAATATCCATCCAGGATACCCGGGCCAGGTCAATTAGAAAGGCCTGCTCGATGAAGTGTTTTAGGGAGCGTTTGACAGTGATGAGGGGTGGTCGTTTGACCGCGGACACATTACGGACGCAGGCAATGAGGCAGTGATCGCTGAGATCCTGGTTGAAGACAGCGGAGGTGTATTTAGAGGGTAAATTAGTCAGGATGATATCTATGAGGGTGCCCATTTTTACGGATTTAGGGTTGTACCTGGTAGGTTCCTTGATAATTTGTGTGAGATTGAGGGCATCTAGTTTAGATTGTAGGACGGCCGGGGTGTTAAGCATATCTACTTGCCCAAATAAAGACAAGAAGGTTGTAGAATGTTGTAGACAAGAATGATGGTGTGTGTGCGTGTGCTTGTGTGAAAGACAGAAAGACACACACATAGAGAAAGAGAAATAAAAACCTAGAGATACAGAGAGAGAGTTTCTTTTTTTTTTTTTTTGTACTTGCCACAATAGAGACAAGAATGTTGAAGATTATATATATATATATATAGTTGAAGTCGGAAGTTTACATACACCTTAGCCAAATACATTTCAACTCAGTTTTTCACAATTCCTGACATTTAATCCTAGTAAGAAGTCCCTGTTTTAGGTCAGTTAGGATCACCACTTTATTTTAAGAACGTGAAACGTCAGAATAATAGTAGAGAGAATGATTTATTTCAGCTTTTATTTCTTTCATCACATTCCCAGTGGGTCAGAAGTTTACATACACTCAATTAGTATTTGGTAGCATTGCCTTTAAATTGTTTAACTTGGGTCAAATGTTTCGGGTAGCCTTCCACAAGCTTCCAACAATAAGTTGGGTGAATTTTGGCCCATTCCTCCTGACAGAGCTGGTGTAACTGAGTCAGGTTTGTAGGCCTCCTTGCTCGCACACGCTTTTTCAGTTCTGCCCACACATTTTCTATAGGATTGAGGTCAGGGCTTTGTGATGGCCACTCCAATACCTTGACTTTGTTGTCCTTAAGCCTTTTTGCCACAACTTTGGAAGTATGCTTGGGGTCATTGTCCATTTGGAAGACCCATTTGCGACCAAGCTTTAACTTCCTGACTGATGTCTTGAGATGTTGCTTCAATATATCCACATCATTTGCCATCTATTTTGTGAAGTGCACTAGACCCTCCTGCAGCAAAGCACCCCCACAGCATGATGTTGCCACCCCTGTGCTTCACGGTTGGGATGGTGTTCTTCGGCTTGCAAGTCACCCCGTTTTTCCTCCAAACATAACAATGGTCATTATGGCCAAACAGTTCTATTTTTGTTTCATCAGACCAGAGGACATTTCTCCAAAAAGTATGATCTTTGTCCCCATGTGCAGTTGCAAACCGTCGTCTGGCTTTTTTATGGTGGTTTTGGAGCAGTGGCTTCTTCCTTGCTGAGCGGCCTTTCAGGTTATGTCGATATAGGACTCGTTTTACTGTGGATATAGATACCTTTGTACCTGTTTCCTCCAGCATTTTCACAAGGTCCTTTGCTGTTCTTCTGGGATTGATTTGCACTTTTCGCACCAAAGTACGTTCATCTCATTCCTGAGCGGTATGACGGCTGCGTGGTCCCATGGTGTTTATACTTGCGTACTATTGTTTGTACAGATGAACGTGGTACCTTCAGGCGTTTGGAAATTGCTCCCAAGGATGAACCAGACTTGTGGAGGTCTACACATTTCTTTCTGAGGTCTTGGCTGATTTATTTTGATTTTCCCATGATATCAAGCAAAGAGGCACTGAGTTTGAAGGTAGGCCTTGAAATACATCCACAGGTACACATCCAATTGACACAAATGATGTCAATTAGCCTATCAGAAGCTTCTAAAGCCATGACATCATTTTCTGGAATTTTCCAAGCTGGAAAAATTACTTGTGTCATGCACAAAGTAGATGTCCTAACCGACTTGCCAAAACTATAGTTTGTTAACAAGAAATTTGTGGAGTGGTTGAAAAACGAGTTTTAATGACTCCAACCTAAGTGTATGTAAACTTCCGACTTCAACTGTATATATATAAATAGTGACACAATGAATAAATACACAGTGTATAACGAATAAAAATAAAGAGTAAAAGTAACATGGCTATATACAGGGAGAACCAGTAACGAGTCAATGTGCAGGGGTGCAAGGTAATTGAGGTAGCTATGTACATATAGGTAGGGGTAAAGTGATTAGGCAACAGGATAAATAATAGACAGTAGCAGAAGCAGGTAGCCATTTGATTAGCTATTTAGCTGTCTTGTTTAGCAGTCTTATGGCTTGGGCTGTTCAGGATCCTGTTGGTTCCAGACTTGGTGCGTTGGTACCGCTTGTCGTGCGGTAGAAAGGAGAATAGTCTATGGCTTGGGTGGCTGGAGTCCTTGACAATTTGTTGAGCCTTCCACTGACACCACCTGATATAGAGGTCCTGGATGGCAGTGATGTACTGGGCCATACTCACCACCCTTTGTAGCGCCTTGCGGTCAGGTGCCTTGCAGTTGCCGTACCAAGCGGTGATGCAGCCAGTCAAGATGCTCTCAATGGTGCAGCTGTAGAACTTTTTGAGGATCTGAGGGTGAAGTCAGTGAAGACACTTGCCAGCTGGTCAACACACGCTCTGAATACGCGTCCTGATATTCCATCTAGCCCCGCGGCCTTTCAAATGTTAACCTGTTTAAAGGTCTTACTCACATCGGCTACGTAGACATTATGTACAGGAGACATTATGTCCAAAAAAGTTAAGATCAGCGTATAAAAACACACACAATAACAGAATTGGTCCGGAGCCCGTAAGATGGCTGCTATCCATCTTCCCATGTAGATCTTAGAGCTGTTCAGCAGTTCAACCTATTCAATTTCAGTAATACACAAACAAGTCCAACCTATTCTATTTCAGTAATACACAAACAAGTCCAACCTATTCTATTTCAGTAATACACAAACCAGTTCAACCTATTCTATTTCAGTAATACACAAACCAGTTCAACCTATTCAATTTCAGTAATACACAAACCCTAATGCAAGATCACTAACAAATGTATAGCGGCAACAGTGTCAACAGTATAAACCAGGGGTGGCAACCAATGCAGGTTTTTGCTCCAGCCCTCCTCTAACACACAATAGGCCTGGGCTAAATACAGCAAAAACTCATAACAACCCAGTGTTTATCTTTTGTGATTGTAATAGACGAGTCTGATTCTATCATATGAGAGATATTGAACCCATTATCGATCAACCAACACAACTGATTCTCCGTTCTGATAATACTGTAGCAGCAGACAGATACACTTGGCCTGTATGTTTCTGCTATCTGCTGGTAAAATCCTAAAACTGCATCTGATTAACGTATTATTCACAATGTCATATCACAGATTCATAGTTCAAACCCACATCAAATCTAGCAGTCTATTATTATATTATCTTCACCCTTAGAGGTAGTTGAAACAGCACTTGAAATCCAATACTATAATTTACTATACTTCGTTAAAAACACATGGGTCATTACTAGACAGTATCGAATTCCATATAGTTCTATTGACTTTGAAAGCCCACACACACAGCAAGGTAGCCTATTCTCTCTCTCACCCAGAACAGGTGGATGTTTTGAGTGGATGTGTTTTCCCATCTCAGACGATAAGTGAAGTATCTGATAGATTTACTCCTTGTATATTGACCCACTTGTGAAGTGGAGTGTGTGCTCATAATATGGAGTAAGAGGGAAAGAGGGCAATGCCTCATACCAAAGGAATTCCCAGAGCTGCCAAACCCAACCATTTTGTCCATGTGTGTGAGTGTTTGTGTGTGTGTGCGTGTGTGTTTTGTTTTTTATACGTTTTTGATAAACAGTATTTTGATAAACAGTCTATGGATATAATATTTTGTTGCTGTAATTGAACAAATGTATAGACACAAATGATTTATGAATGCACCACCATTGTCTCACCTTATAGTGTTCTTTATAATTATGTCGACCATGTTGGATGAATCCAAATGAAAGAAACCAGTAACATAAACTCATAGTTTATAACTAATTTATAATTTTACCATATCATTTTTTTTGTACAACCAAGCAGCATCATCGTGTAAATGTTAATACAACAGTTTCCACTTATTTTGTCTTTACTGATCTAGCTATGCTTTACGCTAATAAATATTCATTCAACTGGATATTTTTTTTTAGGTAAAATACCATATCTTTATCGATCCCAATAACAAATTAATAACACATGAATGTCATTCAGAGGGGAATGGGTGCAGTGAAATCCATATTACAATATGGTTTAAGAAAGCCTCTAGTTGTATTTTGTAGCAGGTCCGGGCATGGTACCCCTGGTCCATCCTGGCATGCGGGAATCATGGAGGCCAAAACCATCGCGGTCAAGACGAGCATCGCTGCGTGGTAGGCCGCCTTCTGTAGCCCCCCGAGCAGACTTCCCCAGATCCAGCTCTGGGTCGGAGCTGATGGAGCTGCCACCTCGACTGCCTTGGTCTTCTCAACGACTTGTACACACTGTTCTGCCTGCGCAATTTCCTCGGCGAGGGTTGGAGGCCTTTTCCTGTGCTTAACGGAGCTGTCGTTGTCTTTCTCGGTGCTCTCGCAGTTTTCATCCTCTTTGCCAGCGTTCTTGGCTTCGGCAATTCGGTCCTTCACGTCTGTCACCCTCTCCCGAAACATATGGACGCGGGATACAGATTCAGCGATGTGGCTTTGCATCTCCTCGATTTGGGAGATTTTTCTCTGGATCAATTTATCCGTGTGAAGAAGAGTGCTTTGGGCCTTCTTGTCTTGATATTGCAACAGGCCAACACAACGGTTTAGGTGCTGTATTTTAGCCTTGTCCTTCTTTCTCTTGGGTTTAAGAATGGACAGGTCCCCTTTCAGGATTTCAATCTTATCCCTGATGGAGTCGTTCTGCCGTTCGAGCTGCAGGCGGCAACTCTCCAGCTGTGCGCTTTTGCTGTTGTGCTCATCCAGGGCTTTACGCGCCACCTGGATCCTGTCACGCACGGTGTCCAAATCATCCATGGTGCTCCCCAGCTTTTTCACCTGTTTCTTCAGATCAACGTTCTCTTTACGCAGAGCCAGGTTCTTCTCCTCGGATGACTCTCTGAGTTTTTGCAGCTCTGCGTTTTCCATCACGTACAGGTTCTTACTGTAGTTGAGTTCGGCAGTCAGGTCGCTCGTCCTGTTGTTCACAGGTGACTTGAGCATCTTTGCGCCATCCATGGTGTGCATAGCGTTTATCAGCGGATGTTTAGCCTCATCCACAGTGTATCTTTGCGGGATGGGTCCACGATCGTCTGTTTCAGCTGTGTCCTTGGAGTCATCCGGGGCGCAAACCTTTGATTTCGACTTTCTGCCGGGGGGTCGCGGGCGGAAGACAGGTCCAGCAATGAACTGGTCACCCTGGTCCTCAAACTCATGTTCGGAGGTCTGACGGGTCCCGTCGGCCGGGAAGGGGGAGACCCTTGACGGGTTCAGGGAGTTTTCAGACACCGTAAACCGTAGGTGACGAGAATAGTTTTTGCGCGGCATTCTGTGGTAGGCCAATATTCAGCTTAGTCTAAAGTATTCCGATGGCTGACGTAACACATCCCAGCTGTGTATGTATCAGGCTCTCGCTGTTATCAAACTTTCATTTCAACAATAATGACGCTAGTACTCTGGTCACTCATCTTTTAGGTCATTATGACGCAAGGCACGCCAAACTTGACATCATTCTGTTATGACGTCGTTCTGTGTCAAGTTGAAAGTCCAGGGCCTACATCAAGGGGTATACAACCCAAGTAAAGCAATTAAATAACTAGTCAGTATGCATAGCTAATATAAAACAAGCATTTTTACTAGAAGTATAGGTCTATATCACTGTCTAATAAGGGAGCGGTTGAAATGTATGCAATTGATACCCAGAGGGAAATGGGGAAGGGTCATGCTTTTTCAATTTCATGGGGATGGTTTAATATTTTTGAATTTAGTCCAGGGGAGGGTCATGTAATTTGTAATCGATTAAATGTCAGCATTTGTCAGCATTTGGGAATTTACTTATTGAATTTGACTGTGTGACTTTGGTGTACAACCCTGCTCTCTCTCTCATTCTCCTCGCTGAGCCTGGCTGGGTGGGCATTTTGCTTTTACCTTTCCATTGGCTGTTCTATCAGTCCCTCTTTGTGCTTGGCATATCGAGAACATGGGCGTGTAGAGTATTTGGTGAATTAAATAGCGCTTGTAGTGATGCCATTGGGAACTAGCAACAAGAACGGTGCTGCAATTCAAGACAACTCGGGAAAAAACTCAGACTGGGAAAAATCGTTTTAAATGGTCATCCAACTCGGAATTCTAGGTCAGAAAATCTGGCATCTTTCTAGAGCTCCGACTTTCCGACCTGAACATCACTGATGTCCTGATTTGACCTCGGTTTTTTTTCAGTTCCCAGTTGTCCTGAAAGCACAAAAAAATCTGTGCTTTAGCACAACAACAACCATGGCATAGCACAATAATGCAAATACTCATAGGCTTGTGAAAAAAGTTATCTTCACAATAATTTAAAAGTTTATTTGCTGTCGCTGTCTGCTGAAGAGAGTCTAGAAAAGTTCAATTTGATTTTAGAGTTGAAAGGAGATGGTGCCTCAATGCGGAAAAAAGTGAATGGATTAAATTGGGTGTTGGAGTTGCTACCAAATGGGGAGGACAACAGTCCATGTGGATGGCTGGACTATCTGTATGCATAGGAGTTGTTCTCCTCTGTTTTCGAGCAATATGTTTATCCTAGGCTGCCTGTCATTTCATTTAAATCTGATTTAAAATAACAAATATTTCACTGTGTAAATTTATTGGGTAGGCCTATAGGCTATTCACTGTATTATTCCTAATAATTCCTCTTTAGCTCTTGGAGTCTCAGAAAAAAGATAGACTAGGCCTACAATAGCTTATTGTACACTTATTTGAAGCATTTTATTTACTACTACAGCTTGCTCTTGCTTGCTGAATGTAAAATGCAGAAACCAAAAGAACTGGGGCATATTCACATTACGCTGATTCTGTTGCAAAACGTTCCTTATACGGAAGCAAACAGAACGAAACGGGGAGGGACCTACCTGAATTTGTCCAATAGAAACTCTCGTTTTGCTCTGTTCGCTTCCGTTTGGTTATAAACGGTCAACGGTTTCCGTAATGAATATGCCCCTGGCTGGGAATTTGAAAAGAGAGAGAGAGAGAGAGAGAGAGAGAGAGAGAGCGCACCATGGTGTGATCAAAATACACCATGTGAGTAGCCTGCTAATGTACCGTTCTGGACCGAAACAGTCCATAATAGAACAATACAATGCATTCGGAATGTATTCAGACCCCTTGACTTTTTCCACATTTTGTTACTTTACAGCCCTATTCTAAAATTGATGAAATTAAATGTTTTCCTCATAAATCTACACTCAATACCCCATAATGACAAAGCCAAAACAGGTTTTTAGACATTTTTGAAAATGTATTCAAAATCAAAAACAGAAATACCTTATTTACATAACCGTTCAGACCCTTTGCTATGAGACTCAAAATTGAGCTCAGGTGCATCCTGTTTCCATTGATCATCCTTGACATGTTTCTACAACTTGATTGGAGTCCACCTGTGGTAAATTCAATTGATTGGACATGATTTGGAAAGGCACACACACTTGTCTATATAAGGTCCCACAGTTGACAGAGCAAAAACCAAGTCATGAGGTCGAAGGAATTGTCCATAGAGCTCCAGACAGGATTGTGTCGAGGCACAGATCTGGGGAAGGGTACCAAAAAATGTCTGCAGCATTGAAGGTCCCCAAGAACACAGTGGCCTCCATCATTCTTAAATGGAAGAAGTTTGTAACCACCATGACTCTTCCTAGAGCTGGCTGCCCGGCCAAACTGAGCAATCGGGGGAGAAGGGCCTTGGTCAGGGAGGTGACCAAGAACCCAATGCTCACCCTGACAGAGCTCCAGAGTTCCTCTGTGGAGAAGGGAGAACCTTCCAGAAGGAAACCATCTCTGCAGCACTCCACCAATCAGGCCTTTATGTTGGAATGGCCAGACAGAAGCCACTCCTCAGTAAAAGGATGAAACCAAGATTGAACTCCTTGGCCTGAATGCCAAGCGTCTCGTCTGGAGGAAACCTGGCACCATCCCTACGGTGAAGCATGGTGGTGGCAGCATCATGCTGTGGGGATGTTTTTCAGCGGCAGGGACTGGGAGACTAGTCAGGATCGAGGGAAAGAGGAACGGAGCAAAGTACAGAGACATCCTTGATGAAAATCTGCTCTAGAGCGCTCAGGACCTCAGACTGGGGCGAAGGTTCACCTTCCAGCAGGACAACGACCCTAAGCACACAGCCAAGACAACACTGGAGTGGCTTCGGGACAAGTCTCTGATTGTCCTTGAGTGGCCCATCCAGAGCCCGGACGTGAACCCGATCGAACATCTCTGGAGAGACCTGAAAATAGCTGTGCAGCGACACTCCCCATCCAACCTGACAGAGCTTGAGAGGATCTGCAGAGAAGAATGGGAGAAACTCCCTAAATACAGGTGTGCCATGCTTGTAGCGTCATACCCAAGAAGACTCTAGGCTGTAATCGCTGCCAACGGGGCTTCAACAAAGTACTGAGTAAAGGGTCTGAATACTTATGTAAATGTAATATTTAAGTTTATTTGTAATGTAATTTTCAAATAAGGCTGTTAATGTAACAAAGTGGAAAAAGTCAACAGGTCTGAATACTTTCCGAATGCACTGTAACTGATCCAAATGGTTGCATAATCAGGCCTAGGCCGTATGGTACTCCTTGTATATAGCTCAATTCTTGTGCATTCTTCCTCTTGTGTTACCATTTTATTGCAAATAATTATTTTTTAAACTGCATCTTTGTGAATGGCTCGTAAGCAAGCGTTTCACAGTTAAGTCTACACCCGTTGTATTCAGTGCATGTGACAAATACAATTTCATTTGATTTTATGCAGTTATTTCAGCATGAAGCATTCAAAACAGGACGTTTGAGCGGTCTTGCTCTTTCTTCACTATAATCAGAGGGCTAATATTGTGACGAGTACTGATTATACGACGAGGCAGGACGCAGACGCAGGAATCAACAATGTAAAGGTTTACTTAACACTGAGCAAGAGAACAACAAAGAGCGAGTACACAAAAAGACACTACCAATCACACACAACACAACACTGAACAGTCCAGGGCTATATAGGGGGGGTGATGAGATGAGGTGAGGTGTGCTTTGGGTTTCCATTCCGGTGTTGCCGAGATGGTGCGCTCAGACCGGTGGCTCAGTAGACCGGCGAATCAGAGTGCTGGAGGGGAGTGACGGGAGGAGACATGACAGTACCCCCCGATGCGCGGCTCCCACCGCAGGGCGTTGCCAGCCAGCAGGGCGACCAGAAGAACGAGGTGCGGTCCTGTCAGGGCGGCGATGGTGGAAGTCCCGAATTAGGTTGGGGTCCAGAACGTCCCCAGCCGGAACCCAGCTCCTCTCCTCAGGACCATACCCCTCCCAATCCAGCAGGTAACGGAGCCGTCCCCCACGGAACCTGGAGTCCAGCAGGTCCCTCACCGCATACGCCGGACTCCCGTCAATGTCCAGGGGCGGAAGGGGCGTACCCCGGGGGACGGCATCCGCCAGAGGACCAGGAACCACCGGCCTGAGGAGAGACACATGAAAAGTGGGTGAGACACGGTAGTGAGGGGGTAGGAGCAGCCGGTACGATACCTCATATATCCGCCAGAGGACCTTAAACGGCCCCACAAACCGGGGCTCAGTTTCTTGCAGGGCAGGCGGAGGGGGAATTTGTTTGTGGACAGCCAGACACGATCCCCAGGCTGGAATACGTGGGCCTCACTGCGGTGGCGGTCGGCTTTGTCCTTCTGCCGACGAATGGCCCTCTGGAGATGGACGGCGTCCCAGACCTGTCCGGCCCTGCAGAACCACTCGTCGACAGCGGGCACATCGGTCTGGCTGGGTGTCCAAGGGGCCAGGGCCGGCTGGTACCCCAGGACGCACTGGAAGGGAGTGAGCCGCATGGAGGTGTGAACAACAGAGTTCTGGGCATATTCTGCCCAGGGTAGAAACCTCGCCCACTCACTCTGCCGGTCCTGACAGTAGCAACGAAGAAACCTCCCCAGCTCCTGGTTCATGCGCTCCACCTGCCCATTCGACTGATGCCTATACCCGGAAGTGAGGCTGGCCGTGATGATGTCCTCCAGAAGTCCATAATGCAGGACCTCAACGAGGTGACGTGTAGTGGAGAAGGCAGTGGCACGGTAGGCAACCCCCATTCAGAGACCAGCTCCCTATCGATAAGGTTCCCCGCTGATCCGGAATCTATCATTGCCATGGAAAGCGAAGAGAAGGAAGAACCATTCACCGTTAGGGGAACTAAAAACAATGGTTTGGTGACAGGTGATGACGGAACACTCACGGAGCGACGGGAGTCATACCGCCTAGATAGGGAGCCGCCAGGAGATCTGTGGTCCGTGGTGGTGTAGGGGGTGCTGCCCACCTCCATGGGTGAGGACTCGGAGGCAGGGCGGCTTCCATAGCTCAGATGGGGTGAACGTCGAGGCTCTGGGAGGTGTTGAGAACGCCGGCGGTCTCTCAACATGTTGTCAAGACGAATGGACGTGGCGATGAGGGTATCAAGGTCCATCTCGTCGTCCCGACATGCGAGTTCCATCGTGATGTCCTCCCGTAAGCCTCTCCTGAAGGCGGTGCGCAGAGCACGCTCATTCCAGCCGGAAGACGCCGCCACCATGCAAAAGCTCAGGGCGTACTTGCACGCGGCCCCCTCTCCCTGTTGTAGCCGGAGGAGACGCTCACCCCCGTCCTTTCCCTCTGTGGGATGATCGAACACTGCCCTGAACCGAGCGAGGAAGGTGGAGTAGGGAAGCGCCGCGGCCTCACCTCCTTCCCAGACTGCCGTGGCCCAATCCAGCGCCTTTATCTTCAGTAGCGAAATCACCAGCGCTATCCTGGCTTGGTCCGATGGAGATGCCCCACGCTGACGCGCCAGATACAGTGAAACCTGCAGCAGGAAGCCTCTACATTTTGTTGTTTTCCCGTCATAGCGCTCTGGCAGGGCGAGGGGTCCCTCAGACGTTGGTGATAGCCCGGGAGGAGGTGGACTGGGTGCACTCACCGCTCCCTGAGGTGAAACCGGAGCGATGGTCAGTTTATGCAGCGTTTGGAACACTTCCTGCATGGCAGCGTTCAGCTGGGCAATATGCTGCTGGTGCTGGTCGAGGCACTGGGAAACTCCAGGAGGATTACCTGCTGCATCCATCTTCGTGATTGGTGTGTGATTCTGTGACGAGTACTAAGGATACGAAGAGGCAGGACGCAGACGCAGGAATCAACAATGTAAAGGTTTACTTAACACTGAGCAAGAGAACAACAAAGCGCGAGTACACTACAAGACACTAACAATCACACAGTACAACACCCTAGTCCAGGGCTATATAGGGGTGGTGATGAGATGATGAGGTGCAGGTGCGCTGGAGGAGACTAGGGTGCGTTGGGTTTCCATTCCGGTGTTGCAGAGGTGGTGCGCTCAGACTGGTGCGACCTGCGAATTAGAGCACTAGAGGGGAGCAATGGGAGGAGACGTGACAAATATCAATACTATGCATGCCAGTCTATCTTGGCTAAGGAGAGACTGACTGCATCACTTCTTATTTTGTGTTGAATATTCCAAATTGTTTGCATAGTCAACTTACACACAGAACTGACACACACACTTACCCCACCAAATGTGTGACTTTTAAAATGTATGTAGTTCTGTCCTTAAGCTGTTCTTGTCTAATAATGTTCTGTATTATGTCATGTTTCATGTATTGTTTGGACATCAGGAAGAGTAGCTGCTGCAATCGCCACAGCTAATGGGGATCCCAAATATATATTTTAATTAGTTTACAGCCTTAGACAATAATTGTATATTCACTTGATAACAATAATACATTCCTCATTGCACTGTGTTGTAGCCTAGGTAGAATTGTTATTGTCTAAAAACGTAGGCCTAATCAATAGTGGAGCTTTGCAGAGCGCAGCCTGGAGGCACGCACAGATCGGCAATTTTTTCTTGCCCTTTGACAGATAAATATATTTATAGCCCCAATATTTAGTTAATGAGGATCCTAATATCTAGATATTATTTAGGTTATTCGGCTACACAACTCTAGCCTCTCTCTTTCCAGCTATTCCCGTGCGCAGTAGGCTATAGGCTATGGACGCAAGCCTCTCCGCTATTCCTCTTCTCGTGAAATCACAGGAAAAGCTATAGGCTACAAAAGTTATAGGATATTTAGATCAGCATCATCTAACCATAAAAATATATTATACAATGTTGCTTTTGTCCACAAGGTGTCATTTGTGAAGTCAGAATGCTGCTTATGTCCACAAGGTGTCACTGTTAGAGAAAGTATGAGATAGTATAAACCCATTCAACCCAGAGGCAGTATTGTGTAAATCGATCCGTAAGGCAAAGGGGCGGGTATTCAGGGACCCAGTCTATTGGGCGCACCTCCCTACAGTTCAGTTTTCTCACAATCTGGAGGACGGTTGTTACCGGGTATGGAACTGCAGTGGTGGTAAGAGGGATCCACTAGTTACCACAGCCACAAAGTCCAAATTCGCTCTAAAAACTTAATGAAGACTAAAATAAGCTTTTTGTTGTTCATTTAAGGTTAGGGTTAGGCATAGGGTTATCAGTGTGGTTAAGATTAGGGTTAGAATCACATTTTAAGAAGATAAATTGTGAAAATAGGCTGGATTTAGCCATAATTATGACTGTGGCTATAGAAGCTATGTTATTGCCAGACAAAATAGTTACTTGACAGACATGTGTGTTTATGTAATACTGAATTTCCAACCTACAAGCATGACTACTGGTTACACCTTCATTAGGCTTATATAATCATCTGTATTATTAAATCAATCCAGACTGATAGTTATCAATTGATACACGAGTAATAATGTAATGCTACTTCATAATGATACTTGAGAGGTTTCTTACCAGTATTACAGGGCATAAACCAATCGGCCAGGCTCTTATAAGTACAGAGGCAAGGATATGAGTGCCTATATGTCCCACTGCCTCATAGCATAGTTTGGATTAAAGCTGCTGAATGGGACAAAAAGTCCCTTGGCCTGCACATTCCACTAAACCAACAGGATGTGGTCCAGTCCATAGCAGTGGTCAGCCAGCATATTGAACTGGAAGTGTTTCAGCTGACCGTCACAGACACAAACCCACTGACTCACATAGGATGTGGCAAGACACCATTCTATTCCTCTACCATATAACTGGGAGTGACTGGAAAGGAGTGCTGACTAACTAGAGTTCTGTTCTGATTTTAAAAGGACCATCTTTCTCTTTTCAAAGGTCAAAGGGCAATGGGAGACTTGATAAAAACACACCAGTTAATATTTTTTTCTTTATTACAAATGTGTATTAAATAATATGAAAAGTCAAAGCGGTAGTAATTATCACAGTATAATAGACTACTATCCACAAAGATTGTTTTACACAATTAAGTAATTTTCCCAAATTAACAAATGTAGTTCGGAATACGATACGACACAATACATTCACATAGATATTATGTACAAATATACATACAAAGAAGACAGTTGAAATGTATAAGACAAACTTCATTACAAAGGCTTTGGCAAAAGAGTGCATACATCTATACACACAATTGTGTAAAATATCTGAAAAGTAAACAAAACAATTCCTTTTGCAAAACAAAAATGTACAAATGAGCAGTAGAGGAAAAAGAGTCCAGTGCATGTCTTCAGACATTTTCCATGAGTAAAATGGCAGCCTTGTGTGCTTGGCTGCCCCCCCTATCCCTGTCATGGTTTGGGGGTTTGGGGTAAGAAGTCACTAGTGGGTAGTGTTGGGCAGTCTAGTTTAAGGCAGGTACCAGCATACTGAGGGAAAGTGAGGCAGGGTTTGATGGCAGCGGCTTGGGAGCGGACATTTTGTTGGGGCAGCGCACCTCGGCCTGCCAGGAGGGTGTCTTCTTGGTGGTCATGTGACGGCGGGCATGTTTGGTCAGGTGGTCGCTGCGCATAAAGCGCCGGTCGCACACGGGGCACACAAACTTCTTCTCGCCCGTGTGGGTCCGCCGGTGGCGCGAGAGCTCGTCAGAGCGCGCAAACTTCTTGTCGCAGCCCTCCCAACTGCAACTGAAGGGCTTCTCACCTGAGAGAGAGTAAGTGAGCAGGTCATTATAATTTAGTCACCAACAAACCCCAACATGTTTTGAGTCAGATAAATGACCTTATACTCTTCACTTAAAATCGTGACACACAATCAAGATCCTAATATTTAATCCCCATAAATGTCAAGTTCTTTCTCTCTTACTCCCACTCATCCATGAGAAGCACTGTGAACTCTCTCTTACCTGTGTGTGTTCGGAGGTGTGCCTTGAGGTGGGAGCTCTTGAAGTAAGTCTTCCTGCAGCCGGGGAAGTTGCACACATAGTTCCTCCGGCGGGAGAAGTCCATCTTGGTGGCGCCGCAGGGTCCGGCGGGCACGTAGACCGGGGCGGGGGCCAGAGGTAGCAGCTTGGTGTGGCCCAGGGTCATGACAGTCTGTGGGGAGCAGTGGGGGGCCTGAGAGACGTGGGACTGGGGGAGAACCAGCATCACCGTGCCCTGGGGCATAGCCTGGCCCATGAGGAAGGGCTGCTGGAGGGCCCCTCGAGGGCCAGACTGGGGCAGGATGGACGTGGGGGTCCTGGAGGCCTGCATCGGGCCCTGGATGAATGCCGAGATCATCCCCGATTGGCTGCTCACCGGGAACATCTGGCAGATGATTGGAGGGCTGGAGGTGGGGGGTGGGGAGAGGCATGTGGGCGGGCTGTTTTGTGATTGGGCGTTAGCGGGAGGAAGGGAGGGGCTCTTCTTACAGTGGATAACCTTTACCTCTTCCTTCTCAGTCATGACTGGCTGTTCCCTACAGGAAGAGAGGAGGGCGAGGTTGGGTGTGAAGGGGGCAGATGGAGGTTTGCTCTTCTGTTCAGTCTTTACTGTGTGCTGTTGATGGACCACCAGCTCTGAGACCCTCTGTTGCTCTGTGGGCGGTGCTGGAATTTGCTCGCAGGGGTGTGTGTCTGCGGTGTGGCGGATGACGCTGGTTACCATGGCTCGGCAGGGTGCCGGTGGTGGGGTCTTTCCGGTGGTTGGGGACTCGGCAATGGAGGCCATGGGCGATCGTGGGACCCCACAGACCCTTACAGAGAGGCTGGAGCTGGGCCGGCTCAGAGGAGAGGTGCTGGTGTGGATGGCAGTGCTGGTGGAGGTTTCAGCAAAGCTGGGGCTGTGAGGGGGTGTCATACACTGGAAACCAAAGAAAAAAAGACAGAATTAGTGTGTGTGCGCCATACTATGAAGTAGAACAAAGAACCACTATGGTGTTCTAATACAGAAGTCCTAGGTTGGGTGTGTTCTGTTTCAAAATGGAGGTTTAATGCAGCTGTTAGGAGAGATAAGTGGCCACAGTAGGCACGCATACACACTACACTAATGGGTACTTCGAGCTGGGTGGCTGTAAAACAGTGATTTTTACAACCAGCAGCTGAGAGAGATGAGCACTGGGTGAAGTTCAAACCGCCTATCAGGCCTATCTCCTCATCTCTTTCCTGCAACCTGTGCAGAAACCTCCCTAACCCCTCCAACACCTATAAACCATGCAAAGTTTTTAGCAAACACACCAACCTGAGATAAAGACACTGTCTCCACGCTGGTTTACACAGTAAGTCAAAGCTGGGACTCACAGATGTTTATGTGTGATGGTTGTTTTGGGATGTGTGGTGGTTATGGTTGCCCATAGAGGATGCACTCTTACCAGGGAGGAGAGCGAGACAAAGTCCTTGGGGGGCTCCGGTGGGTCCGGAGGCAAGAGGGAGTCGCAGGAGTCCGAGGCAGGTGTAAGGGGTCTGGGTTTGCAGGGGTTGGGGCGGTGTTGGCCCCAAGAGCTCATGCAGACCAGAGCCTCTGCAGCCTCTAGGTCTGTGTACTCCAGGCTGCAGCCTGGGGACGACTGCTCACTGTCGTGCCTCTGCCTCTTCAGATAGGAGCCGCAATAGTCCATCACTATCCCATTCGCCTGGAGGAAAGAAGGAAAGAAAGTTGGGTCTGATTATGATATTATATAATAGAAGACTGGTGAGTCACCATAGGGACGAATCACCACAACAACTGGGAAATGAGACCCAATCAAGACCATACAGCTAGATTTTTTTTATTTGCATACCAAGGGAAGCATCCAAATGACCTTAATGGTCAAGTGCCGGTTGCTGCAAGGTTTGAGGTTTGTCACAGTGTGGCCGTTAGCGAGAGCTGAGGGAGCAGGCTTTTGAGATTACACCCCATCTGCCCTAAGGCTACGTGCCAAGTCACCTCCCATTGCCAAATAAAGACCAACTAGTGATGTATCCCTACCTCTAGCCACGTGAGACCTAGACCCCCATGCACAGGGGATGTTACCCAGTGTGAACGCTGCATCAGGAAGTGCTTTGTCTACAATGACACTATCAGTGATCCTATGGCCACTCCCAAGATCAAATAATGTGACCAGTTTCACATAGTGAAAGCGTAGCCCACCTAGGCAAAACAATACCACTCTACTGGGCTACCTGGTTATCATAGGGTGACGTTGGGTAACATTAACACAGGTCAATAGAAAAATTGTATATTTTTTTTGTCAAATGGTCACTGTTGAATTAAAGATATTGGACCAACAGTCAATCATTGCGAAGTCATTGGATAATATAATTGGATGGTATAAATGTAAATAACTGTTTCAATTAATCAATAATTTTGAACTGACATGACTCAATTACCAACTGAATAATATTGTAACCTTAAAAGTCAAAAGTGAAACTAATAAACTGGAGTGACAAACAAATACAGTAGCCTAATTACACATTATTCGAATGCTGAACGTTATTCATATGAAATAACACGCATGTTAACTTAAAATAATAATACATTCAATAAAAACAAACGTTATCTTCTTACCCCATATGAGACTTCAATTTCTGAACATTTTCGTGACGGCATTGTTTAGGTATATTTGAATTCAGTTTAGTGTCAACCGGATATGGAACAAAAGAAGCGGTGCCACTCCGCCCGATCAGTAGAGACTGACTGTTCAATTCTTTTTCACTACGTCCTCTCTCAGCTGTGTAAAACATGAGGAGAAAAAAAGGAAAACAAAATTCACTACACACTGGCGGGTGGCAACATGCCACCAATGAAAAACAAATGTGTGTGAGACCTTAGCCAATAGCAGGCGAGACGCCGCGTGATCAGTGCATGGTCGCCGGACGATTGGAGGAAATAGGGTGCGTGGCTGTTGGTGGGCGTGCAAGGGGGTCATCGGTGTCAGAAAGAACCCGATGAACTGCAAGTCTGAAAACTAGGTGAAAGGTCTTATGCCGCGTTCAAAACAACTGGGAGCTCGGGAAAAAACTAGCTCCGACTAGGAATAATCAATTTGAACGGTCATCCTTCTCGGAATTCCAACTCGGGAACCTTTCTAGAGCTCCAACTTTCCGACCTGAAGATCACTGACGTCATGATTTCACCTCGTATTTTTCCGATTCCCAGATGTTTTGAACGCGGCATTAGTGCGGAATGAGGCGAATCCTGAGTGTCTCCAATGTGTTTTTGACCTTTATTATTATTTTTTTTTACAGAATATCTAAAGCTTTGGCCCATGAATGTTCGAGTTCTTTGTCAGTTAGAGTAGCTTGTCAGCTATTAAAATCACTAAGTCCTGCTTCTGAAATGCAGTAAAACGTCATGCTCTATTTTACCACCTTAATGATGTGCGTTCCAAGCTACACCATTGTCACATCTTATCTAACCTAACATAGCAGGCGTAAAAATAAACATTGTATCAGACCCTAGTAATATTCATATTATATCTGTTACAAAACATCTCTACTTATTGCTACTTCTAGTAGATATATTACTATGTAGCTAATACATGTTTAGCATGTGTTGGATTTATTTTGACACTTCTGTTTTCAAATACTGCATGAGACCATTGTGAACTTCAGAGGCCTCAGGTTGCCTAAAGCATAAAAATATATAACAAACATACAACTATTATCCAAAATCATATTGAAAATTCAACACGCCACAGTATTATAAACATTGTTGGGTCATATTTGAGTTAAATATTGTTTTTAGACCCACCCCTCTCAACCCCATATGGGCTAAATGGTCTTGAACTCCATGACTTCTTCCATCTGAGATTGTAAAAAACATCTTTCAAGGAATTCTAGGGTGGAGCTTGTGATCAACCTCTCTGTTTTTGTCTATAGAGCCCAACATTTTGCCCCCGCCCCATCATTATGGTAGTGAAAAACAGAGTACCGGTATGTAGGATATATCATGTCAAAATCACAGGGTGTTGTATAGGCCTAATACATAATTTAATACATCATGAATTTATAATAAAGATAATGCATCATATAGCTTCAGAGTAGGCTAAGCTCTGGACTCAACATTTCATTGCAGCAAGAGCATTACTGTGTTTTAACCATGGGCAACAATTTAATGTTATATCTAAATTGTATTAAATATCCAAATATCAGTTTGTTGTTGCAGTTATTGTACATGTCTCTACGTCACAGGCAGCCGGTGGCATCTTAATTGGGGAGGACGGGCCTAATGGCTGGAATAAATGGAATGGTATCGAAACACATCAAACACTTGGATTCCATGTGTTTGATACCATTTCATTCACTCCATTCTAACCATTAGTATGAGCCGTCCTCCCCTCAGCAGCCTCCTGTGCCTCTACATGTATGGTTTCTCAGAATTGCATGTCATGAATTCAAATGAGTGCTGACCTACATCTCCGAAATGTTGCATCATCAAAACTGTTTACATGATGGAAGAAACTACAGTGTATGTCAAAACTCTGCAACTGCAGGAGCCTATTTAATTAGATTGCAATCACAGATATCTCACACACTTAACAAATTCACAAAGACTCAGTTGAAATGTTTTCTACATTCCCCGTTCGCTGAACCTCTGAAAAGATTCAAATGAAACCGGTCATCTTCATTCTCTCTGTAGTTCAATCAACCAGTTTTCCCACCCAAACGGTCCCTTCTTCAGCTTGCCCTGTGGCCAATGGGAATGTGGCAGCTGTGCCCGCCCAGCGCCCTGGTGTGTCAGGAGCGACCGGGGAGGACGTGCCCCACTTTCAGTCACATAAGCATGACCTCAGGCAGCAGGGCTGATAGGGCTTGGTTGTACAATGCAGCCCAGTGCCAGCAGCACAGCATAAAGCAGTAATCAGTGAGAAGGGGCAGAGGGAGGAGCAGGGCTAGAGAGGCTACAGCAGCAACAGAAACTGTTTGTGATATAAGTGGGGTAGAACCGCATGAACTCGGCCAACAAGGAAACTGGAGGAAAGGTTAATGCTGGTCATATCTAGGCTCACAACTCCTCCTCTCAGGAACTTCCATGAGGGGACACAGAAAGGGAGAATTGAGGGGAGTCGCCCTGTGAGAGTTAGATATACCGCCCCAGAGGCTATCACTCACTCCCACCTCCAAGACCTGATATGCGGACACTTCGGACAGGGAAGCGGATTCAAGTGCAGGAATAATCATTCTCACAGGAGTGTACCTCTCAGATATCAGCCTGGTCTCATAGACTAGACATAACATTGTAAATGTAAATCTGGGACACTCAAATTCGTATGATATGTTATGTTTCGCATGGTTACGTAAGACAGAAGGTTACTTAAGGTAAAAACAAAAGGAGGGTGGTTGGTCGGGGTGGATGGGTCGGCGTGTATTGTGAATGTCTAGCAACCCAATGGTTGCGTGTTCGAATCTAATCACGGACAAGTTGAGCATTTTAGCTAATTAGCAACTTTTCAACTACTTACTACTTTTTCGCTACTTTGCGAATACATAGAATGTTAGCTAACCCTTCCTCTAAGCTTAACCTTAACCCTTTCAGCTAACCCTTCCTCTAACCCTAACCTCAACCCATTAACCTAACTCCTAACCTTAACCCAAACCCCTAACCCTAACGTTAGCCAGCTAGCGAATGTTAGCATTAGCCACCTAGCCACCTAGCTAACGTTAGCCACAACAAATTGGAATTTGTAACAAATACGTTTAGCAAATTCATAACATATTGTACGTTTTGCTAATTTGTAACATATCATACGAATTGTAATTTGTAACATATCATACGAAATGGATGATGGACATCCACAAATTAATACATACCATACGAAACATAACATATCATACTAAATGGAGTGTCCCGGATTTACATACAGAATAATTAGAAATGCTCTGGGACCAGGTTGCTGCCATGCGTTATTGCAAACGTGTGCTGACTATACACCAAATAGTGTATTAACCATAACAAACATGTTTGGATTTGTCAGGACACGGTTTGATATAATCAGCTGGTGTAATGGCACAATGGACAGGAATTTTGTTTTGGTAGTAACATGAGGATAATGATCAAATGCCTCAACTGAACAAACAGACAAGGGGCTTCAAAATGATTGATCGGGGTATCAACATTGTGCATGACAGCATTATAACAAACTACTATTGGGTAAAGTTGATCCCAAAGGCACAAATTAAATGGATTACATTGAGTTCTAATTTTAACCAATACCCTAAAGTTGGTTAATAATTAATAGTTTTTTGATGGTATGACCATCTGTAGATAATCTATATGGGACTTTCCAAATAAAGTGTGACCATAAATGCAAAGTCCTTATTATGACTGATTACTATGTACTATAAAAAGGAAATAATTGTTAATAGTAAATTAAATGTGTGTTCCTCTAACATTATGTCCTGTTCAGATGTTATCAACATCTAGTTAAAAGGTGAGAACTCTGAGTACGGCTCTGGGTTCCAGAACTTCAGCATGGTCTCCAGGAAACATACAGCAGCATCTACATCAGTGGAGGGGAGGATGGCTCATTATAATGGCTGGAATGGAGCATGTGGAATGGCATCTAACTATGTGTTTAATGTATTTGATATCGTTCCACCAATTCCGCTCCAGCCATTACCACGAGCCCATCCTTCCCAATGAAGGTTCCACCAACCTCCTGTGGTCTACATACACGCCTGTCTTCACCTGCACTGGTGTAGTTCTGCTCTGTCAATACAGACAGGCAGCCACGAGGAATGCTGAACCCATGCCCTAGTGTGTGTGTGTTTGTGTGTCTGAGGAACGCTGAACCCATCCCCTAGTGGAAGCTTCACTGGTCATGGGACCATGAGGTCCCGAGGAGGGCCTGCCTAAAATACCTCAGAGAGATGACATGTCGCTCTGACAGTCAGCCATGCCAGTCATCGTCGCCACAGGGGGGTTGGCATCTGGGTGAAAGGACAACTGCAAAGGGAGACCGTCTACCGTGTCACAGAGTGGCACATGTCCCCATGGTCCCCTGACCTGTCACTGTGCCTGTTGGCATGCAGCAGTCAACCTGCCCTGTGGGGCACAGCCACTGTGCCAAGCCATGCCATGCCTGGCATAGGTAGGGGATTAGTTGTACTACTTCCTTTTACGTTGTTGACAAGTTGTTAGCCTATGCTCTATTTTGATGTCAATCAGTGTGTTAGCCTATCTGTTTTGGAAAAAGGTTTTGGTTTGTGAATGTCGTTTTTCCATGGTGCTCACGGAAGGTCCTGTGTAGCTCAGTTGGTAGAGCATGGCGCTTGCAACGCCAGGGTTGTGAGTTTGTTTTCCATGGGGGGCCAGTATGAAAAATTTATGCACTCACTAACTGTAAGTCGCTCTGGATAAGAGCGTCTGCTAAATGACAAAAAAAAAGAAAAAGAAGAAAAGAACAGGTTGTCTCTTTGCATTTGTGTATCGTTGTTGTTAAGTGTTGCCCTTATCAACACTGACTGATTTGACCCCAAGCTTATTTGTCCCTCTATATTGATTATACATTGTACATTAATTGATTAATAAAATATCAAGATTAATCAAAATTCATAAAAATAAGCACAACTGACAGCAAATTGTTAAGCAAATGAATGCTAATAAGCAGTTCTCATCAGATTTAAATGTGAAATGCTGGTTAAGCAAAAATCTCAAATTTCAGGTGAATCATATTCCATACTAGGCTATCTGTTCAAGTCGGCCATTTTCCTTTTGTGGGAGTACTGTCTATCAATCACCTGACAACAGGCCACGCCCCCCACAGACATAGCAGTGCAATTCCCAACAGCACTGTCACGCCCTGGCTCTGGGGACTCTAATATGTTGAGCCAGGGTGTGTATAGTCTATGTGTGTTCTAGGTTTCACTTTCTGGTTTTGTATATCTATGTTGGCCAGGGTGGCTCCCAATCAGAGACGGCTGTAGCTCGTTGTCTCTGATTGGGAGTCATACTTAGGTAGCCGTTAGGCATTCATTTGGGGTAGTTTCTTGTTCGTATTTGGTTTGTGTATGACCATTGACTGTCACGTCATCGTTTTGTTGTTTTGATCGTGTGATCATTAATATAATAAATATGTTCTCATTCAACGCTGCGCCTTGGTCCTCCTCTCTCACCGACGATCGTGACAGAAGAAACCACCAAGATTTGACCAAGCAGCGTGTCCAGGAGCCATCGCCAGGGAGATCTCTAGCAGATCTCCTTCGCCTCCTCGACTGGGTCAAGCCGGGTGAGGAAGAGAAGGGCTTGACATTGTGGCAGAAGGGCGAAAGGCTGGCGAAGGACATGGAGACCTGGTCCACGGGTAGGAGAGACGCCCAGAAAATTTTTAGGGGGGGGCTAACGCCGTGGACGACGGGCCAGCAGGAGACCGCGGCAGAGCGGCCCAGCGGGTTGGCAGAGGAGGCCGCCAGGTTACGGGGGCCACTGGTCGAAGAGGGGGTGGAAGGTGTAGAGGCACGGCGAGAGGTACTGGGGTGTGTTACCAGTCCGGTCCGGCCCATTCCAGATCCCTGCGTGGGACCAGTGGTGTGTGTCCCCAGTACGGTCCGGCCTGTTCCTGCTCCCCGCACCAAGTCAGTGGTGCGCTCGTCAGCCCGGCTCGGCCCGTTCCTGCTCCCCGCACCAAGTCAGTGGTGCGCTCCGTCAGCCCGGCTCGGCCCGTTCCTGCTCCCCGCACCAAGTCAGTGGTGCGCCTCAGTCAGCCCGGCTCGGCCCGTTCCTGCTCCCCGCACCAAGTCAGTGGTGCGCTCGTCAGCCCGGCTCGGCCCGCTCCTGCTCCCCGCACCAAGTCAGGGGGTGCGCCCGACAGCCCGGCACGGCCCGTGCCTGTTCCACCGGTGGCTGGTCGGCACCGGTCAGATGCTTCACGCGGAGCTAGAGCAATCCGCTCCACCAGTGTGCAGTCCAGCTCCGGCCAGCGGGGCCAGACCGGACCAGGGGTACTTTGGGGGGTTGGAGAGGGAGCGGGGATCAGGCCCGGAGCCGGATCCGCCGCCTAAGCGGAGTGCCCACCCGGTCCCTACCCTGTGGTGTTTGGTGGGCGCGGTCGGAGTCTGCGCCTTTAGGGGGGGTACTGTCACGCCCTGGCTCTGGGGACTCTAATATGTTGAGCCAGGGTGTGTATAGTCTATGTGTGTTCTAGGTTTCACTTTCTGGTTTTGTATATCTATGTTGGCCAGGGTGGCTCCCAATCAGAGACGGCTGTAGCTCGTTGTCTCTGATTGGGAGTCATACTTAGGTAGCCGTTAGGCATTCATTTGGGGTGGTTTCTTGTTCGTATTTGGTTTGTGTATGACCATTGACTGTCACGTCATCGTTTTGTTGTTTTGATCGTGTGATCATTAATATAATAAATATGTTCTCATTCAACGCTGCGCCTTGGTCCTCCTCTCTCACCGACGATCGTGACAAGCACTCACTCAGGATTGGTGCGTATTGATTGTTACTATGACACATGCACACATTAGCTGCTAAATTTGTCGGCTGTTGTCTAGGTAACTGTGGGCGCGAGGCAGGTTTGAACTTGGCGGTTCCCTAGTGGAGCTCCATTGAGACGGTCTGGGCATGTGTGGTTTGTCTGATGATTACCTCTGAAATGGGAGAGAATTGGAGGTATTTGTGTTTGGACAAGGTATTGGTCTGTCAGTGCCTGTTTTATTGTTTGTGGTCTTTGAAGATAGGGGATTCTGGCACCAGGATCAATACAACAAGTTTCAAAAAAGTAACTGTCCATCAGTTGAAGGTTGAAGAGATGTTGATATCTACAGAGCATTCGGAATGTATTCAGACCCCTTGACTTTTTCCACAAATATTGTTTAACAAAGTAAAAGAGCACTCGCAAGTGCCACCGGCCACATCATGATGACGCAAAATGAATTACATGATGATGTGGCTGGTGACACTTCACTTCTTGAAAGTCCCAAATCTTCAAAACGTGACTGCTGAACTGCAAAACATGTTGGAACTGTATCAACAATGGACTAATGAAAAGTACAAAAATACAAAAATATAGTTTCTTCAGTGGAGTTTCCCTCAAGGAAACATACCAACAGTGAGTGGCAAACAGGTTTGGAATGTATCTCAAACGAGGTTCGTTGGGAGATTGTGTAAAGTGTGTTGTGTAGGTCAAATGACCAGCAACGAAATAATCATCATACATATGTGGGAAACATTTCATGGTACTCAAGGGGAGGGTGAGTTGGCCTTATAAGTGTGGTGAGGTACTCACTCATGCAATCTATCAAGACCATGCTGAATCATAAGGACTTGTTGAAATGCGGGGGTCTCATCTATATCTTGAAGTATGGGTACAATAGTCTGCAGGGGGGCTGTTGACATACAGTATTTATATGCTACACAAATATATGCTACATTATAAACTGGGTGGTTCAAGCCCTGAATGCTGATTGGCTGACAGCCGGGGTATATCAGACTGCATACCACAGGTATGACAAAACATGTATTTTTACTGCTCTAATTACGTTGCTAACCAGTTTATGATAGCAATAAGGCTCCTCAAGGGTTTGTGGTATATGGCCAATATACCACGGCTAAGGGCTGTATACAGGCACTCCGCGTTGCGTCGTGCTGAAGAACAGCCTTTAGCTGTGGTATATTGGCCATATACCACACCCCCTCGGGCCTTATTGCTTAATTGTATACTGTATACACTCGAGACGAATAAAGAGAGCACCTTGGGTCTCTAGCAATAATACCATTCTTTCCAGATTACTTTATTAGTCACCCAGAAGTATTTCAACCAGTGTTGTTAATCATGACTTGTGATCGAGAATATCCTCCTACTATAAAGCTCTTTTGAGAGCTCTGAACAAATGCCTAAGAACCCTCCAATCATTAATGAAAACCTGTCACAAATTAGGATAGACTGAACATTTTATAACTGATACAGGATGTTTACTTCAATGGACTCCATATAAATATCCCTATCAATCTTGCACAAACACGCAGACTAAAACAGAACCATCACTGATGAAAATAGAGGTGTTGACCTGCATTTGAGGTCTCACTGTCTTGACCAAACAAAGAAACATTAGACAGTCATGCTTTCATTTGGTATTCCCACAGTGGAGCAGCCCAGGGTTACAAACCCCTGGTAGCAAAACAAACAAATGTTCTCGAAAAGACATTGCTCAACTTCATTGGCCCTTTGAGATACAGTGGGGGAAAAAAGTATTTAGTCAGCCACCAATTGTGCATGTTCTCCCACTTAAAAAGATGAGAGAGGCCTGTAATTTTTATCATAGGTACACGTCAACTATGACAGACAAATTGAGAAAATAAAATCCTGAAAATCACATTGTAGGATTTTTAATGAATTTATTTGCAAATTATGGTGGAAAATAAGTATTTGGTCACCTACAAACAAGCAAGATTTCTGGCTCTCACAGACCTGTAACTTCTTCTTTAAGAGGCTCCTCTGTCCTCCACTCGTTACCTGTATTAATGGCACCTGTTTGAACTTGTTATCAGTATAAAAGACACCTGTCCACAACCTCAAACAGTCACACTCCAAACTCCACTATGGCCAAGACCAAAGAGCTGTCAAAGGACACCAGAAACAAAATTGTAGACCTGCACCAGGCTGGGAAGACTGAATCTGCAATAGGTAAGCAGCTTGGTTTGAAGAAATCAACTGTGGGAGCAATTATTAGGAAATGGAAGACCTACAAGACCACTGATAATCTCCCTCGATCTGGGGCTCCACGCAAGATCTCACCCCGTGGGGTCAAAATTATCACAAGAACGGTGAGCAAAAATTCCAGAACCACACGGGGGGACCTAGTGAATGACCTGCAGAGAGCTGGGACCAAAGTAACAAAGCCTACCATCAGTAACACACTACGCCGCCAGGGACTCAAATCCTGCAGTGCCAGACGTGTCCCCCTGCTTAAGCCAGTACATGTCCAGGCCCATCTGAAGTTTGCTAGAGTGCATTTGGATGATCCAGAAGAGGATTGGGTGAATGTCATATGGTCAGATGAAACCAAAATAGAACTTTTTGGTAAAAACTCAACTCGTCGTGTTTGGAGGACAAAGAATGCTGAGTTGCATCCAAAGAACACCATACCTACTGTGAAGCATGGGGGTTGAAACATCATGCTTTGGGGCTGTTTTTCTGCAAAGGGACCAGGACGACTGATCCTTGTAAAGGAAAGAATGAATGGGGCCATGTATCCTGAGATTTTGAGTGAAAACCTCCTTCCATCAGCAAGGGCATTGAAGATGAAACGTGGCTGGGTCTCTCAGCATGACAATGATCCCAAACACACCGCCCGGGCAACGAAGGAGTGGCTTCGTAAGAAGCATTTCAAGGTCCTGGAGTGGCCTAGCCAGTCTCCAGATCTCAACCCCATAGAAAATCTTTGGAGGGAGTTGAAAGTCCGTGTTGCCCAGCGACAGCCCCAAAACATCACTGCTCTAGAGGAGATCTGCATGGAGGAATGGGCCAAAATACCAGCAACAGTGTGTGAAAACCTTGTGAAGACTTACAGAAAACGTTTGACCTGTGTCATTGCCAACAAAGGGTATATAACAAAGTATTGAGAAACTTTTGTTATTGACCAAATACTTATTTTCCACCATAATTTGCAAATAAATTCATTAAAAATCCTACAATGTGATTTTCTGGATTTTTTTTCTCATTTTGTCTGTCATAGTTGACGTGTACCTATGATGAAAATTACAGGCCTCTCTCATCTTTTTAAGTGGGAGAACTTGCACAATTTGTGGCTGACTAAATACTTTTTCCCCCCACTGTATGTTCCAAAGAGCTGAAATTAAAACACAAACTCAAGATATTAATAAAATTGACGACAGGACTACACAGGATGGAAGCATTAATAACCCACATACTGTATACGGTATTGTTCAAACTGAACCTGAATGTGTGTTTTGAGCAAATAATGACTTGCCATGGAAACAATGGCTCAAAACAAACCTGCGAGTGGCCATAGGTGAGACAAAAGAGTCTCTGGGGTAAAACGCAAGACATTCTGAGAAAATGCAGCCTGAGTTGTTAAGCAACCATGTCACCATGTCTTCCCCACCCCCCAGTCTACAGCAGCAGGCACAGTCAGTCTCTGGCAATACTTCCCTCAAGCTATTCAAGTCTGTTTTTCCCCTCCCTAAGGGCAGTCTGTGGACCCCAGCCAAGAAGGACTCTACGTTGCCTCTCTTCTCGGGTGTTCCTCCTCCACCCAGACCTGTGCCAGACAAGAGAAAAGGAGGACGAGTTGAAGAGAGAGGGAGAGAGAAGAGAGCAGATGGCTTAGCGCTCTTGTCTAGCTCTCGCGGCTCGCCTGGGTGTTTAAAGTATAACTAAATCTGTCCGCCTCGCCTCACGCCTCTTATCTTCATACCCAGAAATCTCAGTTAGTGGCTCAGTCATGGTTGTATAGCTCCGCCCTGACCACCCACTCAGCCCCAGAATTAGATTTCGCAGTGTCCTGCTTTGGTTATAGCAGGCTAGGCCCATTCACATCCACAGCCATATAAGGCTCTCTGTCTTGTTGTCTAGGATCTAATGAGCCACTTCATAGGGCCAGGTGCAGTTTGTGATTATACCATAGGCGACATGGAAGTACAGTATCCAGTCTGCGAGGATTCTACATCGCGTTGAGCTGGAAAAAGCCCCTCTCCTTACTTCTAATACACGTATCAGTTTAGGTTAATTACAACTGTCACATTTGCAGTACTATAGATATTATTCCGTACAGGGGTTCCCCTTAAATGAGCAGGCCAATGTCAGTTGGTATTGTTGAGTGGGCGTCCTCTAATTACCAGGGAGCCATAACCCTCAAAGATAAACCCTCAAAAGAAAAAACTAAAATTAGTTTATCTTTTGAGGGTTATGGCTCCCTGTTAATTAGAGGACGCCCACTCAACAATACCAACCGACATTGGCCTGCTCATTTAAGGGGAACCCATGTAAAGTACTTAAGTAAAAATACTTTAAAGTACTACTTAAGTTGTTTTTTGGGGTATCTGTATTTTACTTTACTATTTATATTTTGGACAACTTTTACTCCACTACATTTCCAAAGGAAATAATGTACTTTTTACTCCATACATTTTCCCTGACACCCAAAAGTACTTGTTACATTTTGAAATGCTTAGCAGGACAGGGAACTGGTCCAATTCACACACTTATCAAGAGAAAATCCCTGGTCATCCCTACTGCATCTGATTTGGCAGACTCACTGCATTATGTAAATTATGTCTGAGTGTGCCCCTGGCTATCTGTAAATAAAAAACACAAGAAAATTGTGCCGTCTGTTCTGCTTAATATAAGGAATTTGAAATTATTATATATTTTTACTTTTGATACTTATGTGTATTTTAGCCATTACATTTACTTTTGATACTTAAGTATATTTAAAACCAAATACTTTTAGACTTTCACTTTTACTTGAGTCATTTTCTATTAATGCATCTTTACTTTTACTCAAGTATGAAAACTGGGTACTTTTTCCACCACTGCCCATGTACAGAATAATATCTACAGTACTGCTAATGTGACAGGGATAGTTGCCTTTGTGTGCCTATTTCTCTGCTGCACTCACCTGTTTCTCTGGCCTAACATGTCTGAAAATAGTACCCAAATATGAGCCAGTCTGGTTGGTCTGGACGCACTGTACCAAAGAATGCCTTACCGCTGTATCTTTGGTGGGGACAGGCAGAGGGAGAGGCTAGGATGGCGAGGCCATTTGAGGCCATCGGTGTGTTTTCGGAGCGATGTGGCGACTGGCGAGCGAGGCTGTGTGTTACTGTTTTCACGCCGGTTTCCTGTCAGTGGGGCTTTGGGGTTGGTGCCCAGACATATGGGCCTGTGGAAGACTGGGGCTCCAGCCGCGGCTGTGTTTGCACTGGGGATGAGGGGGAATGTTAATGAAGCCAAGTCCCAACACCGAGGCGAGGCTGCATCCCAAATAGCACCATATTCCCTGACCCTATATAGTGCAGTACTTTAGACCAGGGCCCATAGGGCTCTGGTCAAACGTAGTGCACAATGTAGGGAATAGGGTGCCATTTGGGATGTGAGACACCACCACACAGACCACCAGTACAGCTCCTGGAGGGTTATTTTTTTGGACAGTTGGACATTCCAATATTCCAAACATCTGAGGAAAGATATGATGTAATTAAAAAAACAAAGACGTGTTCAAATATTAAACCTTCCCTTTACATGTACTGTAAACACTATGTTATAACAATTTCATATAAATCAAGAAACATGATAAAACATATTAGAAATAATAGTAACATTCTGTTTGATATACACTATATGGCCAAAAGTATGTGGACAACTGCTCATCGAACATCTCATTCCAAAAGCAGGGGAGTTGGAGTTGATACCCCCTTTGCTGCTCTAAAAGACTCCACTCTTCTGGGAAGGCTTTCCACTAGATGTTGGAACATTGCTGCGGGCACTTGCTTCCATTCAGCCACAAGAGCATTAGTGAGGTCGGGCACTGATGTTGGGCGATTAGGCCTGGCTCGCAGTCGGCATTCCAATTCATCTCAAAGGTGTTTGATGGGGTTGAGGTCAGGGCTCTATGAAGGCCAGTCAAGTTCTTCCACACTGTTCTTCCACATCGATCTCGACAAACCATTTCTGTATGGACCTCACTTTGTGCACGGGAGCATAGTCATGCTGAAACAGGAAAGTGCCTTCCCCAAACTGTTGCCACAAAGTTGGAAGCACAGAATCGTCTAGAATGTCATTGTATGCTGTAGCGTTTAGATTTCCCTTCACTGGAACTAAGGGGCCTAGCCCGAACCATGAAAAACAGCCCCAAACCATTATTCCTCCTCCACCAAACTATGCATTGGGGCAGGTAGAGTTCTCCTGGCATCCGCCAAACCCAGATTTGTCCGTCGGACTGCCAGATGGTGAAGCGTGATTCATCACCCCAGAGAATGCATTTCCACTGCTCCAAAGTCCAATGGCGGCGAGCTTTACACCACTCTAGCCGACGCTTGGCATTGCGCATGGTGATCTTAGGCTTGTGTGCGGCTGCTCGGCCATGGAAACCCATTTCATGAAGCTCCGACAAACAGTTATTGTGCTGACTTTGCTTCCAGAGGCAATTTGGAACTTGGTAGTGAGTGTTGCAACCGAGGACAGACGATTTTTACGCACTACTTGCTACAGCACTCGGTGGTCCCGTTCTGTGAGCTTTTGTGGCCTACCACTTCACGGCTGAGCCGTTGTTGTTCCTAGATGTTTCCACTTCACAATAACAGCACTTACAGTAGACCAGGGCAGCTCTAGCAGGGCAGAAATGTGACAAACTGATTTGTTGGAAAGGTGGCATCCTATGACAGTGCCACGTTGAAAGTCACTGAGCTCTTCAGTAAGGCCATTCTACTGCCAATGTTTGTCTATGGCGATTGCATGTCTGTGTGTTCGATTTTATACACCTGTCAGCGACGGGTGTGGCTGAAATAGCCGAATGCACTAATTTGAAGGGGTGTCCACATACTTTTGTATATATAGTGTGTGATATACAGTTGAAGTCGGAAGTTTACATATACCTTAGCCAAATACATTTAAACTCAGTTTTTCACAATTCCTGACATTTAATCCTAGTAAAAATTATCTGTTTTAGGTCAGTTAGGATCACCACTTTATTTTAAGAACGTGAAACGTCAGAATAATAGTAGAGAGAATGATTTATTTCAGCTTTTATTTCTTTCATCACATTCCCAGTGGGTCAGAAGTTTACATACACTCAATTAGTATTTGGTAGCATTGCCTTTAAATTGTTTAACTTGGGTCAAATGTTTCGGGTAGCCTTCCACTAGCTTCCCACAATAAGTTGGGTGAATTTTGGCCCATTCCTCCTGACAGAGCTGGTGTAACTGAGTCAGGTTTGTAGGCCTCCTTGCTCGCACACACTTTTTCAGTTCTGCCCACACATTTTCTATAGGATTGAGCTCAGGGCTTTGTGATGGCCACTCCAATACCTTGACTTTGTTGTCCTTAAGCCATTTTGTCACAACTTTGGAAGTATGCTTGGGGTCATTGTCCATTTGGAAGACCCATTTGCGATGAAGCTTTAACTTCCTGACTGATGTCTTGAGATGTTGCTTCAATATATCCACATAATTTTCCATCCTCATGATGCCATCTTTTTTGTGAAGTGCACCAGTCCCTCCTGCAGCAAAGCACCCCCATAGCATGATGCTGCCACCCCGTGCTTCACGGTTGGGATGGTGTTCTTCAGCTTGCAAGCATATCCCTTTTTCCTCCAAACATAACCATGGTCATTATGGCCAAACAGTTCTATTTTTGTTTCATCAGACCAGAGGACATTTCTCCAAAAAGTACGATCTTTGTCCCCATGTGCTGATGCAAACCGTAGTCTGGCTTTTTTATGGCGGTTTTGGAGCAGTGGCTTCTTCCTTGTTGAGTGGCCTTTCAGGTTATGTCGACATAGGACTCGTTTTACTGTGGATATAGATACTTTTGTACCTGTTTCCTCCAGCATCTTCACAAGGTCCTTTGCTATTGTTCTGGGATTGATTTGCACTTTTCGCACCAAAGTAAGTTCATCTCTAGGAGACAGAACGCATCTCCATCCTGAGCGGTATGACGGCTGCGTGGTCCCATGGTGTTTATACTTGCGTACTATTGTTTGTACAGATGAACGTGGTACCTTCAGGCGTTTGGAAATTGCTCCCAAGGATGAACCAGACTTGTGGAGGTGTACAATTATTTTTCTGAGGTCTTGGCTGATTTCTTTTGATTTTCCCATGATGTCAAGCAAAGAGGCACTGAGTTTGAAGGTAGGCCTTGAAATACATCCACAGGTACACCTCCAATTAACTCAAATGATGTCAATTAGCCTATCAGAAGCTTCTAAAGCCATGACATAATTTTCTGGACATTTCCAAGCTGTTTAAATGCACAGTCAACTTAGTGTATGTAAACTTCTGACCCACTGGAATTGTGATACAGTGAATTATAAGTGAAATAATCTGTCTGTAAACAATTGTTGGAAAAATTACTTGTGTCATGCACAAGGTAGATGTCCTAACCGACTTGCCAAAACTATAGCTTGTTAACAAGAAATTTGTGGAGTGGTTGAAAAACGAGTTTGAATGACTCCAACCTAAGTGTATGTAAACTTCCGACTTCAACTGTGTATATATATATATATATATATATATACACATATATACATATATATACACACACACACTGCTCAAAGAAATAAAGGGAACACTTAAACAACACAATGTAACTCCAAGTCAATCACACTTCTGTGAAATCAAACTATCCACTTAGGAAGCAACACTGATTGACAATAAATGTCACATGCTGTTGTGCAAATGGAATAGACAACAGGTGGAAATTATAGGCAATTAGCAAGACACCCCCAATAAAGGACTGGTTTTGCAAGTGGTGACCACAGACCACTTCTCAGTTCCTATGCTTCCTGGCTGATGTTTTGGTCACTTTTGAATGCTGGCGGTGCTTTCACTTTAGTGGTAGCATGAGACGGAGTCTACAACCCACACAAGTGGCTCAGGTAGTGCAGCTCATCCAGGATGGCACATCAATGCGAGCTGTGGCAAGAAGGTTTGCTGTGTCTGTCAGCGTAGTGTCCAGAGCATGGAGGCGCTACCAGGAGACAGGCCAGTACATCAGGAGACGTGGAGGAGGCCGTAGGAGGGCAACAACCCAGCAGCAGGACTGCTACCTCCGCCTTTGTGCAAGGAGGAGCAGGAGGAGCACTGCCAGAGCCCTGCAAAATGACCTCCAGCAGGCCACAAATGTGCATGTGTCTGCTCAAACGGTCAGAAACAGACTCCATGAGGGTGGTATGAGGGCCCGACGTCCACAGGTGGGGGTTGGGCTTACAGCCCAACATTGTGCAGGACATTTGGCATTTGCCAGAGAACACAAAGATTGGCAAATTCGCCACTGGCGCCCTGTGCTCTTCACAGATGAAAGCAGGTTCACACTGAGCACGTGACAGACGTGACAGAGTCTGGAGACGCCGTGGAGAACGTTCTGCTGCCTGCAACATCCTCCAGCATGACCGGTTTGGCGGTGGGTCAGTCATGGTGTGGGGTGGCATTTCTTTGGGGGGCCGCACAGCCCTCCATGTGCTCACCAGAGGTAGCCTGACTGCCATTAGGTACCGAGATGAGATCCTCAGACCCCTTGTGAGACCATATGCTGGTGCGGTTGGCCCTGGGTTCCTCCTAATGCAAGACAATGCTAGACCTCATGTGGCTGGAGTGTGTCAGCAGTTCCTGCAAGAGGAAGGCATTGATGCTATGGACTGGCCCGCCCGTTCCCCAGACCTGAATCCAATTGAGCACATCTGGGACATCATGTCTCGCTCCATCCACCAACGCCACGTTGCACCACAGACTGTCCAGGAGTTGGCGGATGCTTTAATCCAGGTCTGGGAGGAGATCCCTCAGGAGACCATCCGACACCTCATCAGGAGCATGCCCAGGCGTTGTAGGGAGGTCATACAGGCACGTGGAGGCCACACACACTACTGAGCCTCATTTTGACTTGTTTTAAGGACATTACATCAAAGTTGGATCAGCCTGTAGTGTGGTTTTGCACTTTCATTTTGAGGGTGACTCCAAATCCAGACCTCCATGGGTTGATACATTTGATTTCCATTGATAATTCTTGTGTGATTTTGTTGTCAGCACATTCAACTATGTAAAGAAAAAAGTATTTAATAAGATTATTTCATTCATTCAGAACTAGGATGTGTTATTTTAGTGTTCCCTTTATTTTTTTGAGCAGTGTATATATATATATACAGTGGGGGAAAAAAGTATTTAGTCAGCCACCAATTGTGCAAGTTCTCCCACTTAAAAAGATGAGAGAGGCCTGTAATTTTCATCATAGGTACACGTCAACTATGACAGACAAATTGAGAAATTTTTTCCCAGAAAATCACATTGTAGGATTTTGAATGAATTTATTTGCAAATTATGGTGGAAAATAAGTATTTGGTCACCTACAAACAAGCAAGATTTCTGGCTCTCACAGACCTGTAACTTCTTCTTTAAGAGGCTCCTCTGTCCTCCACTCGTTACCTGTATTAATGGCACCTGTTTGAACTTGTTATCAGTATAAAAGACACCTGTCCACAACCTCAAACAGTCACACTCCAAACTCCACTATGGCCAAGACCAAAGAGCTGTCAAAGGACACCAGAAACAAAATTGTAGACCTGCACCAGGCTGGGAAGACTGAATCTGCAATAGGTAAGCAGCTTAGTTTGAAGAAATCAACTGTGGGAGCAATTATTAGGAAATGGAAGACATACAATACCACTGATAATCTCCCTCGATCTGGGGCTCCACGCAAGATCTCACCCCGTGGGGTCAAAATGATCACAAGAACGGTGAGCAAAAATCCCAGAACCACACGGGGGGACCTAGTGAATGACCTGCAGAGAGCTGGGACCAAAGTAACAAAGCCTACCATCAGTAACACACTACGCCGCCAGGGACTCAAATCCTGCAGTGCCAGACGTGTCCCCCTGCTTAAGCCAGTACATGTCCAGGCCCGTCTGAAGTTTGCTAGAGTGCATTTGGATGATCCAGAAGAGGATTGGGAGAATGTCATATGGTCAGATGAAACCAAAATATAACTTTTTGGTAAAAACTCAACTCGTCGTGTTTGGAGGACAAAGAATGCTGAGTTGCATCCAAAGAACACCATACCTACTGTGAAGCATGGGGTGGAAACATCATGCTTTGGGGCTGTTTTTTTCTGCAAAGGGACCAGGACGACTGATCCATGTAAAGGAAAGAATGAATGGGGCCATGTATCGTGAGATTTTGAGTGAAAACCTCCTTCCATCAGCAAGGGCATTGAAGATGAAACGTGGCTGGGTCTTTCAGCATGACAATGATCCCAAACACACCGCCCGGGCAACGAAGGAGTGGCTTTGTAAGAAGTATTTCAAGGTCCTGGAGTGGCCTAGCCAGTCTCCAGATCTCAACCCCATAGAAAATCTTTGGAGGGAGTTGAAAGTCCGTGTTGCCCAGCGACAGCCCCAAAACATCACTGCTCTAGAGGAGATCTGCATGGAGGAATGAGCCAAAATACCAGCAACAGTGTGTGAAAACCTTGTGAAGACTTACAGAAAACGTTTGACCTGTGTCATTGCCAACAAAGGGTATATAACAATGTATTGAGAAACTTATGTTATTGACCAAATACTTATTCTCCACCATAATTTGCAAATAAATTCATAAAAAATCCTACAATGTGATTTTCTGGATATTCTTTTCTAATTTTGTCTGTCATAGTTGACGTGTACCTATGATGAAAATTACAGGCCTCTCTCATCTTTTTATGTGGGAGAACTTGCACAATTGGTGGCTGACTAAATAATTTTTTCCCCCACTGTATATACATACAGTGCTGGAAAAAAGTATTTGATCCCCTGCTGATTTTGTGCGTTTGCCCACTGACAAAGACATGATCAGTCTATAATTTTAATGGTAGGTTTATTTGAACAGTGAGAGACAGAATAACAACAACAAAAATTCAGAAAAACGCATGTCAAAAATGTTATAAATTGATTTGCATTTTAATGAGGGAAATAAGTATTTGACCCCTCTGCAAAACATGACTTAATACTTGGTGGCATAACCCTTGTTGACAATCACAGAGGTCAGACGTTTCTTGTAGTTGGCCACCAGGTTTGCACACATCTCAGGAGGGATTTTGTCCCACTCCTCTTTGCAGATCTTCTCCAAGTCATTAAGGTTTCGAGCCTGATGTTTGGCAACTCAAACCTTCAGCTCCCTCCACAGATTTTCTATGGGATTAAGGTCTGGAGACTGGCTAGGCCACTCCAGGACCTTAATGTGCCTCTTCTTGAGCCACTCCTTTGTTGCCTTGGCCATGTGTTTTGAGTCATTGTCATGCTGGAATACCCATCCACAACCCATTTTCAATGCCCTGGCTGAAGGAAGGAGGTTCTCACCCAAGATTTGTTGGTACATGGCGCCGTCCATCGTCCCTTTGATGCGGTGAAGTTGTCCTGTCTCCTTAGTAGAAAAACACCCCCAAAGCATAATGTTTCCACCTCCATGTTCGACAGTGGGGATGGTGTTCTTAGGGTCATAGGCAGCATTCCTCCTCCTCCAAACACGGCGAGTTGAGTTGATGCCAAAGAGCTCCATTTTGGTCTCATCTGACCACAACACTTTCACCCAGTTCTCCTCTGAATCATTCAGATGTTCATTGGCAAACTTCAGACGGGCCTGTATATGTGCTTTCTTGAGCAGGGGGACCTTGCGTGCGCTGCAGGATTTCAGTCCTTCACGGCATAGTGTGTTACCAATTGTTTTCTTGGTGACTATGGTCCCAGCTACCTTGAGATCATTGACAAGATCCTCCCGTGTAGTTCTGGGCTGATTCCTCACCGTTCTCATGATCATTGCAACTCCACGAGGTGAGATCTTGCATGGAGCCAAAGGCCAAGGGAGATTGATAGTTATTTTGTGTTTCTTCCATTTGCGAATAATCGCACCGACTGTTGTCACCTTCTCACCAAGCTGCTTGGCGATGGTCTTGTAGCCCATTCCAGCCTTGTGTAGGTCTACAATCTTGTCCCTGACATTCTTGGAGAGCTCTTTGGTCTTGGCCATGGTGGAGAGTTTGGAATCTGATTGATTGATTGCTTCTGTGGACAGGTGTGGACAGAGTGTGCTCCTAATCTCAGCTCGTTACCTGTATAAAAAACACCTGGGAGCCAGAAATCTTTCTGATTGAGAGGGGGGTCAAATACTTATTTCCCTCATTAAAATGCAAATCAATTTATAACATTTTTGACATGCGTTTTTCTGGATTTTTGTTGTTGTTATTCTGTCTCTCACTGTTCAAATAAACCTACCATTAAAATTATAGACTGAGCATTTCTTTGTCAGTGGGCAACCGTACAGAATCAGCAGGGGATCAAATACTTTTTTCCCTCACTGTATATATATATATATATATATATATATATATATATATATACACACACACACATGCTGATTAAGTGCCATTCAAAGGCACTTACATATTTTGCCTTGCCCATTCACCCTCTGAATGGCACACACACAATCCATGTCTCAATTGTCTCAAGGCTTAAAAATCCTTCTTTAACCTGTCTCTTCCCCTTCATCTACACTGATTGAAGTGGATCATAGCTTTCACCTGGATTAACTTGGTCAGTCTGTCATGGAACTAGCAGGTGTTCATAATGTTTTGTACACTCAGTGTATACGGTATATATACTGAACAAAAATATAAACGCAACAGGCAACAATTGAAAAGATTTTACTGAGTTACAGTTCATAAGGAAATAAGTCAATTGGAAAATTCATTAGGCCCTAATCTATGGATTGCACATGACTGGGAATACAGATATGCATCTGTTGGTCACATATACCTTTAAAAAAAGGTAGGGGTGTGGATCAGAAAACCAGTCAGTATTTGGTGTAACCACCATTTTCCTCATGCAGTGCAACATCTCCTTCGCATAGAGTTGATCAGGCTGTTGATTGTGGCCTGTGGAATGTTGTCCAACTCCTCTTCAATGGCTGGGCAAAGTTGCTGGATATTGGCGGGAACTAGAACACGCTGTCGTACACGTCGATCCAGAGCATGCAGGCCTTGGAAGAACTGGGACATTTTCAGCTTCCAGGAATTGTGTACTGATCCTTTTAACATGGGCCGTGCATTATCATGCTGAAACATGAGGTGATGGCGGTGGATGAATGGCACGACAACGGGCCTCAGGATCTCGGGAACGGTATCTCTGTGCATTCAAATTGCCATTGATAAAATGCAATTGTGTTTGTTGTCCGTAGCTTATGCCTGCCCACACCATAACCCCACCATGGGGCACTCTGTTCACAATGTTGACATCAGCAAACCGCTCGCCCACACGACGCCATACACGTGGTCTGCGATTGTGAGGCCTGTTTGGCATACTGCCAAATTCTCTTAAATGATGGAGGTGGCTTATGGTAGAGAAATTAACATTACATTCTCTGGCAACAGCTCTGGTGGACATTCTTGCAGTCAGCATGCCAATTGCACGCTCCCTCAAAACTTGAGACATCTGTGGCATTGTGTTGTGTGACAAAACTGCACATTTTAGAGTGGGCTTTTATTGTGCCCAGCACAAGGTGCACCTGTGTAGTGATCATGCTGTTTAATCAGCTTCTTGCTATGCCTCACCGGTCAGGTGGATAGATTATCTTGGCAAAGGAGAAATGCTCACTAACAGTGATGTAAACCAATTTGTGCACAATATTTTTGAGAAATAAGCTTTTTGTGCATATGGAAAATATCTGGGATTTGTTATTTCAGCTCATGAAACCAACACTTTACATGTTGCGTTTATATTTTTGTTCAGTGTATATGGTAAAAAACACCCTATTTCCCATTATCTTAATAAATATATAGACATTAAAGATGCAGTCCGGGATATTAAGCACTTAACATATCATACGAAAACAAATGTCAAGCATTTTTTTGTTGTTGCAGGACGTAACATATTATATGAAATGGATGACATAGTCGACAATTTCCAGGAACCCGTTTTGGCTCGTGAGCACTACATTTAAAACTACTGGCTGAAATTATACAAAAGCTCTGGAGCATCACTTTGTTACTCTGGTACAAAGAGGAGCTGTGAAGGTACACATGGAAAATAAATTCCCACACATTTTCAAATGGACACAAATATCATGTTATCACATTATTACTGTGTCTGATAAGAAAGGGAAAATCTGTCCATCTGAATGTGTTTGAGCTTCAATCACTGACTTATTGCACTTCCTATGTACTAATAGTCTAATAGTCTGAACCACAGGAGGTTGGTGGCACCTTAATTGGGGAGAACAGGCTCGTGGTAATGACTGGAGTGGAATCAGTGGAATGGTATCAAATACATCAAACACATGGTTTCCAGGTGTTCAATGCCATTCCATTTGCTCTGTTCTGGCCATTATTATGAGCCGTTCTCCCCTCAGCAGCCTCCACATAGCTGAATGAGTGAAGGGTTGATAATTATTTTCTTATTATTATTTTTTAGACATGTAATACTTATGAAGAGGCCAAATGCTAAAGCAGTATGAGGGAAATTTTCTGCTCTCCATTCTATTCAGAAATCCATATGACACACACATACATTACATGCTCATACTCAAAACACACATACAGTAGCAACAAACACAGATTATATCATACTAACTGCCAGACTGTGGTAGTGTGTACATTACATACATACTAAATACTGCCAGGATGTTTAGTATCAATACAGTGAGTAAGCCAACCAGGCCACTCCACTCTCTCTATTTACAATACGCGTTTGCACTCACTTTGTGTGCTAAATATCCTAATAGATATCCTAATTTAATAGATTAAGTACTATGGCTTTCCGAGGGTCATCACTAGTTACCACAGCCACAGTCATAATTATGGCTAAACCCCCGCCTGTTTCTACAATTTATCTTCTTAAAAATCAGATTTAAAACCTAACCACACTGCTAACCTTATTCCTAACCCTAACCACACTGCTAACCTTATTCCTAACCTTAACCACACTGCTAACCTTATTCCTAACCCTAACCACACTGCTAACCTTATTCCTAACCCTAACCACACTGCTAACCTTATTCCTAACCCTAACCACACTGCTAACCTTATTCCTAACCCTAACCACACTGTTAACCTTATTCCTAACCCTAACCTTAAATTAAGACCAAAAAGCTACATTTTAGTTTTCTTTTTTACAATATAGCCAATTTGACTTTGTGGCAACTAGTGACAACCCTTTCCAAGGGGCAGATAAAATGCAACCTGAGGCATAAGGATAGCTAGCCTGGTCCCAGTTGTGTTTGTACTGTCTTGTCTTGTTTGACATGACAATCCCCACGTGAATTGGCAACACAGACCAAACAGATCAAGGACCAGGCTAAAGTATTGCATACATCTCCAGATCACTCTCCTATGATGCTAATGGCAAAAGCAATGCAATTAGCCTGATGCTCTCACTTATTCCATGTACAACACAAAGATACTGAGAGACATGCCACACAAATAACAAAGATTCTCAAATGGCCTTAGCATACCTATAAGACATAGCTATGAGGGCTTCTTGTCAGACTCAATTCTTAAATACAAAAGTATCATAAATGTATCAAAAGTCTACATAAAGCCATCAACACAATGGCATCATGACAATAGAGCAGTGGCTTTGTAACTTGGATTAGTGACATCACAAATAAAGAAGAACACGGTCTCTCAGACCGGTGGACAGTTTAAGCCTGGTCCCAGATCTGTCTATGCTGTCTCGAAACCGCAATGATCATTGGCATGCCTAACAACAAATCTGGGACCAGGCTAGTGGACTGTAGATATGGCTAATGTCTGAGACATTCTATCCATGTTCGGTGCCTGGGCCAATGCCATGTGTATGTGTAAACTAAGAGTCATTTACAACAACTTTACAAGCTGCCCTATGTCCACACTCTTTGTGGACTGGGCGGTGATAGTGTCAATCACTCCCCACCCCTCCTTTTGGGCCAATCAGATTTCAGTCAGGGTGAGTTTAAAAACGCCCCCTAGCTCCTCCATAGAGATCTGGAAGGTGTCTTCGTTGGAATAGTGCTTGATGATGTTGTCATCCATGTTGACTAGAATCCTAATAGAGGGACAGATAGGAATGTCAGTAGTAATATAATCTAGTCATTCAATTTCTATGGTCAGAATCTTATGTTGTGTAAAATATATGAAAGGCCTGTTTCTTCACAAATATAGCTTTTACTTGTTGTAGAATGATCTTAAATCATGGTAAATAGATTTACCATTGATGAGAACAACTTACCCTTTCTTGCATTTCTTGTAGACTTTCCCCACTTTCTCGAGCGGCACGTTGTACTTCTCTGATAACTAGAAGAAGCGGAGCAACAAAGGCTTGTTATACAGTAGTCTCTCTTTCGAAAGAAGAGAATGGAAATTAAATATACAGTAGACCACCCTAACAATTACTCAGGTCGATTGGCAGACATTAAACAGAAGCCAAATTCAACCAGGAAAGAAAAGAGACGTGTGTGCGATATCTTTGCCCCCATTTGCTCCCCAGCTGTCCAGCTGCCCACACTCCCCTCCCCGAGAAACTAAGAGGCCAGGTCCAGTCCTGTCACAACTCATTTGGCCTGTTATGGAGGCAGTCGGGGACCCATGTCGAGTTTCCCCACAGCCCCATTTCCCCTGCTGAGGGATGTCCCCTGTCCACTTTGTCTTAGTGCACTAGGCCAGACAGACAACCCCCCCCGTGACGGGAAGGCTGAATGACTACACGGAGAAGCGGAGACCCTACACATGGTCATGCCTCTGTCCTCCTGTCCTCCTTTAGCATCCCCCTTTCTCATTCTCTCTCCCAGTCTTTCCCTCTATTTCATTTTGAGGAAAGAGTTGAGGTCATAGCTCTCCCTCTCTCTCATGCTGGGTTGAATTAGGATCAAGCTGAGAGAGACAGATAGTGGACATGGGTAATTGCAGGGTAGAGGAGTCTGTGTGGCAGAGTGGGCCGTGTCACAAACAGTGCCACCCACACTAGTGTCACTGGAGTGATGCAATGTGACCAGCCTCCCATAACGGTCACCATATGTCTGGCAGTGTTCATTTCCTATTTATATTTAGTAAGAACTTACTGCTTCCACCAGGCCTTTCATTGTTGGGTTCTTCAGCATGACCGCGTCAAACACCTCCTCTGTCTCCCTACGCACGTACAGCAGAACTACACAGGAGAGAGGAGGCGTGCAGTGAGACATATTGATCACTCATACACACACAGACACACTCAAATGGTCATTGCAGGACACACACCCCGAATCACACAACACATTAACTTCGCAAGGTCAGATATATTTTCTGCTGAAGTTAATAGTGGTGAGGCCCTTGAAGTGGGTTTGGACCTCTGAGCTTCTCACTATGTCCCGGTCTCAAGTGGCCAATACCTCACACAGTGTTCTATCAGATCTGGCACAGTAACACACAAATGCTACGGAGTTACAGTTCATATAAGGAAAATCAGTCAATTGAAATAAATTCATTAGGCTCTAATCTATTGATTTCACCTGACTGGGAATACAGATATGCATCTGTTGGTCACAGATACATAAAAAAAAAGGTAGGGGCGTGGATCAGAAAACCAGTCAGTATTTGGTGTGACAACCATTTGCCTCATGCAGCCACATCTCCTTCGCATAGAGTTGATCAGGCTGTTGATTGTGGCCTGTGGAATGTTGTCCCACTCCTCTTCAATGGTTGTGCAAAGTTGCTGGTTATTGGTGGGAACTGGAACACGCTGTCGTACACGTCGATCCAGAGCCTCCCAACATGCTTAATGGGTGACATCTGGTGAGTATGGAGGCCATGGAAGAACTGGGACATTTCCAGGTTCCAGGAATTGTGTACAGATCCTTGCGACATGGAGCCGTGCATTATCATGCTGAAACATGAGGTGATGTTGGCAGATGAATGGCAAGACAATTGGCCTCAGGATCTCGTGTTTCTGTGCATTCAAATTGCCATCTATAAAATGCACAGTGTTCGTTGTCCGTAGCTTATGCCTGCCCATACCATAACCCCACCGCCACCATGGGGCACTCTGTTCACAACGTTGACATCAGCAAACCGCTCGCCCACACAACGTCATACACGCGGTCTGCCATCTGCCCGGTACAGTTGAAACCGGGATTAATCCGTGAAAAGCACATTTCTCCAGCGTGCCAGTAGCCATCGAAGGTGAGCATTTGTCCACTGAAGTCGGTTACGACGCCGAACTTTAGTCAGGTCAAGACCCTTGTGAGGATGACGAGAACGGAGATGAGCTTCCCTGAGACAGTTTCTGATAATATGTGCAGACATTCTTCAGTTGTGCAAATCCAGATTTTCATCAGCTGTCCGGATGGCTTGTCTCAGACCATCCCGCAGGTGAAGAAGCCGGATGTGGAGGTCCTGGGCTGGCGTGGTTACAAGTGGTCTGCAGTTGTGAGGCCGGTTGGACGTACAGCCAAATTCTCTTGAGGCGGCTTGTGGTAGAGAAATAAACATTACATTCTCTGGCAACTGCTCTGGTGGACATTCTTGCAGTCAGCATGCCAATTGCACACTCCCTCAAAACTTGAGACATCTGTGGTATTGATTTGTGTGACAAAACTGCACATTTTAGAATGGCCTTTTATTGTCCACAGTACAAGGTGCACCTGTGTAATGATCATGTTGTTTAATCAGCTTTTTGTGCATATGGAACATTTCTGGGATCTTTTATTTCAGTTCATGAAACATGGAACCAACACTTTACATGTTGCGTTTATATTTTTCTTCAGTATACATGTACATACTACCTCAACTATCTCGTGCCCACATTTACTTGGTACCGGTACTCCTTGTATATAGTCTCGTTATTTTATTACTATTTAATTTTTTTTTTTCATGGTAAAGTCTACACCTGTTGTATTCGGCGCATGTGACAAATATAATTTGATTTGGTTCCTTGGAAGTTGTGGGATAGTATGTTGTTGGTTTGACATTGATTGTGGGAACGAAGCCATACGTTTTTTAAACATTCTGAAAACAGAAGTGAAAATGTTGCCTGTTCTGGGAACATTTATTTTTAGGTTGCAGGGAGGTTCTGAGAGGTTCCTTGAAAGTTTTCCTGAGAGGTTTCATTAATGCTTTGAGAATGGAAATTGTAGGTTATTTATTACAAAATAATCTGAAACACAACCAAAACAAACAGCAAATGCATCCAACAATGTTTGTAGAGTCACAAGCTTGATGTAAGCATTGCGTGCTATGAATATGGGGCCAAATACTAGACTTTTGACAACTTTAATACACATAAGTGAATTTGTCCCAATACTTTTGGTCCTAAAAAAATGGGGGTTATGTACAAAAAGTGCTGTAATTTCTAAACTGTTCACCCGATATGGATGGAAATGCCCTCAAATTAAAGATGACAGTTTGCACTAACTTCAAAATCATTGTATCATTTCAAATCCATAGTGCTGGAGTACAGAGCCAAAACAAAAAAAAATGGTTCACTCTCCCAATACTTTTGGAGCTCACTGTATGTGCAATTTTCGGGGAACATTTTTGGCACGTAGACGCTACTTTCAGAACTACTGGCTAAAAAGTATACAAAAGTACCAGAGAGTCTCTTTAAAATACATGTATTTTGTATTTAAAAATACAAAACTACATTAGCAATTAGCCCTGATGACACTATAGTGTCATCAGACTTCTGATAACAATGCAGACTAAAAAGGGGCTACAAAATTGTGAACCACTATAAAAAAAAGTATAGGAATGTTTTTTGTATTTTGAAAATTGGATTGTAGTAGGCAAATGAAATACAAATTACAAAATAGTCAAAGGTAGTTGAAATACACATTTCAAATACATTTAACAGAAATACTGCCCAGCTCTCTGAGTGTGTGTGTGTGTGTGTTTGCATGTGTGTTCATGTGTGTTCATATGCTGATGAAGGATGAAGAGCGTGTCCTTGTGTGTGAATTGTGTGAGAGAGGTGAGAATGAACAATGATATTGTGTTATTCACTGGGGGAGGGGGGATGCGGCACGTGTTTTCAGGGGCTGGGTAAATATGGAATCACGTGCCTCACATCTATGGGCAAGGTGTGTGTGTGTGTGTGTGTGTGTTGGGGTATTGGTGGCCTTCAAGGCAAGCCATAACACACACACACACTCCTCCCTCTCTGGTTTCGTGATAAACAGTGACCTTATCAGTAGTGTATACACAGTGCATTGGTGGGCAGGCACACACACCTTTCTTGGGCTTGTCCATTCTAGCCAGCTTATTGGAAGGTGAACCAAACTCATCCTGGGCGTAGAGCGATCTCTTCATGCCCGAACTGCAACGGACACACATGACAGGTTGGTTTAGAGCGCTTATGCACACATACACACTCACGCATGCGCACGCATACACTCCTGTTACGCCTGTGAGGCCCTCTCCCAGAGAAATAGCAGGAAGGCCTTAACAACCCTAACAACAACCCTAACAACCACCCTAACAACTACATAATAGAGCATGACACAATCAACTCTCAGCGTCTTTCCTAGAAGTTTAGAAGCTTCACGTGAAACGGGGCTTTCACTGGTGGAGCTAAAGGTTGAAACTGGAAGAGCTAAAAGGTTGAAACTGGAAGAGCTAAAGGTTGAAACTGGAAGAGCTAAAGGTTGTCTCGGTCCAACAGCAACCATATAAGTGGCCATACTTTATTTACTCCAGCCATTTTCCATCTACTTGTCCAAGAAAACGAATTAGCGTGAAATCAATGTTTCCAGGAACTCACCTTTCCTCTCCATCTTCTTGTGAGAAGGGCTGCATGGAGAAAGAGAGAGAATAGAGAAAGAGGGAAGGGAATAAAATGGGTCAAGGGTGAAAAGACACAGTCATACATCTGAAAGAGGTCATTTAATCTAATATGGAATAGGTCTATTGGACTTCGTGGGCCGTGTCAACAATCCTAAGGGACCTCTTGAATCAAAACTGATGACAGTGTTTTGGATATGATTTAAATATTTTCCCTGAACATGAGAGCATGCTTTAATTTATTACTGTAATATGCAGTTCAGATTATTTTGAGTAAAACTTTCGGTTCATAAATCCTAAAGAAGGCCATTCATGCAGCACAAGATGAGTGCAACCTGGTTAGAAGGATACATTTAATTGGCCCACTAGCCTTCTGACCTGATTTCCATACGTTAATAGTCTCATCAATGCTAAACACATTCACAGGTAACAGAGTGCAGTCGTGTGTAACTAAGCAGTATCCATATTTTAGGAGGAATTGTGGTATGTATAATCATGTTGTTAGTGTATACTACTCCACTATGTAGTTGAGGAGCGCGCACTAACCACCTGGACCAGACCAAATCAATAGTCTATTCTCAGAGGAAACCAAGTCCCCATGCTAATCACTAACTGATTCACTGGGTTGCCATTTTCTGCCAATTGTGTGTCAAAATAAATGTTTTCCTTCCAGGCTGGATCAGAATGGTAAACAGCAAAGGTTTATTTTCAGCTCAGTCCACCCTGCAGGTCAGCAACACCATGTGGCCCAGAAACCAGAGAACTCAGTGGGCTCAGCTGGGTCATGTTCATTAGGCACCAAACGGACTGAAACAGGGAGGGACTACCTGGACACTCATTTTAGTTTTCTGTTGCAATAATATTTTCAAACATGTAAACCTAATGAACAGACCCTGGTGCCACTGTGGCCAACAGGGGGCAGTCAAAGTTCACTTTCTACAGAGCCACAGGGATTAATCAAAACAACACTGTCTGCCCATCTTCCAAGTCTAGGGAAAATGGTTCACTCTAGGCTTCCTGCAACCACCCATAGGGCCATGTGATGTCACACTGCTAGGCCAAGGAGGGTTCAGAGTCCAGGGGTGGCTAGGAACACTGCTAGTGCCACTATGAGCTGTGTTGTTGGGTAATGAAGAGAGAGACCTGACATACCACACGTAGACAGACAGCGCTACACTACCCTTACAAGTGCAACAGGTGCAGTCTACTCTAGACATACTGCATTAGGTTCCTTATTAAGAAACCACTGGGCTTCCATAATCAATTATATAGAAATGATGAGATATGCATGCATACGAGAGTGATTCCAAACATGTTTTGAAGCACCATGTAAGATCATTTGGCTCGCACACCTATAAACCTTGGGATCTCTCCCAAGGCCATCTCCACCTATCAGATGGCACTGGAACCTCCCCGGTTATATAACCTCCCCGGTTATATAACCTCCCGAGTTGCGCAGCGGTCTAAGGCACTGCATCTCAGTGCTTGAGGCGTCACTACAGACCCCCTGGTTCGATTCCAGGCTGTATCACAACTGGCCGTGATTGGGAGTCCCATAGGGCCGCGCACAATTGGCCCAGCGTTGTCCGGGTTTGGCCGGTGTAGGCTGTCAATGTAAATAAGAATTTGTTCTTAACTGACTTGCCTAGTTAATTAAATAAAAAATAACCAACCAATGAAATTACAGGACTACAGTGTCCTGGCCAACAGGTAGGTCTACACTGTGTGTTTTAGTCACCTTGACCTGCACCTTGTCCTGAGTAGGAGTTGAAACTGTTTACCAGCCGGGAACCACATGAGATGTGACCCACATCTTACCGTATTAGTCAACCAAAACAAACTCTATGGCTGCGTCCCAAATGGCACCCTATTCCCTATATAGTGCACAACTTTTTAGTCCTGGTCAAAAGTAGTGCACTATATATGAAATAGATGCACTACTTTTGACTAAGGCCCATACGGCAATGGTCAACAGTAGTGTACTACACTACATAGTAAATAGTGTGCCATTTGGGACAAACCCTCTGACAAAGTGACAATGACATTGGCCAGGCACTAGGTGACTACTCTGTTCTTTCTAATAGGCTCTTAAAAACAGAAATAGCTGCTTGTCCATGGTGATCATATATACATCCCAGAGAATACCACTCTCCGAGCGGCGACCGCCAGAGTGTGGTGCCTGGAACCCGTCTTCAGACTGCCACCTTGGCCCAACCAGCTGGAGGAATGACTGTTATGAGGAGTGCTGGGCTGGCTATACAGGGCCATAACATGGCATAGACATAACACATCCCCCTATGTAGGGTTCCAAAATAAACTTCTGTAATTTCAACCAGGATTTCTGGAAAACCTGGGAATTTTTGGGAACATTTAGGACATTTCTTAACTCTGATCGCACATAATGCACTGCGGATCCTCTCAAAATCATTGGACATCAATGGTGTTTAGGGCTTAGACTTCAAACACTAGGGTTTGGTCACTAACTCATCTATTAACAATAGGCAAAAGCCCCTACACCCTAAAGTAAAATAGCCTTAGGGGATATCCACCCACTAAATAACTCCTGGTATTTAGTGAAGGACTGTCAGAATGAGTGGCTCTTTAGAAGTCTGAAAGAGACATGGAGGGGGTGGACTGGACACTTTGGTAGTCAGAGGCTGGTTGGAGTTGCATTCAAATGCCCTTTGATAAGGTTTGCATGATTGAATCTGCACCAAGTACTGTATATTATCTTAGTAGGTATAACTACTATGTTATCTAAATGCATGGCTGTTGTGGTCCACTTGTGCAACTATACGTAGATAAAAACAATGGACAATTCTCTTTTTAATTTTTTTTTGCGGAATCCACTCAAAAAAGGGTTGGGGTTTATCATTTTGTTCCAATGAATCTGATAACAGCCTTATCACCACACCTACACTATACCAGGAAAACCAAACAGATTTTTTTTATATCAGTTTGAATGTCACCGGTACCGTTGATTAATATGATTTATGTGGTAGCTATACGCTAAATAACCCTGTCTTCCGTGACCTGGCCCAGAATGCTGACCCTGTCAAGGCCGGATAGAAGTTGCCCTTAGGCACAGATCTAGGATCAGCTTACCCTCCCCCAATCCTAACCTTAACCTTTAGAGGGTAAATGCTAAACTGACCACAGATCAGTGTTTAGGGGCTTGGTACTCACATGGCGCTGGACGATGGAGAAGTGGATGTCAGGGATAAAGAGAACCGGCTGGGTCTCAAAGTCAATCATCATCTTAAAGGTTGTGACATCATTATGCTTCTGAAGGAGAGGGACTTTAACGTCCACATCTATGGAGGGGCAAAAATGACAAATAATTAGACTTGTTGGTGTGTATCATTGCAAGAATAGATCATATTATTGTGTGTGATCACAAAAAATATAATTGTGTCATGAGCATAATATGTGCACGTATACGCATGTTTTGACTGTGTGTGTGTGTGTGTGTGTACGTGCGTCCTTGCCCCTCTGTGAGTATGTCCATGTCTGTGTGTCTGTGCTCAGTGGACACTCACATGAACCCAGACTGGTGTTGAGGTCGGTGCACTTGCCCTTCCTACGGGACTGTTTCTTCTCCTCGTCTCTGATTTTCCTCTCAGCTCCCTTGTCACAAAACACCTTGATCTGGCAGAAGGCCCGGTGGATGGGCTTGTTGCTGCGGTTGTTGTAGCTGTAGGTGTCTATCTGCAGGTTCAGGGGCAGGCCCTTTACACCCTTCTGGGAGGAGAAGTCTGTGCTCAGACAGTTGACCGAGATGAAGATCTGAGGAGGAGGAAAATGAGGAAGAGGATGATGAAGGCGGAAGAGGAGGAGCAAGATTTATGATGTTGTTTTTTGAATTTTGTTTGTGGAGTAATTCAGGTACATTAAAACCGTGCATAGCAACACATACCATGCAAATTGCAATTACACTGAATTACATATGAGGTGGTTCCTGACTGGCTCATAGGAGGATGGGGGTGGACAGAAGGGAGGATATATAGACAAAAAGATGGGTTCCATTGCCTCTATGTTAAACACTATAGTGATTGTGCACAATGTAAGGTATCTTACACTTAAGGCATACACCCTGTTTATATATTCTGGAGACAGATTAGATAGATAGATTAGATAGATTACATATACACAGTATATATACAGTGGGGAAAAAAAGTATTTAGTCAGCCACCAATTGTGCAAGTTCTCCCACTTAAAAAGATGAGAGAGGCCTGTAATTTTCATCATAGGTACACGTCAACTATGACAGACAAATTGAGAAAAAAAATCCAGAAAATCACATTGTAGGATATTTAATGAATTTATTTGCAAATTATGGTGGAAAATAAGTATTTGGTCACCGACAAACAAGCAAGATTTCTGGCTCTCACAGACCTGTAACTTCTTCTTTAAGAGGCTCCTCTGTCCTCCACTCGTTACCTGTATTAATGGCACCTGTTTGAACTTGTTATCAGTATAAAAGACACCTGTCCACAACCTCAAACAGTCACACTCCAAACTCCACTATGGCCATGACCAAAGAGCTGTCAAAGGACACCAGAAACAAAATTGTAGACCTGCACCAGGCTGGGAAGACTGAATCAGCAATAGGTAAGCAGCTTGGTTTGAAGAAATCCACTGTGGGAGCAATTATTAGGAAATGGAAGACATACAAGACCACTGATAATCTCCCTCGATCTGGGGCTCCACGCAAGATCTCACCCCGTGGGGTCAAAATGATCACAAGAACGGTGAGCAAAAATCCCAGAACCACACGGGGGGACCAGTGAATGACCTGCAGAGAGCTGGGACCAAAGTAACAAAGCCTACCATCAGTAACACACTACGCCGCCAGGGACTCAAATCCTGCAGTGCCAGACGTGTCCCCCTGCTTAAGCCAGTACATGTCCAGGCCCGTCTGAAGTTTGCTAGAGTGCATTTGGATGATCCAGAAAAGGATTGGGAGAATGTCAAATGGTCAGATGAAACCAAAATAGAACTTTTTGGTAAAAACTCAACTCGTCGTGTTTGGAGGTGTTATGATTTAACTGGATAAGAACCCAAATGCAGACCAGTACACCAAGCCAGAGAAGTTTTAACAGGTTTATTTACAATGTTCAAAGTCCAGGTTTCCCAATATAGGGGAAGAGCAAGTCCAGGTTACCGGGAGGGTAACAGATCCAGATCAGGGCAGGTGTGGTACCGTAATGTCCTAGTGTCCGTGGTGAGTCCAAAAGAGAGGTCCGGTAATGGAGAGCAGGATGGTGGTGGCAGGAGTGAAGCGGAGGCAGGAGTCAGGTTCCAAATATCTGTGGCACAGGAGAAAAAGTAAATAGAACAAGCCAAAACACAAAGAGCAAAAATAAACAGGTTGAGTCGGCAGCGAGACTAACATGGTCGTCTTGACTATGATCTGACGATGAGTGGTAAGTTTGACCGGGTCTTAAAGGCTGAGGTGATTATGGTGAATGAGCTGCAGCTGGAACCCTGACTCCCGCACACCAGACTTCACTCCTGCAATCAAGGACAGACAGAGGGGAGGGAGAGAGCAGAGAGAGAGCTACCTAGCAGCAGTAGGCCTAACAGTACCCCCTCTCTACGGACGCCACCTGGCGGCCGACGGGGTTTATCGGGATGTAACCTATGAAACTCTCGGACCAGAGCAGGATCCACAATGAAGCTCCTGGGCACCCAGGAACGTTCCTCAGGACCATAACCCTCCCAATCCACCAGGTATTGGAAACCACGACCGGGCGGCGAACATCCAGAAGTCGCCGGACAGTGTAGACCGGACCCCCACCCACGATCCTGGGCGGAGGAGGGGGACGAGAGGGCGGGCACAGAGGGCTAACCGACACAGGCTTAATCTGGGAAACATGAAAGGTGGAATGAACCCGTAGGGAGGCAGGAAGCTGTAGCTTAACCGCGCAGGGGTTAACAATAGACAGTATCTTGAACGGTCCTATAAAACGAGGCGCCATCTTCTTAGACTCCACCTTCAATGGAAGGTCCCGTGACTTCAGCCATACCTCTTGACCAGGAGAGTAACCGGGAGCCTGGGACCGGTGACGGTTGGCTTGCCTCTGCATGTACGCCGAAGCTCGGGACAGAGCTACCCTGGCCTTCCTCCAGACCTTGAAGCAGCGACGCATGTGGGACTGCACCGAGGGTACCGCCAGTTCCCTCTCTTGAGAAGGGAACAGGGGAGGTTGATAACCCAGAGCACACAGAAAAGGAGACAAACCAGAGGAAGCGTTAGTCAAGGTGTTATGAGCATATTCCACCCAGGGGAGCATGGAGCTCCATGACCCAGGGTTAGACCCTGTGACACAGCGAAGAGCGGTCTCCATCTCCTGGTTCGCTCTCTCGGCTTGCCCGTTGGTCTGGGGGTGATATCCAGAGGACATGCTGGATGTAATGCCCAAAGCTTTACAGAAAGCTTTCCACACCTGGGAGACAAACTGGGGACCCCTGTCAGAGACAATATCCGTGGGTAGACCATGAGAGCGGAACACATGTTCAACCAAAATATCAGCCGTCTCTCTGGCAGTGGGCAGTTTAGGTAGGGCCAAAAAATGAGCGAACTTAGAAAAACGATCAATCACCGTAAGAATTACAGTCTTTCCAGACGAGGGGGGAAGTCCAGTGACAAAATCCATAGCGATATGCGACCAGGGCCGGCTGGGTATAGGTAGAGGTCGTAGATGACCAGCGCTGGCCTGGGTGGAGTTCTTACTTCGCACATACCGTACAAGCAGCAATGAAGGCTCGAGTGTCCGCCTCCATCGTGGCCCACCAGAACTTCCGTCGCACAAAGTCAAGGGTCCGCGAAACTCCAGGGTGACAGGTAAGGGGAGACGAGTGAGCCCACTGAAGTACCTGGGAGCGAGCAGACTCAGGGACAAACATCCGGTTAGGAGGACCCCTCCCAGGGTCAGCTTGATGATGTTGAGCCTGTCTAACAATCCCCTCGATGTCACATGTGACGACCGCAATACTGCAGGTAGGAGGCAAAATGGGTTCAGGGTTACTACCAGTATCAACAGCCGAATGAACACGAGACAGGGCGTCAGGCTTGACGTTGCGTGACCCAGGACGGTAAGACAGAGAGAAATTGAATCTCCCAAAAAATAGTGCCCACCTGGCTTGACGGGGGTTGAGCTGCTTCGCTGACTGGAGGTAAGCCAGATTCTTATGATCCGTCCAAACGATGAAGGGTTGTTCCGCCCCCTCCAACCAATGTCGCCACTCCTCGAGAGCCAGCTTAACGGCGAGCAGTTCGCGATTGCCAACATCATAATTCCTCTCTGCCTGAGAAAGTTTCCTTGAGAGAAAAGCACAGGGATGCAGTTTGTTATCTTCAGAAGAACGCTGTGACAACACCGCACCTACCCCAGTGTCGGATGCATCCACCTCCACGACAAACTGGCGGTCGGGGTCCGGCTGCATCAGAATGGGAGCCGAGGCGAAGCGATGTTTCAGTTCTTCGAACGCTGATTCGGCCCCTTCATTCCAAGCGAACGGTCGTGAGATGGAGGTGAGAGCGGTGAGTGGCGCCGCAATGCGGCTGTAGTCCTTGATGAACCTCCTATAGAAGTTCGCAAACCCCAGAAATCGTTGAAGTTGTTTGCGGGTAGAGGGGGCTGGCCAGTCCGTGACAGCAGAGATCTTAGCTGGGTCCATCCGCAACTCCCCCTGAGCGATGATGTAACCCCAAAAAGAGGTCTCAGACACATGAAATTCACATTTCTCCATCTTCACAAACAGTTTGTTCTCCAACAACCTTTGCAACACCTGGCGCACATGCAGTTCATGTTCCTGGGAGGACTCTGAGAAAATCAAGATATCATCCAGATAGACAAAAACAAACCGATTCAACATGTCCCGAAGGACATCATTGACTAGTGCCTGAAAAACAGCAGGGGCATTAGACAACCCAAAAGGCATAACCAGATACTCAAAATGTCCCAAGGGTGTGTTGAAGACAGTCTTCCATTCATCACCTTTACGAATGCGCACCAGGTGATACGCATTTCGTAGATCCAGTTTCGTAAAGATGGTAGCACCATGAAGGAGGGGAAAAGCAGAATTAATCAAAGGCAGAGAATACTTGTTCTTAATGGTGATGTTGTTAAGTCCACGGTAATCAATACAGGGTCTGAGGGTCTTATCCTTCTTAGCAACAAAAAGAATCCCGCTCCTACAGGTGACGAGGAAGGACGCATAATACCTGCCGCCAAGGAGTCCCGAATGTAGTTCTCCATAGCCTCCGTCTCCGGCCGGGAGAGATTGTACAGGCGACTGCTGGGGAGCGGGGCTCCTGGCTGGAGGTCAATGGCGCAGTCGTAAGGCCGGTGAGGAGGAAGAGAAGTAGCTCTGTGTTTGCAGAAAACGGATGCCAGGTCATGATACACGTCAGGAACATTAGAAAGATCCATGGACTCCAGTGGAGGTCGAGGCACAGTACTGGCAGGAGTCAGAGCAGAACACAAACAATTCACATGACAAAATGTGCTCCATGAAACAATTCTACCTGTCACCCAATCAATGTGTGGATTGTGTCTTATGAGCCAGGGGATACCAAGGACCAGAGGGGTCTGTGGGCAGTCGATAATATGGAATTGAATGTTCTCCTGATGATTTCCCGACACTCTAAGACAAACAGGAACAGTCTGATGGGTAATATGGGTCAACAATTGTCCATTCAGACCCTTAGCCTGCAGCGGACAGTCCATAGGAACAGTCTCCAAATCCATTTGTTGAGCCCACTCTCTATCCAAAAAGCTTTCGTCTGCACCAGAGTCAATCAGCGCACTAACAGAGAGATTCTGGAACTGCCACTGGAGGGATGCCTGGAGCAGAATGCGGGGAGAAGAGGAAGAATCCGCTGCTCGGCTCACCAAAACTTCTCCCATTAATGATGAGCCGGCCCCTTTTCCGGACGAACTGGGCAGGAAGGAACGAAATGACCAGCTTCTCCACAATACAGGCAGACCCGAGCCTGAATGCGACGTGCACGCTCCTCTGAGGACAACCGTGCACCGACCCACCTCCATGGCTCGGGTTCAGTGCTCCTCGTATCGACTCGGGAAGACACGGCTTTCTCCGTAGGGAAGATGCGGGGAGGAGTTTGTTGATGACAGACAGGTTGCTTGGAACTAACACTCCTCTCCCGGCGGCGCTCCCGAATCCGATTATCCAACCTGATGGTGAGTGAAATAAGATTATCCAGCGTAGGCGATTCATCATATGACACCAATTCATCTTTTAAAGTCTCAGACAAAGCATTGATGAACACTCCTTGTAATGCCTCGTCATTCCAACCACTCACTGCTGCTAAAGTCCGAAACTCCACTGCCATCTCCGCCACACTGCGAGCCCCCTGCCGAAGAGAAAACAACCGTTTCGCAGCCTCCTTGCCTCGTACGGGGTGGTCAAAAACCTTCCTCATCTCAGTGGTGAAGGCAACGTAAGCGTTGCAAATGTCCGACTGACTCTCCCAGACCGCGGATCCCCAGGCACGAGCGGAACCGCTAGTAGAGTTGATAAGGTAGGCAATACGGGCTCTTTCTGAGGCGTAGGTGAGGGGCTGTTGTTCAAACACTAACGAGCATTGAGTCAAAAAATCGCCACAGGTTCCCATGTTCCCGTCATAGCGCTCTGGAGCAGGAACAAAAGGCTCTCTGATCTGGGCTGAAGGGGTAGTAAGGGCAGACACTTGATTGGTGAGTAATTGAACCTGATTAATCAGCACCTGACTGTCCTCAGCAATCGTCTTAAACAGGGTATCATGTTGGCCAAGTAAAATGCCCTGATTGGCTATGGCAGTCCAAATTTGAGTGCACTCTGGGGTGGTATCCGAGCTACTGTCTGCTGGGTTCATGATGGTCAGATCATACTGTTATGATTTAACTGGATAAGAACCCAAATGCAGACCAGTACACCAAGCCAGAGAAGTTTTAACAGGTTTATTTACAATGTTCAAAGTCCAGGTTTCCCAATATAGGGGAAGAGCAAGTCCAGGTTACCGGGAGGGTAACAGATCCAGATCAGGGCAGGTGTGGTACCGTAATGTCCTAGTGTCCGTGGTGAGTCCAAAAGAGAGGTCCGGTAATGGAGAGCAGGATGGTGGTGGCAGGAGTGAAGCGGAGGCAGGAGTCAGGTTCCAAATATCTGTGGCACAGGAGAAAAAGTAAATAGAACAAGCCAAAACACAAAGAGCAAAAATAAACAGGTTGAGTCGGCAGCGAGACTAACATGGTCGTCTTGACTATGATCTGACGATGAGTGGTAAGTTTGACCGGGTCTTAAAGGCTGAGGTGATTATGGTGAATGAGCTGCAGCTGGAACCCTGACTCCCGCACACCAGACTTCACTCCTGCAATCAAGGACAGACAGAGGGGAGGGAGAGAGCAGAGAGAGAGCTACCTAGCAGCAGTAGGCCTAACAGGAGGACAAAGAATGCTGAGTTGCATCCAAAGAACACCATACCTACTGTGAAGCATGGGGGTGGAAACATCATGCTTTGGGGCTGTTTTTCTGCAAAGGGACCAGCCGACTGATCCGTGTAAAGGAAAGAATGAATGGGGCCATGTATCGTGAGATTTTGAGTGAAAACCTCCTTCCATCAGCAAGGGCATTGAAGATGAAACGTAGCTGGGTCTTTCAGCATGACAATGATCCCAAACACACCGCCCGGGCAACGAAGGAGTGGCTTCGTAAGAAGCATTTCAAGGTCCTGGAGTGGCCTAGCCAGTCTCCAGATCTCAACCCCATAGAAAATCTTTGGAGGGAGTTGAAAGTCTGTGTTGCCCAGCGACAGCCCCAAAACATCACTGCTCTAGAGGAGATCTGCATGGAGGAATGGGCCAAAATACCAGCAACAGTGTGTGAAAACCTTGTGAAGACTTACAGAAAACGTTTGACCTGTGTCATTGCCAACAAAGGGTATATAACAAAGTATTGAGAAACTTTTGTTATTGACCAAATACTTATTTTCCACCATAATTTGCAAATAAATTCATTACAAATCCTCCAATGTGATTTTCTGGAAAAAAAATCTCATTTTGTCTGTCATAGTTGACGTGTACCTATGATGAAAATTACAGGCGTCTCATCTTTTTAAGTGGGAGAACTTGCACAATTGGTGGCTGACTAAATACTTTTTTTCCCCACTGTATATATATATGCAACATTGGGAAAATGTTGATTCTATTCTTTGTCATTGACTGATGTTCCATGCACAATAAATTAGATAATATTTATTCAAGCGCATTCCCACTTGTTCCACTCCCACTGAATTCTCAGGAGCAAAAAGATCTCTTTGTCTGGTTCCTTGTTTATGTACATGCTGTCTTCACTGAACTGGTGTGTGTCTCCCTCTTTTGGCAGACAGTGGTAATTACATGTTGACTCTTGGTTCTACTGCCAACCACTAAAACAAGGTTCCAGAAAGCTATTTCAATACATCGCTTTCTAGAGAAAAAACTATTTCAATATGCTTACTTAATATTATAACCACCTAAAAAAAAAAAAAAATACTGAAAAACCTTTACTGCAAGTTGCACAGATTTCATGTAGTTAGACTGAACTGTTAATTTATTGGTATAGTCACATAGTAACTATTCAGTAACTAGTTTTTGCAGTTCATTTTAAGCAGAATCTAACTAGTTTTCTAAATTAGATCCTTGGTTTAATCAAATAGTTACTTACCACTTTGGGTAACCAGCAGGCTATGTGGCTAACTTCATGTAAAGTCATGTATGGCGCAACATAGTCTCATGAGCTATACAGTTATGTTCCATTTCAACGTTTTTGCAATTGCTCATCTTCAGTAAAGATGATCTCATCGTGTAATGCTCCATTCTCATGATCATAGCAGAGTGTTCTGTCAAGAAGCCCAAATCGTGTCAACATTTGCGAAAGGCTGCTCCTACTCTGACTTGTTTCATTTCTGCCTTCCGACTAAACTGTGTGTGCCTAAGTTATTAAATCATCAGGGGGTACAGCAAGAGGAGGTAAAGCATATTTCACACACACACACACAAACATCCTTAGCGTGACACCTTACACCTGACTCATCTGTGATTCTAACAAACAGACGGTGCATACACACAGGTGATTATACACAGTACAAACACAAGGATGGACGTCCTTTATCCTATGGACACAGGCCTCAGGTCATGAGATGAGAAGATCCACACCCTGGTTATATGTGTGTGTGTCTCCCTCAGTGAAGACAACCAAAGAGCAAGGAGATTGAAGGGATAGATTAACTGTGGCACCGTCCTGTCTGCCTGTCTATCTGTTAGTCTGTTTGTGTTAGCATCCCAGGCTAACAGTAGAACAGTCAACAGTAGCAGTGTCATAGCACCACATGAACACAAAGCGCTAGCTAAAGCGTCTGTGAGATTGTCTGTTGACGCCATCCCTCACAACCCAACAAACTGGTCAGGGACGGTGGATTTTGTCTGTCACCTCGTACCCGGTCGGACAGGATTCCATCGCTAGCTGTCAAATCCAGTTCTGCCCCCCTACCGCGTTTCCTCATTCCAATTGTTAGGCAGTAGGCAAGTCTTAGCTCCTTAGGCCTCCCTTGTACGTGCATCACTGTAGCTCAACAATTGGGGTGACGTAGAATGAATTAAGAATGTGGCCTCGACGGCAGACAAACACCTACGTATGTACCTGTTCACTGCCGCCGACCTGTCTCTATGGTCTCTACGCAACCAAAGCACCCAAAACACTGGGACAATAAATGCCTTTATTCTTCGATCAAAACTCGAAGGACCACTTTCCATAATGGGCATTTAGAAGAAAACAAAGGACAAAGCGTGTGACGATCGCTTGCTGACAAATTGGTTTGCATCACCTGACACCTTTGCTGTGATGGCCAAAACACATCCTAACCTTCAGAGCAAGGGAAGGCAGTCTATTTTTGGAAGAGTCTTCAGTCGCATTCACACAGAATGTTTATGGTTCATTTTAAGATGAGGAAGTTGTGATCAGATACACCTAATCCTTCAGAAACACTTGGCATCATCGTCCCAATCATGTGTTGTAAGGGAAAAACAATTAGGTTTACAACTATCTTTCCATCTCCCTTCACCTTTTTTCTCTGATTCCTCATACCAAAAGGTATGTTTCCTATACCTCACCTTAGCCTCCTCATTGATGTCCCAGGTGAATGAGACGGCGTTGTAGGAGATCTCCTCAATGTTGCTGATTGTGTTGAAGCTCTCCTTGTAGTCAGCTGGGAACCATGGAACACATAATGGACTGTTAGTACAGTTAGCACTGACATAAGAAGCTCAATGAAGAGGCTGCTAAGATAAGCGCGGCGGTGGCTAAGTTATGAAACTAAGTTGAAGTATGGAGAGGTGGAAGGTTATTTTCATCTTCTTCTTCTACTTATTATTATTATTATTATGACTGGGCTGAATCAAAGGTCTTAGGAGCCTTGCATAAGAATTAAGTGAAGATCAATAGCTTGTATTAGATACAACCATTGAGAATGTGCTCCCACCCTGGTGAGGTCCCATCCCACATCTTAGTTGTTTGATAAACAAACAAGCTTTTTGTCCTCAAAGGTGTGGCTAAAAAAGCATGCTCTGTGGTATTGGTCTCGTAGTCTTGCGTTATTGTACTACCAAGTCTAATCCTTCAGAAACATTTTCACTCTGCCATTTTTTCGGAAATTGAGGTGCTTGTCTCCAAACTTCTGACCAATCCCATCAAATTCCCTTATTAGGCCTATAGCCCTATGCCAGAAACCACACTGTTTTAGTAGGGCACCTCTACGTTGCTGACTGACTACTTTAATCGAAAGCAAGCAGGTTGTCTCAACGCTCACCTTTCTCCCACAGTCCTTCCATCAAAGTCAGACTGCAAGTGAGACAATACACTTTCCTCCGTCAAGCAGAACTGAGTTCACCTTTCACAGTGTGTGCGTGCAGAGTAAGATTGATCAGTCTACCTCCAGAGAATTAAGCTGCTGTATTGTCCCGATAGGGAGCCACCATGGAGCTCAGTTGACACAGGTATCATTAACAAATAGGCAGTGGTGGAAAAAGTACCCAATTGTCATACTTGAGTAAAAGTAAAGATACCTTAATAGAAAATGACTCAAGTAAAAGTGAAAGTCACCCAGTGAAATACTACTTGAGTAAAAGTCTAAAAGTATTTGGTTTTAAATCTACTTAAGTATCAAAAGTAAAGTAATTGCTAAAATATTCTTTATACTAAACAAACCAGACAGCACATTTACGGATAGTCAGGGGCACACTCCAACACTCACACATCATTTACGGATAGTCAGGGGCACACTCCAACACTCACACATCATTTACGGATAGTCAGGGGCACACTCCAACATCATTTACGGATAGTCAGGGGCACACTCCAACACTCACACATCATTTACGGATAGTCAGGGGCACACTCCAACACTCACACATCATTTACGGATAGTCAGGGGCACACTCCAACACTCACACATCATTTACGGATAGTCAGGGGCACACTCCAACACTCACACATCATTTACGGATAGTCAGGGGCACACTCCAAAACTCACACATCATTTACAAACTAAGCATTTGTGTTTAGAGTCTGCCAGATCAGAGGCAGTAGAGATGACTACTGGCCTTGTCCCATATCCACCCACATTCTCACCCTCCTTCATCCAATCAGGTGTATTGTTATAAAGAGGTTTGTTAAGATTCAACCAATCAGAACCAGGATCAGTTTTTCCTTTTATATCATGAATAGGAGTATATGGACAAGGGGGACCTGATCATCGTAGATCTCCTACTAAGTTATTTATTTAAGGTGGCATAGAGATTTTGGCTCATTGGGTGGGTCTGTCTGCCTGCCTGGCTCCTTGGCTAGCTGGCTGCTTCTCCTTCTAGGTCATGAGACTTGCGCTGAGACAGAGACAGCATGTGACAGGGGGGAGGAAATGGAGGGTGATTGTTGCACAAAAACTCAGGGAACAACAGTGACTCGTGACAGTGCAGGATGGTATGGTAAGAAGAGTGTCAGGTAAATATGATGAACTGCATTCGTCACCATTCTGGCAGGACTTCTGGTGACTTTATGTGACATAAAAACTATGGCCTGATTTAATAAGCGTTTGTAATGTGAAGTTTGCACCCGTTATTTCCTAGAGGTAATAAAACATTTAAAGGTTCATGATCAATCTTAAAGGGTAAAGTAATTAATGTTTAGCCAGTTTTTTTTGTCTTCCCTCACTTTAGATAATAACAGTTGAAAACGTGTACTAAATTGTGCATCGCACAGTAAATTAGGCCTTTAATGTCTCCTTCAAGAGTTTGTGAGGACTAGTGTTCCATGTAGGCTTCAGTAGCATGGGCTCTTACCGATATCAAGACACCTCTGTTTGGCTGTATGCTGTCTGGAGTGCCAGTACTTCCAGTGCTTCAGCTGGTCGTCTCTGCACTTCTCCTCTCCGAACACCACCATCACCACACTCTGAAATGGTGCACACAATCCCAGGGACATCAATCGTGCTAGCTTAACTGACACATTCTACTTAACAAGCTCCTACTTGTTAGTACATTAGCTCCTATTAGCATAATAGCTACCAACTAGCCTAAGATTTCTCTGTTTATTCTGTCAAAATATTTACCTGATATATATTTTACATGAGAGACCTAGCCAAATGATCTGCACACAGACAAGGACCAATCTAAGTTCTGTTATTGACCATGAACTACTGTAGAACAACTAGCTAGCTTGGTGGTCTTACCCTGACTTTGCTGATGGGGTGGTGCAGCTTGCTGTTGTCCATCTCCCTGAGGCTGATGGGGTGGTGCAGCTGCTTGCTGTTGTCCATCTCCCTGAGGCTGATGGGGTAGAACTGGCCCTTGTTCAGGTACGTCATGGTACCGTCACCTGTCTTCTGGCGCAGCGACTTGGACGCCTCCAGGGTGTACTGAAAATTATTCCTAATCGGGAAATAAATAGTGACAAAACTATAGTAGGCTACATTTGTATTTTCCTTTAGGGAAAGCCTGAAATCCAGACCTGCTTTGTGCTGACATTCCACTCCTTGTACTCCGTGTCATATGTTTGGCACAAAACAGGTCTGGATTTCAGGCTAGGGAAAGAGTAGGCCTAGACATTAATACAGTTATGTATCTAGTATTCAGCTGGTGTTTATCTGGTATCTATCTTTATTCTAAACAATCTATCTATACATGTTTTCAGTATCTATGAATATACTGTATGTAAATATTGATATTCCTGTCGATATATATTTTCCACCTCTAAAATACATTGCAAATGTCACCCCTTGAATAGGACCACCCTCATCAGCCCCTTCCCATTGGTTTGATTATGACCCAAAATCCTCATAGTGTCACTGAGTCCCTGATAACATTATGTTTGGCATTGTAGCTTTTAAACTGAGGGAATCTGCTGACCCCCAGGTGACTGTAGTGAATAAGGTTATTCTCTGGAATCTCCTATCAGGGGCTGAATGGCGGTGTGCAAGCGACAGCGGGCGGCCGCCAGGCTGGAGGGCTTACCCCGGCACGGTGTCAAACACGCTGTATTCCTCTGCCGAGATGGAGGCCATGCGTAACTGGAGATCCCCTGGGAAGGAGAACACCTGTGGCACACAAAGAGGACAGAGAAAGAGGACAGAGAAAGAGGAAAGATAAAGAGGAGAGAGGGGCTGGATTTAGACAAGCATCCATGATGAGGGTTGTAGCTAGCGCTCTCAGGGGTTACAGGGAGTAAAGGGAGCCCTCTCTCTCTCGCTCTTAGTGTTTCTCTCTTTCTTACACTCTCTCGCTGCATCTTTACCATTCTTTTTCTCTGTTACACTCTCTCGCTCCCTCTCTGAAGTGGAAACAAACCACTTCTCATCCTTCCCTCCTTCTCTCCTTCCCTCGCTCCTTCCTCTGCTCCCTGTGTGAAGGGGGTTGTGTTGGGTTATCCCTTTCCAAGGTAATCCCCCTCCAGGTTAAATGGAGAGAGAGAGAGAAAGGCCTGGGCTATTGTAGGTGGGAAATAGTACAGCACTTTATTGTGTGAGCTAGACAATGGCATAATAACACGCTGGTCTGCTATTTTGGAATGTTCAAATAAAAGGGAGGGCTGAGACCCACTGTTATAAGCTCCAGAGGCTCAGGTGAAAGGGGTATTGTCTGACGGGAGAGAGAGATCTGAGAGTGGGGGTGTGGAGGAGGGTGGTGGGGGTTTTAGACTAGAGAAGAGGCTATTGGATCCCTGTTGTTGTGTCCACACCTCTTGGGAACCATCCTTGTAGGTCTCTGGGAAGGTGGAGTCGGGGGTACGAGGCTGGGTGCTAGGGCTGAACTGGCTGTGTGTGAGCTGTCTGGCGAAATCCGCCGTGTGGCTGTCGCTCTCGGCTCGGTGGTAGGGCACCATGACAGAGAAGCTATGGGAGGGCACCTCCATCTTGACGTTGGGGTAGTTGGGGACGGCGGCGATAGAGACGGTGACAGTGGTGTCCGGGGAGGGGATAAGGACCCCTCTCTTGTTGTCCTGGCCAGGCAGCTGGTTGGGCAGCAGGATGTTGATGGGGCCCTTCATGAACTGGATCCTGCTCTCTGCTGATGCCATGGAAGCTTCCTGCAGGGGGGCCATCAAGTGCCTGAAAAAAATAAAAATAAACACGGTGGGTAAAATGTCAGTTTATGATGAAATATCACAAGGACCAAACATAGACGGTGTGGTGAGGTGTAGTGAGGTGTGGTGTAGTGAGGCAAGGTGAGGTGTGGTGTGGTGAGGTGAGGTGTGGTGTGGTGTAATCTGCCCTCCCCAGTGGTTTGTAAAGGGATGTTATACCTACATGGACCTTTTGTTGGGATCCACATCAGAGCCCATTGACTCTGTCTTGGTCTGGGATATTGTTCTCGTCTCTCTGGGCACCTGCATGGGAAGGTAAACACAGCCGCTGTGATTCTGACCACATCCAATAGAACCATGTCTACACTACCGGTCAAAAGTTTTAGAACACCTACTCATTCAAGGGTTTTTCTTTATTTTTACTATTTTCTACATTGTAGAATAATAGTGAAGACATCAAAACAATGAAATAACACATATGGAATCATGTAGTGACCAAAAAATTGTTAAACAAATCAAAACATATTTTATATTTGAGATTCTTCAAATAGCCACCCTTTGCCTTGATGACAGCTTTGCACACTCTTGGCATTCTCTAAACCAGCTTCACCTGGAATGCTTGAGCACTTGTTGGCTGCTTTTCCTTCACTCTGCCGTCCGACTCATCCCAAACCATCTCAATTTGGTTGAGGTTGGGGGATTGTGGAGGCCAGGTCATCTGATGCAGCACTCAATCACTCTCCTTCTTGGTAAAATAGCCCTTACACAGCCTGGAGGTGTGTTTGGTCATTGTGCTATTGAAAAACAAATTATAGTCCCACTAAGCGCAAACCAGATGGGATGGGGTATCGCTGCAGAATGCTGTGGTAGCCATGCTGGTTAAGTGTGCCTTGAATTCTAAATAAATCACAGAGAGTGTCACCAGCAAAGCACCCCCACACCATAACACCTCCTCCTCCATGCTTTACGATGGGAACTACACATGCGGAGGTCATCCGTTCACCCACACAACATCTCCCAAAGATACGGCGGTTGGAACCAAAAATCTTCAATTTGGACTCCAGACCAAAGGACACATTTCCACCGGTCAAATTTCCATTGCTCGTGTTTCTTGGCCCAAGCAAGTCTCTCTTCTTCTTATTGGTGTCCTTAATTAGTGGTTTCTTTGCAGCAATTCGACCATGAAGGCCTGATTCATACACTCCCCTCTGAACAGTTGATGTTGAGATGTGTCTGTTACTTGAACTCTGTGAAGCATTTATTTGGGATGCAATTTCTGAGGCTGGTAACTCCAATGAACTTATCCTCTGCAGCAGAGGTAACTCTGGGTCTTCCATTCCTGTGGCGGTCCTCATGAGAGCCAGTTTCATCATAGCGCTTGATGGTTTTTGCGACTGCACTTTAAGAAACTTAAAAAGTTATTGTAATTTTCCGTATTGACTGACCTTCATGTATTAAAGTAATGATGGACTGTCGTTTCTCTTTGCTTATTTGAGCTGTTCTTGCCATAATATGGACTTGGTATTTTACCAAATAGGGCCATCTTCTATATACCCTCCCCTACCTTGTCACAACACAACTGATTGGCTCAAATGCATTAAGAAGGAAAGAAATTTCCACAAATTAACTTTTAAGAAGGCACACCTGTTAATTGAAATGCATTCCAGGTGACTACCTCATGAAGCTGGTTGAGAGAATGCCAAGAGTGTGCAAAGCTGTCATCAAGGCAAATGGTGGCTATTTGAAGCACTTTTTTGGTTACTACATGATTCCATATGTGTTATTTCGTAGTTCTGATGTCTTCACTATTATTCTACAATGTCGAAAATAGTAAAAATAAAGCAAAACCCTTGAATGAGTAGGTGTTCTAAAACTTTTGACCGGTAGTGTACATAGACAACTCTATTAGTTGTTGCTGCTTCACAGATGCAGGTAGTAAAGCTAATTCAGTCATGACTAAGAGGCAATAGTACTAAGACCTCACAGCTATTACTTCAATGAGTTTCTCCAACGTGGTTTATCTCTATGGCTCGGATTGTTGTGGTATGGTGTCGTAATAACTGTGGGAATAACATGGCTCCTGTATCAGTAATAGCATGGCTCCTGTATCAGTAATAACTGTGGGAATAACATGGCTCCTGTATCAGTAATAACTGTGGGAATAACATGGCTCCTGTATCAGTAATAACTGTGGGAATAACATGGCTCCTGTATCAGTAATAACTGTGGAAATAACATGGCTCCTGTATCAGTAATAACTGTGGGAATAACATGGCTCCTGTATCAGTAATAACTGTGGGAATAACATGGCTCCTGTATCAGTAATAACTGTGGGTGAACATGGCTCCTGTATCAGTAATAACTGTGGGAATAACATGGCTCCTGTATCAGTAATAACTGTGGGTGAACATGGCTCCTGTATCAGTAATAACTGTGGGTGAACATGGCTCCTGTATCAGTAATAACTGTGGGAATAACATGGCTCCTGTATCAGTAATAACTGTGGGAATAACATGGCTCCTGTATCAGTAATAACTGTGGGTGAACATGGCTCCTGTATCAGTAATAACTGTGGGTGAACATGGCTCCTGTATCAGTAATAACTGTGGGAATAACATGGCTCCTGTATCAGTAATAACTGTGGGAATAACATGGCTCCTGTATCAGTAATAACTGTGGGTGAACATGGCTCCTGTATCAGTAATAACTGTGGGAATAACATGGCTCCTGTATCAGTAATAACTGTGGGAATAACATGGCTCCTGTATCAGTAATAACTGTGGGAATAACATGGCTCCTGTATCAGTAATAACTGCAGAGGTTGTGTTGCTACTAGAGTAGCAGGCCTAGTCTATAAGGCTTGGCATGTTGTGGTACCTCAACAGTGTCATGACACCTATGGGTGAGCACAGCTCCTGTACCAGTAATGACTCAACTGATTCCTGTTTTTTTAGGCCACCTTGTAGTAGTCGTACCAGCCTGTAGTCAACCAGCCTGGGTCCTGTACTCATACCAGCCTGTATTCGACCAGCCTGGGTCCTGTACTCATACCAGCCTGTATTCGACCAGCCTGGGTCCTGTGTTACCTTATAGTAGTCGTACCAGCCTGTAGTCAACCAGCCTGGGTCCTGTACTCATACCAGCCTGTATTCGACCAGCCTGGGTCCTGTGTTACCTTATAGTAGTCGTACCAGCCTGTAGTCAACCAGCCTGGGTCCTGTACTCATACCAGCCTGTATTCGACCAGCCTGGGTCCTGTGTTACCTTGTAGCAGTCGTAACAGCCTGTATTCGACCAGCCTGGGTCCTGTGTTACCTTGTAGTAGTCGTAGAGCAGGCCCAGGGCGGCGGCGCTGTCCTCGTCCCCGTTGATGCTCATCATTGCCTTGGTGGCGGCCGTCAGGGGGTTCTCCAGGAACGACTTCCACGCCTCGTCTTCGTTGGTGTAGGGCCGACGCTGACCATAGCTGGGCTCATTCTGCAACACCAGGACCGGCCTCTTACTGGGGAGGGGAAGACAGAGAAGGGAGAAGAGACGGAGAAAAAGAGAGAGAGAGAGAGAGAGAGCGACGTTAGCAGGAGTGCAGTGACAAATGTCATGAAGGAAAGTAACGTGATAGCTGGATACAGTATATGTCAAAACCAGGATCTGCATAATTATAAGCTACACACAAAAGACAGACTGAGTTATAAATATTTAGTTAATATGGCCCTGATTCTCTAACTGGTTCACTTCAGATTTAGACAGGGAGTCACTCACATCAGATGGATAGGCCAGACTGACAGCACGTAAATCAACAGACGGTCAGAGCAACAATCACTGCATTGTTCACAACCGACTAACAGGTTGGCGAGATCAACAATGTCATTCTTTATCTTTCAGACGTGTAGTTTTATTTTTAAAGAACCTGTTTGGAACAATCATCGTCATCATCATAATCATAGGCCCTTAACTGACTTTGGCCTCTCTGTACTTTATCAGACAGTCAGGGCCGATTAGATACTTGGAACAAAACTGTATCTACCTTGAGAACATAGGCGTGAGCATACAGGATGAGTGATTCTATTAGAGAAAGGGACCATTATTACAATATATACATTTTTGGTACTTACAGTAAGCCTATGAGTAATTTTTACCAAGTTTTATTTCATAGAATGTGAGAGGGTGTTACAAAGAACACAAGCCCTACATTATTGAACAATGAGATTGTAGTATTTCAGTGAATTGAATATAGACTAACATGTATGGTGTAATTATATGTTATATACATGTGTATGATGATCACACAATTATTGTTTTAATAAATTGCCTTTATTTTTAACTGAATTATTTTACAGTCACAAACAGAGCCTTTGAGATTTTATTTTAGAACAATATTTAAAGTGCAAACAATGACGACATTTTAGACATAAAGGCTAGACTAGGCTTATTTCTTTCATTCCTTAAATATATTGTCTTAAATGAACAAACAAAACGCTATAGAGGCTAGTGTGAGATAAGAGACATATAGCTTTTCTATCCTCAATTCAGACAAAAGCATCTCCAGAGTGGCACAAACAGAATGTATGGATTTATATCCTCTGGTTTCCAAGCTATAGTTGCTACAGCAAATGATTTTATTCGATATGGTCAAGGCAAACTTATTATTAGTAATCCAATATCCAATTGTTTCACTCACAAAATGTTTCCCGGGTCGAATTGGGGCGTAAGGGATTTGCAACCCGATAGATCCGTTATTCACTGGCAAAAAAAACAAACGTAGAGGATATGCAATCCACTGTAAAACAAAAGAGGATAGCTAAAAGTTTTCCATGTGGAAAAAAAGCATTAAATTGGATACTGAAAAAAATATCTTAACCTAAATTGTTTTTCCTGAAAGGTTGAAGAGAGAGAAACCCATTTGATCTCACGGGAAATAGGCTGGCCTATGCAGTAGGGCCTAAATTACACATTACAAAATTGGGAATTATGAGATTAAGAAAAGAAAAAGCTCGTATTTATCCATGTAGGACTATTTTTCTTTAACAAGGGCCTATTTGTGAATATCGAAATATTCACAAATATTTTCTTAATAATAAAATTTAATATTGACTATCTCAATCAATTAAATAATTCTGTCAACATTAATTATTCGTCCAGTGACTATATGTCTACAATACAACGGAGAAAATCTTGCTTACATTGTTCCTCTGACTAAAGGGGCCAACGCCTAAAAGGTGTACGATTTCACTGGAGTCAACAGTCTCCTTGTCATTCCCTCAGAAACGGACAAAATACATTCACACATTACCACTCTGGAGCAAAGATAAAAAACCATACTAAAAATAATTATGAATATTTTTTCGATTAAAATTACATGTTCGATTAGAAATGCCATTACAACCATGGATTAGGGCAGTGGTTCCCAACTCCGGTCCTCGAGTACCCCCACAGCACACATTTTTGTTGTAGCCCCAGCACCTGATTCAACTCATTAAGGGCCTGATGATTAGTTGACAAGTTGAATCAGGTGTGCTTGTCCTGGGCTACAATAAAAATTGTACTGTTAGGTGTAGTTGGGGGGGTTAAGACGAATATCTTCGACAAACAAAATAAAGTCTAACCACATAACTGTGAGCCAAATCAAATAATGAACCGCCCATCAATAACACACTGGTTGGCAGAACGTTACTCGGAACAGGCGCCTGAACTAGCACGACAGGTGGAGAGATAGCCAACACACCTGTGCCGTGCAGGCTGGAACCCGACCAGAGAAACAGCGCTTGTAGCTGCTATAAGCCCCAAACGGCGCTTTCACTGATCCTAAGCACGATAAATAGAGATTGAATCACTAAGTACAATAAATAAGGAGATTGAATCATAGTCGTTTTGCCAGGCAGGCAAAAAGTCAACTTTCCCACAGTCCAGGAAACTCCGTTAGAATCCACCTGCGCAGGTAACCCCCCAAAAAAAGTCAAATATCGACGGGTCATTTTGCACCAAAGTTCAGTAAACTGTTAGAACTCTCAACACATTGATTTGGTTCTGCTGGACTTGCAGTGCTGACTGAAAACACTTACTTGTCATGATCCTGTGACATCTCGGTTGGTGGAACTGGACTTTCTAGTTGGTACTGTAAATCCGATCTGTCTACTTTCCCCAGAAAAACTCAAGCAAGATGAGGGCCACAGCAAAGGTGTCTCTGAACGAACGGGTTTTGTCGGATTTTGGAGTATAGCGTGAGAATATGTGGCCGGTTTTACCTGTGACAGGGCATCGGATTGGATTAGGCTACAACGCGGTAAGGGGCGGAGCCCAATAAGTCAATAACATGTGTTGGTACTTTGTATTGGTCTACCTGTGGGCTTGGTTAGGAGCCAGAGCATGAGCCAATGAGGATGACAGTGACATGGGACTGTGACAGAATTAAGGTTAACCTAATGTAGCAGGCGTAAAAACCGTGTCCCACGCTGCAATGCAGTGATTTTTGTGTTCTACTATCACAAATTGTACTATTGTTAAGGGTAAGAAAATGTAAATAATTATTAGGCTAATCATTTTGAATCCACCTGTTGCACTTTGTGTGGTCATAAGTCTGTGTGCGACTGGGCACAGTAAAATCATTTGGTTGCAAAAATTACTGTCTTTCCCTTAGAAGGCCCTTCACCATAGAAATATATATAACAACTATTGTGATGCATAATTGCCATGGTAATTTGGAATGTCCAGTCAATTAGCATTTTGGTTATGGTAGTAGTCATTCTACAGATTCAAAATGGGCCTAGCAACGTTTGCATTATGACAGCTGAATCTGCCACAGTAAATCTGTCATTCCAAACACAAAAACCGGGGGGGGAAATCCAAATCAAAACACAGCAGAATATAAAGTGTCCAGTGGCATGTAAGAGGACGACGCGCTTCTTTTGATCCTAAAATGTAACAATTTTAGTACTCATCACTGCATTCTCTACCAGAAAGTTGGTTGGCCCTCTTTCATGTCACGTAGGTTGATAATTGCTATGTTTTCATTTATAAAGCCCTTTTACAAAAAGTCCCACTGTACATAATAGACATACGAGTTACCACACCCGGTCTCAGGGATGGTTAATTCTGTAAATTCCTTTGGTCTTTACGGAGTTAGGTAAATCAGCTTTTAGTTTTGTTGCACCTTGTTTGTGGAACAATCTTCAACATGTTCTTACATTTGATGTTTTGGTGCCTCTAGGGCAATTCAGAAAGCTGATTGAGGACCTTATTACTGATGAATGTGTTTATTTTTTATGACCACGTTTTTCTTTCTACTTGCATTTTGTATTTATATTGATGTGTGTATTTTCTGTCATTTATGTAATTTAGTGCTCATCTGTAAAAGCAGCTGATATGCTTACTGTATTATAATATAGATGATTTATCGTTTATAATGGTTGGATCGTGAAATTATCCTATAAACGTTATAAACTAATAGCCTATTGAATTTATATTCCCGTGGCTATGCTCTTCCTTAGTTGTCTGTCAATGTTGTGCAATGTTATATCTATAGTTATTTGCCTATAATGGTTGGAATCCAACCGTTGGATCAAGAAATGATAGGCCTATGCTGCAAATGAGCTCAAACTAAACCATAATGGTGCAATCCATCTGACTTGACTTTTGATGATTGAATGTGTCAATGTTTTAAATATTGTTTGAATGTATTTATTTGTTAGGGACTGATAGGCCTACAATTATTCAATGTTTTAATTGTATATATCCCTAACATATTAGGCTGTTATCTACTTATTCATTATTAACTCTACTGCCTAAAACTCTTATAAAACATCTAATAATAAAAAGTCATAACAGTTTTAGTTGAAAGCCCATCTTTTATTTAAGCAGACTTTAACATCTCTACACTACCAGGGGTCGGTCGGGAGAACCAGAACGGGGCAGTTAGGTCAGGTAGGTTACCCCGCCTGTCTAACGCCTCCTGCGGCCTCCTCTCCTGCGACGCCGGGCCCTGGGGCGGCGGCGCCTGCGGACAGGGCGGCTGGATCGTCTGCGTCTTCTGGCCATTGTGATTGATAGATAAGACTATGAATGATTTTTAGACGGGTGGCGTCCCTTTTAATATGGCTGGAGGGTGCGGGAGTGACGTCATCATGGGATAAATGATGATGCAATAATGACAGTTAGAATTTTTAAAACGATTGTCTTCAGTGAGGTCATAGTAGCATTGCCAGGATGACGCAACAGTGATATTTTTGATTTAGCAAATTTAACCAGCATTCCGTTTCTTTGGCCTACTCAATGAAACCTGGTACAAGTAATCACTCAGGGCTTTATTTAATAATACTTTGGAATGTCAAGGCAATGAGCATTATGGGTACAAATCACAGCGGAATATAAAGTGGCCAGCCTGGTGTAAGAGGATGACGCACTTCTTTTCAGCATAAAATTAAGAAAATCAGCACACAATTGTAAAAGGTGATCCTCCCACAGCTTAGAATGCTTAGCATATTATAATAGGCTATAGATAAATGCCACATGAGCTTAGTTCAATTGTTGTACCCAATCAGAACCCAAAATATAAGCTTGTTTTAGTCCAATGTTTGTAAACAATGTAAATGTCAACATACACTGTATAGCGTCAAAACATGGGGTTCTATTCAATCCGTATTGCGGAAGTTCAGCGTTATAGCGTATTTCAAATGCAAAGGCAATGTTCCTGAGACTGTAAACGCTGCATGCCTGCTCAATCGAAAATAACCTTTAAATGTATATCACACAATCTGTAATGCTTTAGCAATACAGATTGAATAGAGCCCATGCTTAAAACTATAATTTTGATATCATGAATGGCCAGTCCTTGCATCCATAGCTCTGTCTATGAATTTGAGAGTGGTTACATTTCTCCAGGCCCATCCCTCAGCTTTTTACCAAAACAGAGGCGGGTTATCAATTTTGTTATTGTTAAAACTAAGGACTGTATAAGATAACCATCAACCTATAGAACAACTGGATGATGCTACCAATATAACCACTTAATTAGACTCCATGTTTATGTTTATATTGTGATTGATTGCTTTAACAATTGCAGGCAAGTTAAAGGCAAATCAGATTGTCTGGGGTCAAGCTCTCCAATGGCATGGATGGTGATGGGATATTTAGCAATTACCCAAAAATCTAATGGGAATTTGGGAGGGAGAGTTTGAGAGAAAACCCAGAAGTCTTGTGATTTATAAACAATAAACCAATACTTCCATTTATACCACTGTTGTAACAATGAATGCCTGTTATTTGGGTTTTTATTACTTTTATAATGGCCCATTATATTCCTGGTCCAACACAAAGTAATGAAATGTAAAGTGTTACTTAACCGTTTGCATGTCTTGATAACATGACAACTATCCACCATGTTGGCTCCATGCAGTATGGAATTTACATGGACTTCCACAGAGAGAACATATTTGTCCCCTAATCTTTAATACCCAGCTTTTACTCAGATCAAAGTTAAAAAGAAACACACAGAGGGAAAATAAACAGCAGTTCTTCTTAGACTGAGGAGCTTTGGAGATGCTATCAGCAAGATGCAAAGTTTATCCCAACGTGCTGATAGAGCCCCCCCATACACACACCTACATGCACACACACGTCCTGTTTTATTGTTGATCTATCCCGTTGGAAGGGTACCTGTCCTGCTTTTCCTGGGAGCTGTGTTTTTGTTTGCAATAGGGACATGTAGAGCCAGAGGGTAGGGATACAGGCAGGGAGGGGGTAGGGATACAGGCAGGGAGGGGGTAGGGATACAGGCAGGGAGGGGGTAGGGATACAGGCAGGGAGGGAGTTGGGATACAGGCAGGAGGGAGTTGGGATACAGGCAGGAGGGGGGTAGGGATACAGGCAGGGAGGGGTAGGGATACAGGCAGGGAGGGGTAGGGATACAGGCAGGAGGGGTAGGGATACAGGCAGGGAGGGGGTAGGGATACAGGCAGGGAGGGAGTTGGGATACAGGCAGGGAGGGGGTAGGGATACAGGCAGGGAGGGGGTAGGGATACAGGCAGGGAGGGGGTAGGGATACAGGCAGGGAGGGAGTGGGATACAGGCAGGGAGGGAGTTGGGATACAGGCAGGGGGGTAGGGATACAGGCAGGGAGGGAGTAGGGATACAGGCAGGGAGGGGTAGGGATACAGGCAGGGAGGGGGTAGGGATACAAGCAGGGAGGAGTTGGGATACAGGCAGGGAGGGGTAGGGATACAGGCAGGGAGGGGGTAGGGATACAGGCAGGGAGGAGTAGGGATACAGGCAGGGAGGGAGTTGGGATACAGGCAGGGAGGGGGTAGGGATACAGGCAGGGAGGGAGTAGGGATACAGGCAGGGAGGGGGTAGGGATACAGGCAGGGAGGGGGTAGGGATACAGGCAGGGAGGGAGTAGGGATACAGGCAGGGAGGGGGTAGGGATACAGGCAGGGAGGAGGGTAGGGGATACAGGCAGGGGAGGGCGAGGGATACAGGCAGGGAGGGGTAGGGATACAGGCAGGAGGGGGTAGGGATACAGGCAGGGAGGGTAGGGATACAGGCAGGGAGGGGTAGGGATACAGGCAGGAGGGAGTTGGGATACAGGCAGGGAGGGAGTTGGGATACAGGCAGGGAGGGGGTAGGGATACAGGCAGGGAGGGGGTAGGGATACAGGCGGGGGGGGTAGGGATACAGGCAGGGGGGGGTATGGATACAGGCAGGGAGGGGGTAGGGATACAAGCAGGGAAGGAGTTGGGATACAGGCAGGGAGGGGGTAGGGATACAGGCAGGGGAGGGGGTAGGGATACAGGCAGGAGGGGGTAGGGATACAGGCAGGGAGGGAGTTGGGATACAGGCAGGGAGGGAGTTGGGATACAGGCAGGGAGGGGGTAGGGATACAGGCAGGGAGGGAGTAGGGATACAGGCAGGGAGGGGGTAGGGATACAGGCAGGGAGGGGTAGGGATACAGCAGGCAGGAGGGGTAGGGATACAGGCAGGGAGGGGGTAGGGATACAGGCAGGGAGGGGGTAGGGATACAGGCAGGAGGGAGTTGGGATACAGGCAGGGAGGGAGTTGGGATACAGGCAGGAGGGGGTGGGTAGGGATACAGGCAGGGAGGGGGTAGGGATACAGGCAGGGAGGGGTAGGGATACAGGCAGGGAAGGAGTTGGGATACAGGCAGGGAGGGGGTAGGGATACAGGCAGGGAGGGGGTAGGGATACAGGCAGGGAGGGAGTTGGGATACAGGCAGGGAGGGAGTTGGGATACAGGCAGGGAGGGGGTAGGGATACAGGCAGGGAGGGAGTAGGGATACAGGCAGGGAGGGGGTAGGGATACAGGCAGGGAGGGGGTAGGGATACAGGCAGGGAGGGGTAGGGATACAGGCAGGAGGGGGTAGGGATACAGGCAGGGAGGGGTAGGGATACAGGCAGGGAGGGAGTTGGGATACAGGCAGGAGGGGGTAGGGATACAGGCAGGGAGGGTAGGGATACAGGCAGGGGGTGGGGATACAGGCAGGGAGGGGTAGGGATACAGGCAGGAGGGGTAGGGATACAGGCAGGGAGGGGTAGGGATACAGGCAGGAGGGGGTAGGGATACAGGCAGGGAGGGAGTTGGGATACAGGCAGGGAGGGAGTTGGGATACAGGCAGGGGAGGGGTAGGGATACAGGCAGGGAGGGGGTAGGGATACAGGCAGGGAGGGGGTAGGGATACAGGCAGGGAGGGGTATGGATACAGGCAGGGAGGGTAGGGATACAGGCAGGGAGGGAGTTGGGATACAGGCAGGGAGGGGTAGGGATACAGGCAGGGAGGGGGTAGGGATACAGGCAGGGAGGGGGTAGGGATACAGGCAGGGAGGGAGTTGGGATACAGGCAGGGAGGGAGTTGGGATACAGGCAGGGAGGGGGTAGGGATACAGGCAGGGAGGAGTAGGGATACAGGCAGGGAGGGGTAGGGATACAGGCAGGGAGGGGTAGGGATACAGGCAGGGAGGAGTTGGGATACAGGCAGGGAGGGGTAGGGATACAGGCAGGGAGGGGGTAGGGATACAGGCAGGGAGGAGTTGGGATACAGGCAGGGAGGGAGTAGGGATACAGGCAGGGAGGGGGTAGGGATACAGGCAGGGAGGGGGTAGGGATACAGGCAGGGAGGGGGTAGGGATACAGGCAGGGAGGGGGTAGGGATACAGGCAGGGAGGGGGTAGGGATACAGGCAGGGGAGGAGTTGGGATACAGGCAGGGAGGGGTAGGGATACAGGCAGGGAGGGGGTAGGGATACAGGCAGGGGGGTAGGGATACAGGCAGGGAGGGGTAGGGATACAGGCAGGGAGGGGGTAGGGATACAGGCAGGAGGGGGTAGGGATACAGGCAGGGAGGGAGTTGGGATACAGGCAGGGAGGGGGTAGGGATACAGGCAGGGGGGTAGGGATACAGGCAGGAGGGGGTAGGGATACAGGCAGGGGGGGGGTAGGGATACAGGCAGGGAGGGGGTAGGGATACAGGAGGGAGGGGTAGGGATACAGGCAGGGAGGGAGTTGGGATACAGGCAGGGAGGGAGTTGGGATACTGGCAGGGAGGAGTTGGGATACAGGCAGGGAGGGAGTTGGGATACAGGCAGGGAGGGAGTTGGGATACAGGCAGGGAGGGGTAGGGATACAGGCAGGGGGGAGTTGGGATACAGGCAGGGAGGGAGTTGGGATACAGGCAGGGAGGGGTAGGGATACAGGCAGGGAGGGAGTTGGGATACAGGCAGGGAGGGAGTTGGGATACAGGCAGGAAGGGGGTAGGGATACAGGCAGGGATGGAGTTGGGATACAGGCAGGGAGGGGGTAGGGATACAGGCAGGGAGGGAGTTGGGATACAGGCAGGGAGGGGGTAGGGATACAGGCAGGGAGGGGTAGGGATACAGGCAGGGAGGGGGTAGGGATACAGGCAGGGAGGGGGTAGGGATACAGGCAGGGAGGGAGTTGGGATACAGGCAGGGAGGGAGTTGGGATACAGGCAGGGAGGGGTAGGGATACAGGCAGGGAGGGAGTAGGGATACAGGCAGGGAGGGGGTAGGGATACAGGCAGGGAGGGGGTAGGGATACAAGCAGGGAAGGAGTTGGGATACAGGCAGGGAGGGGGTAGGGATACAGGCAGGGAGGGGTAGGGATACAGGCAGGGAGGGAGTTGGGATACAGGCAGGGAGGAGTTGGGATACAGTCAGGGAGGGGGTAGGGATACAGGCAGGGAGGGAGTAGGGATACAGGCAGGAGGGGGGTAGGGATACAGGCAGGGAGGGGGTAGGGATACAGGCAGGGAGGGGGTAGGGATACAGGCAGGGAGGGGTAGGGATACAGGCAGGGAGGGGGTAGGGATACAGGCAGGGAGGGAGTTGGGATACAGGCAGGGAGGGGGTAGGGATACAGGCAGGGAGGGGTAGGGATACAGGCAGGGGGGGGTAGGGATACAGGCAGGGAGGGGGTAGGGATACAGGCAGGAGGGGGGTAGGGATACAGGCAGGAGGGGGTAGGGGATACAGGCAGGGAGGGAGTTGGGATACAGGCAGGAGGGGGTAGGGATACAGGCAGGGAGGGGGTAGGGATACAGGCAGGGGGGGTAGGGATACAGGCAGGGAGGGGTAGGGATACAGGCAGGGAGGGGGTAGGGATACAGGCAGGGAGGGGGTAGGGATACAGGAAGGGAGGGGGTAGGGATACAGGCAGGGAGGGAGTTGGGATACAGTTAGGGAGGGAGTTGGGATACTGGCAGGGAGGGAGTTGGGATACAGGCAGGGAGGGAGTTGGGATACAGGCATGGAGGGAGTTGGGATACAGGCAGGGAGGGAGTTGGGATACAGGCAGGGAGGGGGTAGGGATACAGGCAGGGGGGAGTTGGGATACAGGCAGGGAGGGAGTTGGGATACAGGCAGGGAGGGGGTAGGGATACAGGCAGGGAGGGAGTTGGGATACAGGCAGGGAGGGAGTTGGGATACAGGCAGGAAGGGGGTAGGGATACAGGCAGGGAGGGAGTTGGGATACAGGCAGGGAGGGGGTAGGGATACAGGCAGGGAGGGAGTTGGGATACAGGCAGGGAGGGGGTAGGGATACAGGCAGGGAGGGGGTAGGGATACAGGCAGGGGGGTAGGGATACAGGCAGGGAGGGGGTAGGGATACAGGCAGGGAGGGGGTAGGGATACAGGCAGGGAGGGGGTAGGGATACAGGAAGGGAGGGGGTAGGGATACAGGCAGGGAGGGAGTTGGGATACAGGCAGGGAGGGAGTTGGGATACTGGCAGGGAGGGAGTTGGGATACAGGCAGGGAGGGAGTTGGGATACAGGCAGGGAGGGAGTTGGGATACAGGCAGGGAGGGAGTTGGGATACAGGCAGGGAGGGGGTAGGGATACAGGCAGGGGGGGAGTTGGGATACAGGCAGGGAGGGAGTTGGGATACAGACAGGGAGGGGGTAGGGATACAGGCAGGGAGGGAGTTGGGATACAGGCAGGGAGGGAGTTGGGATACAGGCAGGAAGGGGATAGGGATACAGGCAGGGAGGGAGTTGGGATACAGGCAGGGAGGGAGTTGGGATACAGGCAGGGAGGGAGTCGGGATACAGGCAGGGAGGGAGTTGGGATACAGGCAGGGAGGGGGTAGGGATACAGGCAGGGAGGAGGTCGGGATACAGGCAGGGAGGGAGTTGGGATACAGGCATGGAGGGGGTAGGGATACAGGCAGGGAGGGGGTAGGGATACAGGCAGGGAGGGAGTTGGGATACAGGCAGGGAGGGGGTAGGGATACAGGCAGGGAGGGAGTTGGGATACAGGCAGGGAGGAGTTGGGATACAGGCAGGGAGGGGGTAGGGATACAGGCAGGGAGGGAGTTGGGATACAGGCAGGGAGGGGGTAGGGATACAGGCAGGGAGGGGGTATGGATACAGGCAGGGAGGGAGTTGGGATACAGGCAGGGAGGGAGTTGGGATACAGGCAGGGAGGGAGTTGGGATACAGGCAGGGAGGGGGTAGGGATACAGGCAGGGAGGGAGTTGGGATACAGGCAGGGAGGGAGTTGGGATACAGGCAGGGAGGGAGTTGGGATACAGGCAGGGAGGGAGTTGGGATACAGGCAGGGAGGGGGTAGGGATACAGGCAGGGAGGGGGTAGGGATACAGGCAGGGAGGGAGTTGGGATACAGGCAGGGAGGGTAGGGATACAGGCAGGGAGGGGGTAGGGATACAGGCAGGGAGGGAGTTGGGATACAGGCAGGGAGGGGGTAGGGATACAGGCAGGGAGGGGGTAGGGATACAGGCAGGGAGGGGGTAGGGATACAGGCAGGGAGGGAGTGGGGATACAGGCAGGGAGGGAGTTGGGATACAGGCAGGGAGGGGGTAGGGATACAGGCAGGGAGGGCGTTGGGATACAGGCAGGGAGGGAGTTGGGATACAGGCAGGGAGGGAGTTGGGATACAGGCAGGGAGGGAGTTGGGATACAGGCAGGGAGGGGGTAGGGATACAGGCAGGGAGGGAGTTGGGATACAGGCAGGGAGGGAGTTGGGATACAGGCAGGGAGGGAGTTGGGATACAGGCAGGGAGGGAGTTGGGATACAGGCAGGGAGGGGGTAGGGATACAGGCAGGGAGGGGGTAGGGATACAGGCAGGGAGGGAGTTGGGATACAGGCAGGGAGGGGTAGGGATACAGGCAGGGAGGGGGTAGGGATACAGGCAGGGAGGGAGTTGGGATACAGGCAGGGAGGGGTAGGGATACAGGCAGGGAGGGGGTAGGGATACAGGCAGGGAGGGGTAGGGATACAGGCAGGGAGGGAGTTGGGATACAGGCAGGGAGGGAGTTGGGATACAGGCAGGGAGGGGGTAGGGATACAGGCAGGGAGGGCGTTGGGATACAGGCAGGGAGGGAGTTGGGATACAGGCAGGGAGGGAGTTGGGATACAGGCAGGGAGGGAGTTGGGATACAGGCAGGGAGGGAGTTGGGATACAGGCAGGGAGGGGGTAGGGATACAGGCAGGGAGGGGGTAGGGATACAGGCAGGGAGGGAGTTGGGATACAGGCAGGGAGGGGTAGGGATACAGGCAGGGAGGGGGTAGGGATACAGGCAGGGAGGGAGTTGGGATACAGGCAGGGAGGGGGTAGGGATACAGGCAGGGAGGGAGTTGGGAGGACCCGCCATGCAGCCAGGTCTGGAGATGGGCCGGAAATACACTGGGTGTTGACTCAGTAATATAGCATTTAGACTAGACTGAAAGTACGTATGCAGCAAATAGGCAGGAAAATAAATGGGCTCATCTTATAGGACTCATCAAGAGACTATGGTTACCCATAAGGTGATCCTACCTTGGGACATTATATTCGAAATATACAATCCGACTGTTACCCTACTGTTTCCAATGCCAATGAAGAACGATTTCGATTACATATCTTAGCCTAACTTCAGTTGAGCATCAGACACAATGCTTTCATTAGAACTTGGGCCTTGAGTTTTCCCTATAATGACAGGACTGTGGTGAGGAACAACTCACGGCTACCTGAATATTACTAAGTATAGTACGACTAGTCACTAGGCTATAACCAGGAAGTGACAAAGAGAGATGAACTGGTTGGTTCTTTCTTTTGAAGACTTTTAAATTGTTCCAAGGAAGAAGTCTTGGCAAGCTTTGATAAAGCATGCTTTGAGCAAAACAACTGAACCAACAGGATGTATGATGTCTGTCATCTTATTTGGTGAAGAGAGACATTTCTCTTTCATATGATTACAGTACATAATGTATGTTGAACATACAGACCAAATCAAAATCACCAGATCTGTGGCCGATTTCTTGTTTTATGTCCACTATCAAATCAACCTGATATTAATTTCTGTATTATATTACCATACATTCTAAAAAAACTTACAATCCATTCAAAGCTTCAACTAGGAACATATAGTTTCGTTTTCCACATAAAGCATTGACATACATTATAAGCTTTCAGTGTCTCATTGGGAATTGTCTGGACTTGAGTCTGTCTAAGCAACAAAGCGCAGTTAGTGAATTCAGTGTGGTCTTTGTGAAATCAACAATAACATCAGCTCCTCAAGCGTTTGTCTGTGGTTTATAACAGTTAGCAACTCTTCGTGTTCACCAGATCCCTAACTGTTCCAAACTGTCTATATATTTAGTGGGTTTGGAATGATACATCTGTTTTGTGCTGACAAAGCCTCTTATCCCGTTCACTCCCACATCCCCTTTTCCGTTGGTTCATCCTGGAATCCCTGACAGTTGGTACTAACAGCCTGCTCTAAACTCCAGGCACTCTCCAACAAACTAGGATCTCATGGAAATGACATGCAAATGAATCCTCTTATGCCGGCTTGTTAGCTCTTGGTGAGTGAATTATATTATGTTGTCCCGCGCACATGATTGTGGATGCAACTTTTCTTGTATTACCTTGATGCAACTAAGTAAACATGAATATGAGTATTTAATGGAGTTTCTTACATTTTAGTCATTTACATTTACATTTTAGTCATTTAGCAGACGCTCTTATCCAGAGCAACTTACAGTTAGTGCATTCATCTTAAGATAGCTAGGTGGGACAACCACATATCACAGGCATAGAAAGTACATTTTTCCTCAATAATGTAGCTATCAGTAGAGTCAGCAAGTGCTGATGCTGGTGAAGTGTTTATTTTACATTTAAAAAATATATATGTTGTTTTTGGGATGGGTGGGGGGGAGGATGATTATATAAGATACTGTTTGAAGCGGTATCCTGTAACGATCCCGGCAGTCTGAGTCGGGTCCTGTCTGTGGACTAGTTTTTCTGCTCGTGATCTCCAGTTTCCCGAGGGTTCTGGAACGCTCCGGGGAGCTCTCTTGATTTCCGCACCTGCATCCCATCAGCAATCTGCACACCTGGTCCTGATCATCACCCTTCTTAGGCTCTGGCCTAACATCCATTCCCTGCCGGATCGTTAGCCATGAACAGTAGGTTTACCAGAGTATCAGTCGTAGAGCTTCTAGCGTTAGTTTTGTTGTTTTGCACCTTGTTGATTTATTGTTTACTTACCTCCGTTTTGTTCCATCTGCAGTCACTCGTCCGGAACCTTCATCCAACCTCTGCCTGGTGGTCGGCGGCTGCCGAGCCATGATTGAATCAACCACTGCACCCCCAACAACTAATCAACGCCGCCCGCTCTGTTCCCTGGATTATTCAGCATCACTCTTGAACTTGTAAATAAACACTCACCTTCGTTTCAACTTACCTTGTCCTGGTCTGCTTCTGGGTTCTGGCTTTGTAACTCGTGACAGAACGATCCGGCCAGTAATGAACCCAGCGGACCTGGACTCTGTTCGCCATGCCATTACCCATCAGGAGAAGATGTTGGGCCATCATAGCACGGAGCTACAGGAGATCGCGTTGGCAGTTCGGAACCTTTCTACCGGTCTGACGGAGGTCCAGAACCAGCGCGAGTTTCCGGTGGAGGATCCACTACCGGTTTCACCCATCTCGCCTGCCGCGTCTGGAGCGGTGTCCTTCCGTGAGCCCAAGGTTCCGACGCCGGATAAATATGAGGGGGAGCTGGGAAGATGCCGTTCTTTCCTTATGCAGTGTGGGTTAGTGTTCGATCTACAGCCCTACTCTTATGCCACAGACAAGGCTAGGGATGGCCTTCGTGATTGAGTTGCTGCGTGGTCGAGCGCTGGAGTGGGCTTCAGCCGTTTGGGGAACGACAAGACCCTGCATGGCTTCATACCCGGGTTCACGGCCGAGCTGAGGAAGCTTTTCGACCATTCCGTCCGAGGGAGGGACGCAGCTAGGCGCCTGTTTTCGCTTCACCAAGGAACTCGCAGCGTGGCCGACTTCGTGATCGAGTTCAAGACGTTGGCTGTGGAGAGTGGGTGGAATGAGGAGTCTCTGCAAGCGGCCTTCTACCAGGGTCTGTCGGAGCAGCTCAAGGATGAGTTGATCTCCTATCCGGAGCCTAGTGACCTGGACAGCTTGGTAGCCTTGTCTATTCGGGTGGATAATCGAGTCCGAGAGCGAAGGAGGGAGAAGCAATGGGGTCCGTCCAATCGATCAGCTTCTCAGGTTCCAGTCGGGTCGGGGATTGGACCAGAATACGTCGATCATCGTCCACCACACAGGATTAGTGGAGAGGTCCTGTCTCCCGATTCGGAACCAATGCAAGTAGGGCGGCACGGGTTAACCAAGGAGGAACGCCAACTCAGACGTAGGACTAACTGTTGCCTCTACTGTGGTGGTTCGGGACATTACCTCGCCACCTGTTCCCGGCGGTCGTCAAACTGCGCGGCTCGCTAAAGTTGGGAGGACTTTTAGCGAGCCAGTTTCGACCTCTCAATACCTCTGTCAGACCCCGTTTCCGGCTACCCTTGTGAACAGGAATCAGAGCTTAGCGATTAACGCTTTATCGATTCAGGTGCCGATGGAAGCTTTCTTGATGCCGAGTTGGTGGAACAGCTGGGGCTTTCCAAGGAGCAATTGCCGGAAGCCATTGAAGCGACCACTCTGAACGGCAGTAGGCTGGCACGTATCACGATGAGGACTGAACCGGTTAAGATGCTGTTGTCGGGGGAATCATTCGGAGATGATTTCATTCTTCATTCTGCCGTCTTCCCATGTTCCTCTGGTCCTTGGATACCCCTGGCTGAAGGAACACAATCCCACGTTCGATTGGGTGACGGGCAAGGTAACGAGTTGGAGCCTTGATTGTCATGCTAACTGTCTCAAGACTGCCTGTCCCCATTCGGTTCCCAGTCAGGTGATTGAGGCTAAACCCCCAGATTTGTCCCTGGTTCCCGAGACATATCACGATTTGGGGGAAGTGTTCAGTAAGCAGAAGGCTCTGTCACTCCCTCCCCCACCGACCATATGATTGTGCCATCAACCTGTTCCCTGGAGCTGTCTACCCCAAGGGAAGGTTATACAGTATCTCCCGCCCTGAACGTGAGGCTTTGGAGACCTACATCAAGGAGTCCCTAGCTGCTGGTCTCGTTCGTCCCTCGTCATCACCCCCTGGGGGCAGGATTCTTCTTTGTGGGTAAGAAGGATGGCTCTCTTCGACCGTGTATTGATTATCGGGGGTTGAATGACATCACGGTCAAGAACAAGTATCCCCTGCCCTTGATGAGTTCTGCCTTCGACTCCTTACAGGGTGCTACGGTGTTCACCAAGCTAGACCTACGCAATGCGTATCACATGGTCCGGATCAGAGAGGGAGACGAGTGGTTGACGGGTTTCAATACACCGATGGGTCACTTCGAGTATCAGGTGATGCCGTTTGGACTGACCAATGCTCCAGCGGTATTCCAGAGTATGGTGAACGACGTCCTGAGAGACATGATCGGTCTCTTTGTGTTTGTTTATCTGGATGACATTCTGATCTTCTCGAAGGAACCTTCCGACCACGTCCAGCATGTCCGGCAGGTTCTGCAGCGATTGTTGGAGAATCGCCTGTTCGTGAAGGCCGAGAAGTGCGAGTTTCACGCCCACACGACATCCTTTCTCGGGTACATCATCTCCAGGGGAGAGATTAGGATGGACCAGGAGAAGGTTAGAGCGGTTCTGGAATGGGCCCAGCCCGGTACGAGATTGCAGCTCCAGAGATTTTTGGGGTTTGCGAATTTCTACCGCAGATTCATCCGGGGATTACAGCCGTGTGGCCGCTCCGTTAACTGCCTTGACTTCCAGTATCAGGAGCTTCAAGTGGAATCCGGAGGCGGATCGAGCGTTTCTGGATTTGAAGAGGCGATTCACCAACGCACCGATTCTCTCTCAACCGGACACGGCCCGTCAGTTACTGCCGTTGAAGTGGACGCGTCTGATGTGGGAGTTGGCGCCATCCTGTCGCAGCGATGCTCCACGGACAGTAAACTCCATCCCTGCGCCTACTACTCTCGTCGCCTTTCGCCTGCGGAGAGGAATTACGATGTGGGTAACCGGGAGCTTCTCGCGGTGAAACTTGCCTTGGAGGAGTGGCGCCACTGGTTGGAGGGGGCGGAGCAACCGTTTATGGTCTGGACTGACCACAAGAATCTTGCTTACGTGCAATCGGCTAGACGTCTCAACTCCCGTCAGGCCAGGTGGTCGTTGTTTTTTTTTTTTTTCAATTTTTCCCTGACGTTCCGACCTGGATCTAAGAACGGCAAGGCGGACGCCTTGTCTCGGATGTTCTCCAAGACGGAGGAGAGTGGGTCCAAGACCGAGACAATTCTCCCCCGGAACTGCGTCGTGGGAGCTGTTAGGTGGAAGATTGAGGAGGAGGTGATGGCGGCCCTTCGGACGCAGCCCGGTCCCGGTAACGGTCCACCCGGTCGGTTGTTTGTGCCTGAGTCGGTTCGTCCTGCGGTCCTCAAATGGTCCCACGCCAGCAAGATGGCTTGTCACCCTGGCGTGGCTCGGACGATGGCGTTTCTTCGCAGACGTTTTTGGTGGCCTGCCATGGCCGAGGATACTCGGGGTTATGTTGCTGCCTGTCCAGTGTGTGCGCAGAATAAGAGTACCAATCGGCCCAGCTCTGGACTACTTCACCCCCTTCCTATTCCCCGGCGACCATGGTCGCATCTGGCCCTGGACTTTGTCACTGGGTTGCCCGCTTCTGAGGGGAACACGGTCGTTCTGACTATCGTGGACAGATTCAGCAAGTTCGCCCACTTTGTGCCAATTGCCAAGCTTCCCTCTGCCTCGGAGACGTCCGAGATCCTGGTTAGGGAGGTTTTCAGGGTCCACGGTTTGCCCAGTGATATCGTTTCCGACCGTGGCCCTCAGTTTACCTCTGCTGTCTGGAAGTCCTTCTGTTTGGCCATTGGAGCTACAGTCAGTCTCACATCTGGTTTTCACCCCCAATCTAATGGTCAGGCGGAGAGAGCCAACCAGAAGATGGAATCCACGCTACGCTGCCTGGCCTCTTCCAACCCCACCTCCTGGGTCTCTCAGTTGCCTTGGGTTGAGTATGCCCACAATACTCTCCCTACATCTGCCACTGGGATGTCTCCCTTCCAGTGCCTGTATGGCTACCAACCTCCCTTGTTCCCTTCTCAGGAGAAGGAGCTCTCAGTGCCTTCTGTTCAGGCCCATATTCGTCGTTGCCACCGGACCTGGCATCGGGCCAGAAAGGCACTCCTTAGAGTTTCGGACCGGTATCAGCTCCAGGCGAATCGTCGCCGGATCCCCGCTCCCACCTATACCATCGGAGATAGGGTCTGGTTGGCCACACGGGATCTTCCTTTACGGACTGAGTCTAGGAAGTTGTTACCGAAGTTCATTGGTCCGTTTGTGGTGGAGAAGGTGATCAATCCGGTGGCAGTTCGACTCAAACTCCCGAGGACGCTCAGAGTCCATCCCACCTTTCATGTCTCCTGCCTCAAGCCTGTTTTCCTCAGTCCTCTGTTGCCTCCTCCGCCTCCTCCTCCTCCTCCTCGGATGATCGGAGGTGGTCCTGCCTACACGGTGCGACGCATCATGGATTCCAGACGGCGGGGCCGGGGTTTCCAGTATCTCGTGGACTGGGAGGGGTATGGTCCTGAAGAGAGGAGTTGGATTCGCGGCGACAGATCCTAGATGCTGACCTCATCCGTGACTTCTACCGCCTCCATCCTGGCGCTCCGGGGAGTCCGCCCGGTGGCGTCGTCGGAGGGGGGTACTGTAACGATCCCGGCAGTCTGAGTCGGGTCCTGTCTGTGGACTAGTTTTTCTGCTCGTGATCTCCAGTTTCCCGAGGGTTCTGGAACGCTCCGGGGAGCTCTCTTGATTTCCGCACCTGCATCCCATCAGCAATCTGCACACCTGGTCCTGATCATCACCCTTCTTAGGCTCTGGCCTAACATCCATTCCCTGCCGGATCGTTAGCCATGAACAGTAGGTTTACCAGAGTATCAGTCGTAGAGCTTCTAGCGTTAGTTTTGTTGTTTTGCACCTTGTTGATTTATTGTTTACTTACCTCCGTTTTGTTCCATCTGCAGTCACTCGTCCGGAACCTTCATCCAACCTCTGCCTGGTGGTCGGCGGCTGCCGAGCCATGATTGAATCAACCACTGCACCCCCAACAACTAATCAACGCCGCCCGCTCTGTTCCCTGGATTATTCAGCATCACTCTTGAACTTGTAAATAAACACTCACCTTCGTTTCAACTTACCTTGTCCTGGTCTGCTTCTGGGTTCTGGCTTTGTAACTCGTGACATATCCTTCACATCCTATTTGAACAAAGCAACAGTATACCTATTTGAAAGTTTCTATCAGACCAGTAGTCCTCTTAGCAACAGTCAACAGACGTAGTAAGGTAAAGATTACAAATGAAAACATCCTGTGTATTTTTTGTTAACATACTTTATTCTTAAGACAAACACACACAAAAAATTATGACACACTTGGTACACATCCAATAGCCTGAAGACTAACAGGGAAGCCGGTAATATATACGAAAGAATTAAAGGCACACTACCAGGTAAAACACAGGTAGGAAAAGCTGTTAAGTGAACCATATCAGTCATCTATGCACAATATGCCCATAGTTTCAAAAACATTCAAGAGCTTCTTTTTCAAAAACCACCGTTACACGACTGTACGTTTTGCCAGGGGGACATAACACAGAGAGTTGCAGCATACAAACATGATGACTAGGCCAGGGCATATGGATCAGGATGAGTTGAGGAGGTGTTTTGCTGAGGCTTGGTTTAGATGTTATCACACTGCTCTCTATGCTTACAGTGCAAACAATGGGAGACAGCCTGTACAGTGCTTTTGGAAATTATTCAGACTCCTTGACTTTTTCCACATTTTGTTACGTTACAGCCTTATTCTGAAATTGATTAAATTAAAAATTTTCCTCATCAATCTACACACAATACCCTATAATGACAAAATAAAAACAAGTTTTTAGAAATGTTTGCAAATTCATACAAAATAAAAAACAGAAATACCTTATTTACAGAAGTATTCAGACCCTTTGCTATGAGACTCGAAATTAAGCTCAGGTGCATCCTGTTTCCATTGATCATCCTTGAGATGTTTCTACAACTTAATTGGAGTCCACCTGTGGTGAATTCAATTGATTGGACATGATTTGGAAAGGCACACACCTGTCTATATAAGGTCCCACAGTTGACAATGCATGTCAGAGCAAAAACCAAGCCATGAGGACGAAGGAATTGTCCGTAGAGCTCCGAGACAGGATTGTGTCGAGGCACAGATCTAGGGAAGGTATTCTAGAGCACTGAAGGTCTTTAAGAACACAGTGGCCTCCATCATTCTTAAATGAAAGAAGTTTGGAACCACCAAGACTCTTCCTAGTGCTGGCCCCCCGGTCAAACTGAGCAATCGGGGGAGAAGGGCCTTGGTCAGGGAGGTGACCAAGAATCCGATGGTCACTCTGACAGAGCTTTAGAGTTCCTCTGTGGAGATGGGAGAAACTTCTAGAAGGACAACCATTTCTGCAGCACTCCACAAATCAGGCCTTTATGGTAGAGTGGCCAGAAGGAAGCCACTCCTCAGTAAAAGGCACATGACAGCCTGTTTGGAGTTTGCCAAAAGGCACCTTAAGACTCTCAGACCATGAGAAACAAGATTCTCTGGTCTGATGATGAACCAAGATTGAACTCTTTAGCCTGAATGCCAAGCGTCACGTCTGGAGGAAACCTGGCAACATCCCTACGGTGAAGCATGGTGGTGTTAGCATCATGCTGTGGGGATGTTTTTCATCAGCAGGGACTGGGAGACTAGTCAGGATCGAGGGAAAGATGAACGGAGCAAAGTACAGCGAGATCCTTGATGAAAACCTGCTCCAGAGTGCTCAGGACCTCAGACTTTGGCGAGCGTTCACCTTCCAACAGGACAACGACCCTAAGCACACAGCCAATACCATGCAGGAGTGGCTTCGGTACAAGTCTCTGAATGTCCTTGAGTGGCCCAGCCAGAGCCTGGACTTGAACCCGATCGAACATCTCTGGAGAGACCTGAAAATAGCTGTGCAGCGATGCTTCCCATCCAACCTGACAGAGCTTGAGAGGATCTGCAAAGAAGAATGGGAGAAACTCCCCAAATACAGGTGTGCCAAGCTTGTAGCATCATACCCATGAAGACTCAAGGCTGTAATCGCTGCCAAAGGTGATTCAACAAAGTACTGATTAAAGGGTCTGAATACTTATTTAAATGTGATATTTCCATTTTTTATTTTAAATAAATGTGCATACATTTCTAAAAACCTGTTTTTGCTTTGTCATTATGGGGTACAACATACTACTCCCTTCACAGAACAGCGCAAACTGGCTCTAACCAGAATAGAAGGAGTGGGAGGCCCCGGTGCACAACTGAGCAAGATGACAAATACATTAGAATGTCTAGTTTGAGAAACAGACGCCTCACAGGTCCTCAACTGGCAGCTTCATTAAATAGTACCCGAAAAAACACCAGTCTCAACGTCAACAGTGAAGAGGCGACTCCGGGATGCTGACCTAGGCAGAGTTGCAAAGAAAAAGCCATATCTCAGACTGGCCAATAAAAAGAAAATATTAAGATGGGCAAAAGAACACAGACACTGGACTTTTTCCTTTGCAACTCTACCTAGAAGGTCAGCATCCCGGAGTCGCCTCTTCACTGTTGACGTTGAGACTGGTGTTTTGCGGGTACTATTTAATGAAGCTGCCAGTTGAGGACCTATGAGGCATATGTTTCTAAAACTAGACACTCTAATGTATTTTTCCTCTTGCTCAGTTTTGCACCGGGGCCTCCCACTCCTCTATCTATTCTGGTTAGAGCCAGTTTGCGCTGTTCTGTGAAGGGAGTAGTACACAGCGTTGTACGAGATCTTCATTTTCTTGGCAATTTCTTGCATGGAATAGCCTTCATTTCTCAGAACAAGAATAGACTGACGAGTTTCAGAAGAAAGTTCTTTGTTTCTGGCCATTTTGAGCCTGTAATCGAACCCACAATTGCTGATGCTGTCACGGTCGTTGAAGAACGGGTCAGACCAAGGCGCAGCGTGAAATGCATACATGTTTATTAAACAATAAACATACAACAAAACAATAAACAACGAAACGTGATGTCGGAAGGCTATACACTAACAAGCCAAACACCGAACACAAACAAGATCCCACAACACAGGCAGGAAAACTGGCTGCCTAAGTATAATCCCCAATCAGAGACACCGAGCGACAGCTGCCTCTGATTGGGATTCACACCCGGCCAAACATAGAAATACAAAAATAGAATCCCCCACATAGAAAAACACACACATATTCCCACCCTGACCAAACTAACTAGAGTTTATAGGTCAGGGCGTGACAGTACCCCCCAAAGGTGCGGACTCCGGCCGCACAAACCTGACTCAACAGGGGAGGGTCCGGGTGGGCTTCCAGCCTCGGTGGCGGCTCCGGCTCCGGGCTTGACATCTCCTCCCTCACTGACTCCGCGTTGCACCCCTGGACCGGTCTGGACCTCAACGCGGAGCTTCCCCTCTCAGTCCTCCCACGATGCAGAGTGGAGCAGACTGCTCTGGCTCCGGAGTGGAGCCGCTGACCGGAGCTGGCTTGGGCACCGGTGGAGCGGACTGCTCTGGCTCTGGAGTGGAGCTGCTGACCGGAGCTGGACTCGGCACCGGTGGAGCGGACCGCTCTGGCTCCGGAGTGGAGCAGCTGACCGGTACTGGATCAGGCACCGGTGGAACGGCACGGGCCGTGCCGGACTGGAAACACGCACCACTGGTCTGGTGCGAGGAGCAGGCACAGGCCGTACCGGACTGGATACACGCACCACTGGTCTGGTGCGAGGAGCAGGTACGGGGCGTACCGGACTGGGAACCGGCGCTGGAGGTCTACGACTGTCTCTGTCCTTTACACTCCGCGCCCCGTCCTCTTCCAGTGAGGACTCCTCCTTGAGCCCACACGAGTGCAGTGGTCGGGGCTCCTCTCTGTCGATCCCCGACCTCCCCTTTAGCCCCCCAATTTTTTTTTATTGGGGCTGTCTCTCCTTCTCCACCCTGATCCCTTTCAGGGCCTCCAACTGCTTGGCCAGATCCTCTCTTATCTCCCTCCAAGTCCATACTCTCTGCTCCTCCTGGGCACGCTGCTTGGTCCATTGGTGCTGGGATCTTCTGTCACGGTCGTTGATGAACGGGTCAGACCAAGGCGCAGCGTGAAATGCATACATGTTTATTAAACAATAAACATACAACAAAACAATAAACAACAAACCGTTACGTCGGAAGGCTATACACTAACAAGCCAAACACCGAACACAAACAAGATCCCACAACACAGGCAGGAAAACTGGCTGCCTAAGTATGAACCCCAATCAGAGACAACGAGCGACAGCTGCCTCTGATTGGGAATCACACCCGGCCAAACATAGAAATACAAACATAGAATCCCCCACATAGAAAAACACACACACATATTCCCACCCTGACCAAACTAACTAGAGTTTATAGGTCAGGGCGTGACAGATGCTCCAGATACTGAACTAATCTCAAGAAGGCCAGTTTTATTGCTTCTTTAATCAGCACAACGGTTTTCAGCTGTGCTAACATAATTGCAAAAGGGTTTTCTAATGATCAATTAGCCTTTTAAAATGATAAACTTGGATTAGCAAACACAACGTGCCATTGGAACACAGGACTGATGGTTGCTGATAATGGGCCTCTGTATGCCTATGTAGATATGCCATTAAAAACAATAGCAATTTACAACATTAACAATGTCTACACTGTATTTCTGATCAATTTGGTTATTTTAATGGACCAAAAAATTAATTTTCTTTTGAAAACAAGGACATTTCTAAGTGACCGCAATCTTTTGAACGGTAGTGTATATATATATCTACAGTGGGGAGAACAATTATTTGATACACTGCTGATTTTGCAGGTTTTCCTACTTACAAAGCATGTAGAGGTCTGTAATTTTTATCATAGGTACACTTCAACTGTGAGAGACGGAATCTAAAACAAAAATCCAGAAAATCACATTGTATGATTTTTAAGTAATTAATTTGCATTTTATTGCATGACATAAGTATTTGATCACCTACCAACCAGTAAGAATTCCGGCTCTCACAGACCTGTTAGTTTTTCTTTAAGAAGCCCTCCTGTTCTCCACTCATTACCTGTATCAACTGCACCTGTTTGATCTCGTTACCCGTATAAAAGACACCTGTCCACACACTCGATCAAACAGACTCCAACCTCTCCACAATGGCCAAGACCAGAGAGCTGTGTAAGGACATCAGGGATAAAATTGTAGACCTGCACAAGGCTGGGATGGGCTACAGGACAATAGGCAAGCAGCTTGGTGAGAAGGCAACAATTATTAGAAAATGGAAGAAGTTCAAGATGACGGTCAATCACCCTCGGTCTGGGGCTCCATGCAAGATCTCACCTCGTGGGGCATCAATGATCATGAGGAAGGTGAGGGATCAGCCCAGAACTACACGGCAGGACCTGGTCAATGACCTGAAGAGAGCTGGGACCACAGTCTCAAAGAAAACCATTAGTAACACACTACGCCGTCATGGATTAAAATCCTGCAGCGCACGCAAGGTCCCCCTGCTCAAGCCAGCACATGTCCAGGCCCGTCTGAAGTTAGCCAATGACCATCTGGATGATCCAGAGGAGGAATGGAAGAAGGTCATGTGGTCTGATGAGACAAAAATAGAGCTTTTTGGTCTAAACTCCACTCGCCATGTTTGGAGGAAGAAGAAGGATGAGTACAACCCCAAGAACACCATCCCAACCGTGAAGCATGGAGGTGGAAACATCATTCTTTGGGGATGCTTTTCTGCAAAGGGGACAGGACGACTGCACCGTATTGAGGGGAGGATGGATGGGGCCATGTATCGCGAGATCTTGGCCAACAACCTCCTTCCCTCAGTAAGAGCATTGAAGATGGGTCGTGGCTGGGTCTTCCAGCATGACAACGACCCGAAACACACAGCCAGGGAAACTAAGGAGTGGCTCCGTAAGAAGCATCTCAAGGTCCTGGAGTGGCCTAGCCAGTCTCCAGACCTGAACCCAATAGAAAATCTTTGGAGGGAGCTGAAAGTCCGTATTGCCCAGCGACAGCCCCGAAACCTGAAGGATCTGGAGAAGGTCTGTATGGAGGAGTGGGCCTGCTGCAGTGTGTGCAAACCTGGTCAAGACCTACAGGAAACGTATTATCTCTGTAATTGCAAACAAAGGTTTCTGTACCAAATATTAAGTTCTGCTTTTCTGATGTATCAAATACTTACAGTATGTCATGCAATAAAATGCAAATTAATTACTTAAAAATCATACAATGTGATTTTCTGGATTTTTGTTTTATATTGTGTCTCTCACAGTTGAAGTGTACCTATGATAAAAATTACAGACCTCTACATGCTTTGTAAGTAGGAAAACCTGCAAAATCGGCAGTGTATCAAATACTTGTTCTCCCCACTGTATATATATATATATTTATATATATATATATATATATATATATATATATATATATATATATATATATATATATATATAAAATATTTGTTTATTTGTTTAACACTTTTTTGGTTACTACATGATTCCATATGTGTTATTTCATAGTTTTGATGTCTTCACAATTATTCTACAATGTAGAAAATAGTAAAAATAAAGAAAAACCCTTGAATGAGTAGGTGTGTTCAAACTTTTGACTGGTAATGTTTAGGACTGTGTTAAAGAAAGTTTGTGTAAAGGAAAGTTTGTGTTAAGGAACGTTTGTGTTAAGGAAGGTTTGAATAAGGGAAGGTATACAGTGAGGGAAAAAAGTATTTGATCCCCTGCCGATTTTGTACGTTTGCCCACTGACAAAGAAATGATCAGTCTATAATTTTAATGGTAGGTTTATTTGAACAGTGAGAGACAGAATAACAACAAAAAAATCAAGAAAAACGCATGTCAAATGTGTTATAAATTGATTTGCATTTTAATGAGGGAAATAAGTATTTGACCCCCTCTCAATCAGAAAGATTTCTGGCTCCCAGGTGTCTTTTATACAGGTAACGAGCTGAGATTAGGAGCACACTCTTAAAGGGAGTGCTCCTAATCTCAGTTTGTTACCTGTATAAAAGACATATGTCCACAGAAGCAATCAATCAATCAGATTCCAAACTCTCCACCATGGCCAAGACCAAAGAGCTCTCCAAGGATGTCAGGGACAAGATTGAAGACCTACACAAGGCTGGAATGGGCTACAAGGCCATCACCAAGCAGCTTGGTGAGAAGGTGACAACAGTTGGTGCGATTATTCACAAATGGAAGAAACACAAAATAACTGTCAATCTCCCTTGGCCTGGGGCTCCATGCAAGATCTCACCTCATGGAGTTGCAATGATCATGAGAACGGTGAGGAATCAGCCCAGAACTACACGGGAGGATCTTGTCAATGATCTGAAGGCAGCTGGGACCATAGTCACCAAGAAAACAATTGGTAACACACTACGCAGTGAAGAACTCCTGCAGCGCCCGCAAGGTCCCCCTGCTCAAGAAAGCACATATACAGGGCCGTCTGAAATTTGCAAATGAACATCTGAATGATTCAGAGCAGAATTGGGTGAAAGTGTTGTGGTCAGATGAGACCAAAATCGAGCTCTTTGGCATCAACTCAACTCGCCGTGTTTGGAGGAGGAGGAATGCTGCCTATGACCCCAAGAACACCATCCCCACCGTCAAACATGGAGGTGGAAACATTATGCTTTGGGGGTGTTTTTCTGCTAAGGGGACAGGACAACTTCACCGCATCAAAGGGACGATGGACGGGGCCATGTACCGTCAAATCTTGGGTGAGAACCACCTTCCCTCAGCCAGGGCATTGAAAATGGGTCGTGGATGGGTATTCCAGCATGACAATGACCCAAAACACACGGCCAAGGCAACAAAGGAGTGGCTCAAGAAGAAGCATATTAAGGTCCTGGAGTGGCCTAGCCAGTCTCCAGACCTTAATCCCATAGGAAATCTGTGGAGGGAGCTGAAGGTTCGAGTTCCCAAACGTCAGCCTCGAAACCTTAGTGACTTGGAGAAAATCTGCAAAGAGGAGTGGGACAAAATTGCCAACAAGGGTTTTTCCACCAAGTACTGTCATGTTTTGCAGAGGGGTCAAATACTTATTTCCCTCATTAAAATGCAAATCAATTTATAGCATTTTTGACATGCGTTTTTCTGGATTTTTTTGTTCTTATTCTGTCTCTCACTGATCAAATAAACCTACCATTAAAATTATAGACTGATCATTTCTTTGACAGTGGGCAAACGTACAAAATCAGCAGGGGATCAAATACTTCTTTCCCTCACTGTATGTTAGGGAAGGTTTGTGTTAGGGAAGGTTTGTAATAGTGAAATTCTGTGTTAGTGAAAATTTGTGTTAGGGAAGGTATGTGTTAGGGAAGTTTGTGTTAGGGAATGTTTGTGTTAAGGAAGGTTTGTGTAAAGGAACGTTTGTGTAAAGGAAGGGAAGGTAAAGGAAGGGAATGTTTGTGTTAGGGAAGGTTTGCGTTATGGAATGTTTGTGTTAGGGAAGGTTTGTGTAAAGGAACGTTTGTGTAAAGGAAAGTTTGTGTTAGGGAAGGTTTGTGTTGGGGAATGTTTGTGTAAAGGAATGTTTATGTAAAGGAAGGTATGTATTAGTGAAGGTTTGTGTTAGGGAAGGTATGTGTTAAGGAAGATTTGTATTAGGGAAGGTATGTGTTAGGGAAGGTTTGTGTTAGGGAATGTTTGTGTTAGGGAATGTTTGTGTTAGGGAATGTTTGTGTAAAGGAAGGTTTGTGTAAAGGAAGGTTTGTTTTGGGGAATGTTTGTGTAAGGGAATATTTGTGTTAGGTAAGATTTGTGTTAGGGAATGTTTGTGTTAGGGAAGGTATGTGTTAGGGAAGGTTTGTGTTAGGGAAAGTTTGTGCTAGGGAAGGTTTGTGTTAGGGAAGGTTTGTTTCAGGTAATGTATGTGTTAGGTAATGTTTGTGTTAGGAAAGGTTTGTGTTAGGGAAGGTTTGTGTTAGAGAATGTATGTGTTAGGGAAGGTTTATGTTAGGGAAGGTTTGTGTTAGGGAAGGTTTTTGTTAGGGAAGGTATTGTTAGGGAAAGTTTGTGTTAGGTAGGTATGTGTTAGGGAATGTTTGTTTTAGGGAATGCTTTTGTTAGTAAGGTTTGAGTTAGGGAATGTTTGTGTTAGTGAATGTATGTGTTACAGAAGGTTTGTGTTAGGGAAGGTTTGTGTTAGGTAAGGTATGTGTAAAGGAAGGTTTGTGTTAGGTAAGGTTTGTGTTAGTGAAGGTTTGTGTTAGGGAATGTTTGTGTTAGGTAAGGTATCTGTTAGGAAAGGTTTGTTTTAGGGAATGTTTGTGTTAGTAAGGTATGTGTTAGGAAAGGTTTGTTTTAGGGAAAGTTTATGTTAGTAAGGTTTGTGTTAGGAAAGGTTTGTGTTAGGGAATGTTTGTGTTAGGTAAGGTATGTGTTAGGAAAGGTTTGTTTTAGGGAATGTTTGTGTTAGTAAGGTTTGTGTTAGGGAATGTTTGTGTTAGGGAAGGCATATGTTAGGGAAAGTTTGTGTTAGCGAAGGTTTGTGTTAGGTAAGGTATGTGTTAGGGAAGGTTTGTGTTAGGGAAGGTTTTTGCTAGGGAAGGTTTGTGTTAGGGAATGTTTGTGTTAGGTAAGGTATTTGTGTTAGGGGAGGTTTGTGTTAGGGAATGTTTGTGTTAGGGAATGTTTGTGTTAGTTACGGTTTGTGTTTGGGAATGTTTGTGTTAGGGAATGTTTGTGTTAGGTAAGGTATTTGTGTTAGGGAAGGTTTGTGTTAGGGAATGTTTATGTTAGAGAATGTATGTGTTAGGGAAGATTTATGTTAGTGAAGGTATGTGTTAGGGAGTTTATGTGTTTAGGGAAGGTTAGTGTTAGGGAAGGTTTGTGTTAGGTAAGGTATGTGTTAGGGAATGTTTGTGTTAGGGAATGTTTGTGTTAGGTAAAGTATGTGTTAGGTAATGTATGTGTTAGGTAATGTTTGTGATCTGTAATGTGTGTGTTAGGTAATGTATGTGTTAGGTAATGTATGTGTTTGGTAATGTATGTGTTAGGTAATGTATGTGTTAGGGAAGGTTTGTGTTAGGAAAGGTTTGTGTCAGGTAATGTTTGTGTTAGGGAATGTTTGTGTTAGTTAAGGTTTGTGTTAGGGAATGTTTGTGTTAGGGAAGGTATGTGTTAGGGAAGGTTTGTGTTAGTGAAGATTTGTGTTAGGTAATGTTTGTGTTAGGTAATATATGTGTTAGGTTATGTTTGTGTTATGTAATGTATGTGTTAGGTAATGTTTGTGTTAGGTAATGTATGTTTTAGGGAAGGTTTGTGTTAGGGAATGTTTGTGTCAGGTAATGTATGTGTTAGGTAATGTTTGTGTTAGGGAAGGTTTGTGTTAGAGAAGGTATATGTTAGGGAAGGTTTGTGTTAGTGAATGTTTGTGTTAGGGAAGGTTTGTGTCAGGTAATGTTTGTGTTAGGGAAGGTTTGTTTCAGGTAATGTATGTTTTAGGTAATGTTTGTGTTAGGGAAGGTTTGTGTTAGGGAAGGTTTTTGTTAGAGAATATATGTGTTAGGGAAGGTTTATGTTAGGGAAGGTTTGTGTTAGGGAATGTTTGTGTTAGGGAAGGTATTGTTAGGGAAGGTTTGTGTTTGGTAGGTATGTGTTAGGGAATGTTTGTGTTAGGGAAGGTTTGTGCTAGGGAAGGTTTGTGTTAGGGAATGTTTGTGTTAGGGAAGGTTTTGTTTTAGGGAAGGTTTGTGTTAGAGAACGTATGTGTTAGGGAAGGTTTATGTTAGGGAAGGTTTGTGTTAGGGAAGGTATTGTTAGGGAGGTATGTGTTAGGGAATGTTTGTGTTAGGGAATGTTTGTGTTAGGTAAAGTATGTTTTAGGGAAGGTTTGTTTTAGGAAATGCTTTTGTTAGTAAGGTTTGTGTTAGGGAATGTTTGTGTTAGTGAAGGTATGTGGTACGGAAGGTTTGTGTTAGGGAAGGTTTGTGTTAGGTAAGGTATGTGTTAGTGAATGTTTGTGTTAGGGAAGGTATGTGTTAGGGAAGGTTTGTGTTAGGGAATGTTTGTGTTAGTTACGGTTTGTGTTTGGGAATGTTTGTGTTAGGGAATGTTTGTGTTAGGTAAGGTATTTGTGTTAGGGAAGGTTTGTGTTAGGGAATGTTTGTGTTAGAGAATGTATGTGTTAGGGAAGATTTATGTTAGTGAAGGTATGTGTTAGGGAGTTTATGTGTTTAGGGAAGGTTAGTGTTAGGAAAGGTTTGTGTTAGGTAAGGTATGTGTTAGGGAATGTTTGTGTTAGGGAATGTTTGTGTTAGGTAAAGTATGTGTTAGGTAATGTATGTGTTAGGTAATGTTTGTGATCTGTAATGTGTGTGTTAGGTAATGTATGTGTTAGGTAATGTATGTGTTTGGTAATGTATGTGTTAGGTAATGTATGTGTTAGGGAAGGTTTGTGTTAGGAAAGGTTTGTGTCAGGTAATGTTTGTGTTAGGGAATGTTTGTGTTAGTTAAGGTTTGTGTTAGGGAATGTTTGTGTTAGGGAAGGTATGTGTTAGGGAAGGTTTGTGTTAGTGAAGATTTGTGTTAAGTAATGTTTGTGTTAGGTAATATATGTGTTAGGTTATGTTTGTGTTATGTAATGTATGTGTTAGGTAATGTTTGTGTTAGGGAAGGTTTGTGTTAGAGAAGGTATATGTTAGGGAAGGTTTGTGTTAGTGAATGTTTGTGTCAGGTAATGTATGTGTTAGGTAATGTTTGTGTTAGGGAAGGTTTGTGTTAGAGAAGGTATGTGTTAGGGAAGGTTTATGTTAGGGAAGGTTTGTGTTAGGGAAGGTATTGTTAGGGAGGTATGTGTTAGGGAATGTTTGTGTTAGGGAATGTTTGTGTTAGGTAAAGTATGTTTTAGGGAAGGTTTGTTTTAGGGAATGCTTTTGTTAGTAAGGTTTGTGTTAGGGAATGTTTGTGTTAGTGAAGGTATGTGTTACGGAAGGTTTGTGTTAGGGAAGGTTTGTGTTAGGTAAGGTATGTGTAAGGGAATGTTTCTGTTAGTGAAGGTATGTGTTACGGAATGTTTGTGTTAGGGAAGGTTTGTGTTAGGTAAGGTATGTGTAAAGGAAGGTTTGTGTTAGGTAAGGTATGTGTTAGTGAATGTTTGTGTTAGGGAATGTTTGTGTTAGGTAAGGTATGTGTTAGGGAAGGTTTGTTTTAGGGAATATTTGTGTTAGTAAGGTTTGTGTTAGGGAATGTTTGTGTTAGGGAAAGTATATGTTAGGGAAAGTTTGCGTTAGCGAAGGTTTGTGTTAGGTAAGGTATGTGTTAGGGAAGGTTTGTGTTAGGGAAGCTTTGTGCTAGGGAAAGTTTGTTTTAGGGAAGATTTGTTTTTGGGAATGTTTGTGTTAGGGAATGTTTGTGTTAGGGAATGTTTGTGTTAGTTAAGGTTTGTGTTTGGGAATGTTTGTGTTAGGGAAGGTTTGTGTTAGGGAAGGTTTGGGTTAGAGAATGTATGTGTTAGGGAAAGTTTATGTTAGGGAAGGTTTGTGTTAGGGAAGGTATTGTTAGGGAGGTATGTGTTAGGGAATGTTTGTGTTAGGGAATGTTTGTTTTAGGTAAAGTATGTTTTAGGGAAGGTTTGTTTTAGGGAATGCTTTTGTTAGTAAGGTTTGTGTTAGGGAATGTTTGTGTTAGTGAAGGTATGTGTTACGGAAGGTTTGTGTTAGGGAAGGTTTGTGTTAGGTAAGGTATGTGTAAGGGAATGTTAGTGTTAGTGAAGGTATGTGTTACGGAAGGTTTGTGTTAGGGAAGTTTTGTGTTAGGTAAGGTATGTGTAAAGAAGGTTTGTGTTAGGTAACGTATGTGTTAGTGAATGTTTGTGTTAGGGAAGGTTATGTTAGGGGAAGGTTTGTGTTAGTGAAATTTTGTGTTAGGTAATGTTTGTGTTAGGTAATATATGTGTTAGGTTATGTTTGTGTTATGTAATGTATGTGTTAGGTAATGTTTGTGTTAGGTAATGTATGTTTTAGGGAAGGTTTGTGTTAGGGAATGTTTGTGTCAGGTAATGTATGTGTTAGGTAATGTTTGTGTTAGGGAAGGTTTGTGTTAGAGAAGGTATATGTTAGGGAAGGTTTGTGTTAGTGAATGTTTGTGCTAGGGAAGGGATGTGCGAGGAAATGTTTGTGTCAGGTAATGTATGTGTTAGGTAAGGTATGTGTTATGGACGTTTTCTGTTAGGGAAGGTTTGTGTTAGGTAATGTTTGTGTTAGGTAATGTATGTGTTAGGTAATGTTTGTTTTAGGTAATGTATGTGTTAGGTAATGTATGTGTTAGGGAAGGTTTGTGTCAGGTAATGTTTGTGTTAGGGAAGGTTTGTTTCAGGTAATGTATGTTTTAGGTAATGTTTGTGTTAGGGAAGGTTTATGTTAGGGAAGGTTTGTGTTAGGGAAGGTTTGTGTTAGGGAAGGTATCGTTAGGGAAGGTTTGTGTTTGGTAGGTATGTTTTAGGGAATGTTTGTGTTAGGGAAGGTTTGTGCTAGGGAAGGTTTGTGTTAGGGAAGATTTGTGTTAGGGAAGGTTTTTGTTAGAGAATGTATGTGTTAGGGAAGGTTTCTGTTAGGGAAGATTTGTGTTAGGGAAGGTTTGTGTTAGGGAAGTTATTATTAGGGAAGGTTTGTGTTTGGTAGGTATGTGTTAGGGAATGTTTGTGTTAGGGAATGTTTGTGTTAGGGAAGGTTTTGTTTTAGGGAAGGTTTGTGTTAGAGAATGTATGTGTTAGGGAAGGTTTATGTTAGGGAAGGTTTGTGTTAGGGAAGGTATTGTTAGGGAGGTATGTGTTAGGGAATGTTTGTGTTAGGGAATGTTTGTGTTAGGTAAAGTATGTTTTAGGGAAGGTTTGTTTTAGGGAATGCTTTTGTTAGTAAGGTTTGTGTTAGGGAATGTTTGTGTTAGTGAAGGTATGTGTTACGGAAGGTTTGTGTTAGGGAAGGTTTGTGTTAGGTAAGGTATGTGTAAGGGAATGTTTCTGTTAGTGAAGGTATGTGTTACGGAATGTTTGTGTTAGGGAAGGTTTGTGTTAGGTAAGGTATGTGTAAAGGAAGGTTTGTGTTAGGTAAGGTATGTGTTAGTGAATGTTTGTGTTAGGGAATGTTTGTGTTAGGTAAGGTATGTGTTAGGGAAGGTTTGTTTTAGGGAATATTTGTGTTAGTAAGGTTTGTGTTAGGGAATGTTTGTGTTAGGGAAAGTATATGTTAGGGAAAGTTTGCGTTAGCGAAGGTTTGTGTTAGGTAAGGTATGTGTTAGGGAAGGTTTGTGTTAGGGAAGCTTTGTGCTAGGGAAGGTTTGTTTTAGGGAAGATTTGTTTTTGGGAATGTTTGTGTTAGGGAATACGTTTGTGTTAGGGAATGTTTGTGTTAGTTAAGGCTTAGTGTTTGGGAACGTTTGTGTTAGGGAAGGTTTGTGTTAGGGAAGGTTTGGGTTAGAGAATGTATGTGTTAGGGAAAGTTTATGTTAGGGAAGGTTTGTGTTAGGGAAGGTATTGTTAGGGAGGTATGTGTTAGGGAATGTTTGTGTTAGGGAATGTTTTTTTAGGTAAAGTATGTTTTAGGGAAGGTTTGTTTTAGGGAATGCTTTTGTTGGTAAGGTTTGTGTTAGGGAATGTTTGTGTTAGTGAAGGTATGTGTTACGGAAGGTTTGTGTTAGGGAAGGTTTGTGTTAGGTAAGGTATGTGTAAGGGAATGTTAGTGTTAGTGAAGGTATGTGTTACGGAAGGTTTGTGTTAGGGAAGTTTTGTGTTAGGTAAGGTATGTGTAAAGGAAGGTTTGTGTTAGGTAAGGTATGTGTTAGTGAATGTTTGTGTTAGGGAAGTTTATGTTAGGGAAGGTTTGTGTTAGTGAAATTTTGTGTTAGGTAATGTTTGTGTTAGGTAATATATGTGTTAGGTTATGTTTGTGTTATGTAATGTATGTGTTAGGTAATGTTTGTGTTAGGTAATGTATGTTTTAGGGAAGGTTTGTGTTAGGGAATGTTTGTGTCAGGTAATGTATGTGTTAGGTAATGTTTGTGTTAGGGAAGGTTTGTGTTAGAGAAGGTATATGTTAGGGAAGGTTTGTGTTAGTGAATGTTTGTGCTAGGGAAGGGATGTGCGAGGAAATGTTTGTGTCAGGTAATGTATGTGTTAGGTAAGGTATGTGTTATGGACGTTTTCTGTTAGGGAAGGTTTGTGTTAGGTAATGTTTGTGTTAGGTAATGTATGTGTTAGGTAATGTTTGTTTTAGGTAATGTATGTGTTAGGTAATGTATGTGTTAGGGAAGGTTTGTGTCAGGTAATGTTTGTGTTAGGGAAGGTTTGTTTCAGGTAATGTATGTTTTAGGTAATGTTTGTGTTAGGGAAGGTTTATGTTAGGGAAGGTTTGTGTTAGGGAAGGTTTGTGTTAGGGAAGGTATCGTTAGGGAAGGTTTGTGTTTGGTAGGTATGTTTTAGGGAAGGTTTGTGTTAGGGAAGGTTTGTGCTAGGGAAGGTTTGTGTTAGGGAAGATTTGTGTTAGGGAAGGTTTTTGTTAGAGAATGTATGTGTTAGGGAAGGTTTCTGTTAGGGAAGATTTGTGTTAGGGAAGGTTTGTGTTAGGGAAGTTATTATTAGGGAAGGTTTGTGTTTGGTAGGTATGTGTTAGGGAATGTTTGTGTTAGGGAATGTTTGTGTTAGGGAAGGTTTTGTTTTAGGGAAGGTTTGTGTTAGAGAATGTATGTGTTAGGGAAGGTTTATGTTAGGGAAGGTTTGTGTTAGGGAAGGTATTGTTAGGGAGGTATGTGTTAGGGAATGTTTGTGTTAGGGAATGTTTGTGTTAGGTAAAGTATGTTTTAGGGAAGGTTTGTTTTAGGGAATGCTTTTGTTAGTAAGGTTTGTGTTAGGGAATGTTTGTGTTAGTGAAGGTATGTGTTACGGAAGGTTTGTGTTAGGGAAGGTTTGTGTTAGGTAAGGTATGTGTAAGGGAATGTTTCTGTTAGTGAAGGTATGTGTTACGGAATGTTTGTGTTAGGGAAGGTTTGTGTTAGGTAAGGTATGTGTAAAGGAAGGTTTGTGTTAGGTAAGGTATGTGTTAGTGAATGTTTGTGTTAGGGAATGTTTGTGTTAGGTAAGGTATGTGTTAGGGAAGGTTTGTTTTAGGGAATATTTGTGTTAGTAAGGTTTGTGTTAGGGAATGTTTGTGTTAGGGAAAGTATATGTTAGGGAAAGTTTGCGTTAGCGAAGGTTTGTGTTAGGTAAGGTATGTGTTAGGGAAGGTTTGTGTTAGGGAAGCTTTGTGCTAGGGAAGGTTTGTTTTAGGGAAGATTTGTTTTTGGGAATGTTTGTGTTAGGGAATGTTTGTGTTAGGGAATGTTTGTTTTAGTTAAGGTTTGTGTTTGGGAATGTTTGTGTTAGGGAAGGTTTGTGTTAGGGAAGGTTTGGGTTAGAGAATGTATGTGTTAGGGAAAGTTTATGTTAGGGAAGGTTTGTGTTAGGGAAGGTATTGTTAGGGAGGTATGTGTTAGGGAATGTTTGTGTTAGGGAATGTTTGTTTTAGGTAAAGTATGTTTTAGGGAAGGTTTGTTTTAGGGAATGCTTTTGTTAGTAAGGTTTGTGTTAGGGAATGTTTGTGTTAGTGAAGGTATGTGTTACGGAAGGTTTGTGTTAGGGAAGGTTTGTGTTAGGTAAGGTATGTGTAAGGGAATGTTAGTGTTAGTGAAGGTATGTGTTACGGAAGGTTTGTGTTAGGGAAGTTTTGTGTTAGGTAAGGTATGTGTAAAGGAAGGTTTGTGTTAGGTAAGGTATGTGTTAGTGAATGTTTGTGTTAGGGAAGGTTATGTTAGGGAAGGTTTGTGTTAGTGAAATTTTGTGTTAGGTAATGTTTGTGTTAGGTAATATATGTGTTAGGTTATGTTTGTGTTATGTAATGTATGTGTTAGGTAATGTTTGTGTTAGGTAATGTATGTTTTAGGGAAGGTTTGTGTTAGGGAATGTTTGTGTCAGGTAATGTATGTGTTAGGTAATGTTTGTGTTAGGGAAGGTTTGTGTTAGAGAAGGTATATGTTAGGGAAGGTTTGTGTTAGTGAATGTTTGTGCTAGGAAGGGATGTGCGAGGAAATGTTTGTGTCAGGTAATGTATGTGTTAGGTAAGGTATGTGTTATGGACGTTTTCTGTTAGGGAAGGTTTGTGTTAGGTAATGTTTGTGTTAGGTAATGTATGTGTTAGGTAATGTTTGTTTTAGGTAATGTATGTGTTAGGTAATGTATGTGTTAGGGAAGGTTTGTGTCAGGTAATGTTTGTGTTAGGGAAGGTTTGTTTCAGGTAATGTATGTTTTAGGTAATGTTTGTGTTAGGGAAGGTTTATGTTAGGGAAGGTTTGTGTTAGGGAAGGTTTGTGTTAGGGAAGGTTTGTGTTTGGTAGGTATGTTTTAGGGAATGATTGTGTAAGGGAAGGTTTGTGCTAGGGAAGGTTTGTGTTAGGGAAGATTTGTGTTCGGGAATGTTTGTGTTAGGGAATGTTTGTGTTAGGGAAGGTTTTAGGGAAGGTTTGTGTTAGAGAATGTATGTGTTAGGGAAGGTTTATGTTAGGGAAGGTTTGTGTTAGGGAAGGTATTGTTAGGGAGGTATGTGTTAGGGAATGTTTGTGTTAGGGAATGTTTGTGTTAGGTAAAGTATGTTTTAGGGAAGGTTTGTTTTAGGGAATGCTTTTGTTAGTAAATGTTTGTGTTAGGGAATGTTTGTGTTAGTGAAGGTATGTGTTACGGAAGGTTTGTGTTAGGGAAGGTTTGTGTTAGGTAAGGTGTGTGTAAGGGAATGTTTCTGTTAGTGAAGGTATGTGTTACGGAATGTTTGTGTTAGGGAAGGTTTGTGTTAGGTAAGGTATGTGTAAAGGAAGGTTTGTGTTAGGTAAGGTATGTGTTAGTGAATGTTTGTGTTAGGGAATGTTTGTGTTAGGTAAGGTATGTGTTAGGGAAGGTTTGTTTTAGGGAATGTTTGTGTTAGTAAGGTTTGTGTTAGGGAATGTTTGTGTTAGGGAAGCTTTGTGCTAGGGAAGGTTTGTTTTAGGGAAGATTTGTTTTTGGGAATGTTTGTGTTAGGGAATGTTTGTGTTAGGGAATGTTTGTGTTAGTTAAGGTTTGTGTTTGGGAATGTTTGTGTTAGGGACGGTTTGTGTTAGGGAAGGTTTGGGTTAGAGAATGTATGTGTTAGGGAAAGTTTATGTTAGTGAAGGTATGTGTTAGGGAGTTTATGTGTTTAGGGAAGGTTAGAGTTAGGGAAGGTTTGTGTTAGGTAAGGTATGTGTTAGGGAATGTTTGTGTTAGGGAATGTTTGTGTTGGGTAAAGTATGTTTTAGGGAAGGTTTGTTTTAGGGAATGTTTATGTTAGTAAGGTTTGTGTTAGGGAATGTTTGTGTTAGTGAAGGTATGTGTTAGGGAAGTTTGTGTTAGGGAAGGTTTGTGTTAGGTAAGGTATGTGTTGGGGAAGGTTTGTGTTAGGTAAGGTATATGTTAGGGAATGTTTGTGTTAGGGAATGTTTGTGTTAGGTAAGGTATGTGTTAGGGAAGGTTTGTGTTAGGGAATGTTTGTGTTAGGGAAGGTATGTGTTAGGGAAGGTTTGTGTTAGGGAAGGTTTGTGTTAGGGAAGGTATGTGTTAGGGAAGGTTTGTGTTAGGGAAGCTTTGTGCTAGGGAAGGTTTGTTTTAGGGAAGATTTGTTTTTGGGAATGTTTGTGTTAGGGAATGTTTGTGTTAGGGAATGTTTGTGTTAGTTAAGGTTTGTGTTTGGGAATGTTTGTGTTAGGGACGGTTTGTGTTAGGGAAGGTTTGGGTTAGAGAATGTATGTGTTAGGGAAAGTTTATGTTAGTGAAGGTATGTGTTAGGGAGTTTATGTGTTTAGGGAAGGTTAGAGTTAGGGAAGGTTTGTGTTAGGTAAGGTATGTGTTAGGGAATGTTTGTGTTAGGGAATGTTTGTGTTGGGTAAAGTATGTTTTAGGGAAGGTTTGTTTTAGGGAATGTTTATGTTAGTAAGGTTTGTGTTAGGGAATGTTTGTGTTAGTGAAGGTATGTGTTAGGGAAGGTTTGTGTTAGGGAAGGTTTGTTTTAGGGAAGATTTGTTTTTGGGAATGTTTGTGTTAGGGAATGTTTGTGTTAGGGAATGTTTGTGTTAGTTAAGGTCTGTGTTTGGGAATGTTTGTGTTAGGGACGGTTTGTGTTAGGGAAGGTTTGGGTTAGAGAATGTATGTGTTAGGGAAAGTTTATGTTAGTGAAGGTATGTGTTAGGGAGTTTATGTGTTTAGGGAAGGTTAGAGTTAGGGAAGGTTTGTGTTAGGTAAGGTATGTGTTAGGGAATGTTTGTGTTAGGGAATGTTTGTGTTGGGTAAAGTATGTTTTAGGGAAGGTTTGTTTTAGGGAATGTTTATGTTAGTAAGGTTTGTGTTAGGGAATGTTTGTGTTAGTGAAGGTATGTGTTAGGGAAGGTTTGTGTTAGGGAAGGTTTGTGTTAGGTAAGGTATGTGTTGGGGAAGGTTTGTGTTAGGTAAGGTATATGTTAGGGAATGTTTGTGTTAGGGAATGTTTGTGTTAGGTAAGGTATGTGTTAGGGAAGGTTTGTGTTAGGGAATGTTTGTGTTAGGGAAGGTATGTGTTAGGGAAGGTTTGTGTTAGGGAAGGTTTGTGTTAGGTAAGGTATGTGTTAGGGAAGGTTCGTGTTAGGGAACGTTTGTGTTAGGGAACGTTTGTGTTAGGGAACGTTTGTGTTAGGGAAGGTTTGTGTTAGGTAAGGTTTGTGTCAAGGAAGTTTTGTGTTAGGGAAGGTTTGTGTTTTTGAAGGTTTGTGTAAGGGAAGCATGGGAGGCCACCAAACACGCTCACCCTGTCTCGCCCGGTTTGGCCTCTTTTTCACACCAATCAAGTTTTGTTTCGCAGAGATTTATCAAATGTATTTGTGTGTGTGTGTGTGCTGTGTATGGATTTGTTATGAAACCTGAAATTATCTTAGAGGAAGTTGGAAGTCATTCTCTTGCTTTAGTTTGTGATTGGTCTGGGATTCCAATCTCTAAGTGTTCATGGAGGTGTTTCAACATTTCTCTTTTGCTTTGAGAGAGTCCCATGCAGATTCACTTCATGACTGTTTTCTCAGAAACCATTTTAAGAACCATTGAAGCTTGTTTAGTTTACAGCTAAAACGTAAGATGTTTGAACAACATTTAACCAATTAATGAAGTCTAATATGTCTACAATCAACATCTTTCCTGCTTCCAAAGCAACTTTACAGACTTTACCTCTGCTTTATATCCACTTTCATTGAGGGACTACAAGTCTCAATGGGAATCACACGTTGGTCAGTCAGTCAACACCACAGAGTCTGGGCTGAGGTGAATGAAAGGGAGAGGGGCGGGATACAGGAGAGAGAGAACACACTGGATCCAGTCAGCATAGGCTCTCTGGGCAGGTAGGAACAAGCTTTCTGTTGTACCACAGCCAAACTCAGCAGGTTGATTACTGTCATCTTCACCTAGAGAGAAAGGAACCACAACGGCTCTCCAAAAGTTATTTATCCTTTTGTCTCCGTCTTTTGCCTCCCATGTGGGTGTAACACAGTGAAGAAAGCAACTGTCAAAAGGGCAGAGAGCTAAATCACGTCCTCATTAAGGGCTTTTATAGAGGCCCTAAACACTCATCCCCTAACATAATAGTGTGGTTTAGACCGAGTGCGGACGAGGTGTCACTTGTTTCTCAACAGACAAAATGTTTCAGTGAAGTCAGGTGTTATCCTGTACATAACTATCAACAGCATTATGTCCGTTTGGGAATTTTGTCCACAATCCCTGGGAATTCTAGGATGAGGCAGAATTACTAGGAGGAATTCCCAAGATGAGACAAAAGCCTTGTCCATATTGTATCATCATTATTCCCATTCTAGGAAAAACTAGGAACTAGACTAGAGTCCATGGAACAAGGAAAAAACCCAGGTCCTAATAATGAACCAGAAGGATGACCTTTGACCTTTCATATTGATTTTATTTAGACAAAACAAACAACTTGTGTGACTTTTCGCTTAATTTTTTCTCCTCTCCTTTAGTAATACTTTTGACTGTTCCTGCAGCGTCATCTAATTAACTCCTGTCAAACTGGCCTGAAATCCCTCTGCTACATAGGACCTTTATAAGGGATTGGGTCTAATGCCACCGCCATGTTGTGATAATCTGAAATGAAAAAAGGTTTGGATAGAAATGTTAGGACAACGCATTCACTCAGAGCAAGACAAAAGACAGAGAAAAACAGGAGTATGACTTGAACCTGAGCCAAGCATCTAACCCTGCAGAGCTGATGCAGACATAAGGGTGTGTTACAGATGGTTACAGTGGATTGTGTGTGTGTGTGTGTGTGTGTGTGTCTGTGTGTGTGTAAACACTTAAGTAATGAACTCAACAAACCTGTCGTTGTTAGAATGCTGTAAAGATGTTCTCATTAACTATGGCATTCTTATAAATCAAAGTACCGTCTTTAAAACCCTTTCCTGCAGTCAAATGACCAAATCGCCCTCTAGTGGCCTCATGGCTGGAATGTTATAAATATTTTTAATAATTAATAAACATATATTTTTTTTAAACACCGAAAATCTGGTGTTTCTATATTTCAGTCTTCTGTGATGTATATAAAGTGCAATATTGGGATGCAAACTCAAAATGGAATACATTTCAGCTCTATATCTGACATGGTACAGGTGTCTTCTTTTTTTTAAGCAATTAACCATGTGTGTGGGGTGTATACTTTTGTTTCAAAGTAGATTTGATTAAGACTACCAAGAAACACTCTGTGTGACCCTGATTTAGCCCGCTGCAGTAAAAGGTTATTAAGGAGTGTCTCTATCCTTGGGTTAGAGTCTGTTAACGGTTATTAAGGAGTGTCTCTATCCTTGGGTTAGAGTCTGTTAAAGGTTATTAAGGAGTGTCTCTATCCTTGGGTTAGAGTCTGTTAAAGGTTATTAAGGAGTGTCTCTATCCTTGGGTTAGAGTCTGTTAAAGGTTATTAAGGAGTGTCTCTATCCTTGGGTTAGAGTCTGTTAAAGGTTATTAAGGAGTGTCTCTATCCTTGGGTTAGAGTCTGTTAAATGTTATTAAGGAGTGTCTCTATCCTTGGGTTAGAGTCTGTTAAAGGTTATTAAGGAGTGTCTCTATCCTTGGGTTAGAGTCTGTTAAAGGTTATTAAGGAGTGTCTCTATCCTTGGGTTAGAGTCTGTTAAAGGTTATTAAGGAGTGTCTCTATCCTTGGGTTAGAGTCTGTTAAAGGTTATTAAGGAGTGTCTCTATCCTTGGGTTAGAGTCTGTTAACGGTTATTAAGGAGTGTCTCTATCCTTGGGTTAGAGTCTGTTAAAGGTTATTAAGGAGTGTCTCTATCCTTGGGTTAGAGTCTGTTAAAGGTTATTAAGGAGTGTCTCTATCCTTGGGTTAGAGTCTGTTAAAGGTTATTAAGGAGTGTCTCTATCCTTGGGTTAGAGTCTGTTAACGGTTATTAAGGAGTGTCTCTATCCTTGGGTTAGAGTCTGTTAAAGGTTATTAAGGAGTGTCTCTATCCTTGGGTTAGAGTCTGTTAAAGGTTATTAAGGAGTGTCTCTATCCTTGGGTTAGAGTCTGTTAAAGGTTATTAAGGAGTGTCTCTATCCTTGGGTTAGGAGTCTGTTAAAGGTTATTAAGGAGTGTCTCTATCCTTGGGTTAGAGTCTGTTAAAGGTTATTAAGGAGTGTCTCTATCCTTGGGTTAGAGTCTGTTAAAGGTTATTAAGGAGTGTCTCTATCCTTGGGTTAGAGTCTGTTATTAACAGAGCTGCACCTGTAATACCTGCAGTAGTTTAACCCTGACAGACAGCTAGGCTACGTTCCATCCCTGGTTGGAGCAGATAGAAATCACTGCACTTCACAAAGTTAGAGGTTAGTCCAACTGCCACCAATGCGAAGTGAAGTGCTTTCTTTATTCAGTGTTCTTCAACCCCCGGTACATGGACTGGTATTGGTCCCTGGGATGTTGCTGACTGGTCCCTCATAAAGATGGTTAACTTGTGTAGATTAAGCCAGTTCCAAGTGCCAATTCTAAATCGGTGGTCCCCAAACTAGGAGGACCATACCAATAGGGGCATTCCACATAATAGTGCTTGACCCCTTAAAAAACTTGATTAATTGATTAATTAAATGACCAGATGAGATAACATGGAAACTGCAGTTGAGTAGTCTATAGACCAATGTATACATACTACAGATTGAAAGGAACAAGCCAAACATAGGAGTAGTAACATACAATGGACACCAGAGGGTAGAGTTGTGTAATCTGTGTATGAGGATCAGCAGCAAGAACAGAAGGTGGTGTTTGGTTTGGGTTGATATACAGTAAGCCTACATACATTAATCCTGTACATGTACATGTTCTCTTCAGCCATTTTCATAAGCTTCTCATCAGGAAATGTTTTATCTTATCTTCTTTATTTTAGTTTTGAAACAAAAAAATAACTGAAATGAATTAAGAGATGATCAATCAATGACAATTTAATCATTGAAAATATCTTTGATACAAATTGAAATAACCCACCATATCATGTTACCAAAAATAAAGTCATTTTTATTTTACCAAATTACTTTACACAATCAAAATGATTAGCTATTATTGATGAAACATCAATCGCATCATAACTAATCATTGAGGTGATTATCATGTCAAACAGAATATGATGTGACTACGGTATAGACCTTATTCACAGCTTAATGTTCTAACATAGACAGCTAGTGCAGGTATATAATACATTGTTGTGTCAGTTAATATCAGCACACATGACAATGACAATGTGATAGCATTGTTCTTCTCAGTATCCCAAATCAAATAATATAATTTTAGTGCGTAGGTGTGAACATTTTTTTAAATCTACAGGTCACGCTTTACAAAGGTTTTTGCATTGGTTTCAACAGAGCACTTCACATCTTACCCCGTTAGAACATTTTAACGTTGTAAAATTAACGTTGGTAAATTAATAATGACCGCAGTGTTAATAAGGTCTATTGGCAATAGATTTTGCTCAATATGCAACCTACAGACCAATTGTATCATTGAATACAGACATCATTGGCCATGCTCATCAATCATACTCCAACATGTTTCAGTGGAAGCCAATCGTTGTACAAAAGACGGGGTCCAGTTCAACCAGAAGGGTTTTGTATTTGTGCTGTTAATAAACATTTTCCTTGTAACTCAGACACACCACAACGATGAACAGCTAAAAGCAGTGTGTGGCTGTCCTATCGCTTGGTGTCGCTGCTGTGTTAAAACAACCACCTGCTGGGTGTCGATGAATGGTGGCTGTTTACGTCGATTCAACAAGTAGAATAGTCTGATAATTAACTGAAAATGGAGGTTGATATTCTAGTCAAAGGCACTCGGCCATCCGTTGCTCTGGTGTGTTTCTATTCAACTTACAGGTTAAGTGGCCCCTCAGCAAAGTGAGGTTATTATTATCATGGAATGTACAATGTTTAGTATCAGTGTACATCTGGCACTATGTGACATCATCATCAATATGTGACATCATCAGTAAACAACATCAGTCAGAGTCTACCTTAGCTTTAGGGTAGATGTCCTGTATCTTCCTCAGATCACAGGACAGATTGTATGTTTCTCCTCGAGTGAGAGTGCAGTCCGAACAGACCGGTATGTAAGTGCTTGCTCTCTGTTTCTCTTCCACCTACAACAGAATAAGAGATGATTACCAACGAGGACACAAAGACCTAAAAGGGGACAAATGTACAATACCTGAATGTTAAATAAATTGTGAATAAAAGTATATTATTAAAACGAAGTTGAATGAAGTTACACCAGGTGTGACGCAATAAGAAGTGAGGACTTTTCCTGCCTAAAGGAAGGCCACGTACAAAAAATTATAGTAAATAAATAAATAAAAACGTTTATTATTTTGTTATTTTTGACGACTTTTCTAGGTAAGCACAACAGTTCTAAAATAAATGACAAGACATGTTTAGGTTAGTGCATGGATTTGGTCTGTACCTCATTGAGGGGCACATTCGATGGCAGGACGATCACATTCAGAACTGACTGAGGGTGACCGAATGATTGGAGGAAAGGCAACACCTGTCCCTTGATCGAGAGGAAGGGTATAAACATTCTGACGAGGCCCCAAAAGGAGAGGTCTGTGATGTTCACCACTACGTGCGTGTCAGTCACCCTCAGTAGTGGTAAAACCTCCACACTGTCACCAGTAACATGGGCCACAGACAGGGAATCAAGACCCTCTCCTGCAAAACAGAAATATCTTACTCATCCACTGTGTCATTTGGCTGTTGTAATGATCATCTTGATGATAGTTGTGAGTGGTGTGTAACTCACCAGAGAGAATCTCACAGTGTGGGAGGTGTAGGTGACAGACCCCTGAGGACACTCAATACTGAATAGGGGTCCTGCAGGAGTCTGGCCTGTGGAGTGCAGGAGACTCTCGTCCCATTGGACAGTTCTGTACAGCACCTCCCCCTCCATCAGAAACACCAGCCCTGCCAAACTGCACTGGAACAGACCTGCATGGGAGCACTGGAGCCTGGGGGCCACAGGACAATAATCACACTTACAACAATAATAATCACAAATCCAAAGTACAGTATTTGTTCAGTGCTAAGAACAGCAAGCAGAATTTACAAATACAAATACTGTCCCCTACCATCACAAGAGAGTTGAAAGAGTTCTAATAAAGACCTTTTAATTTAAAAAAAGATTCACCACAGAAATATAAAGCATGTTTTCATATTTAAATTGATCGAGGTAACATAGCACATAGACAGCATTGAACTGAGCATTCATAGAATATTTATTGAATTGTGCACCCAATATTCCTATGTCCCGAACTTCCTACGAACATCACAACACTGTACTAACATGACATTTGTGGTTAATATCATGTGCGGATGAATAAAACGGGCTGTGGCAGGGGAGTACAGCATTGTGTCCCAATACTGTGGCACAATTGAACTTTAGGGCTGTTTACGTCGATTCGGAAAACTGGCATTTTCTTGTTTGATGAGTATTTCATAGAAAAGATAAGTTGAGCTCTGTACAAAATGTGGAGCAACACATAAATTGTCTCTATCCACAGAGATGAATTGCAACATCTTACCCTTTAGCCTCAGCAGAGATTCAGCCCCAGATCCAACCCAAGAATCATATCCAGTCTCAGGTCCTCTCACGTATGCACCCACTGTAGTACAACACAACAACAGATCACAACCTGGATCCTCTGACGTATGCACCCACTGTAGTACAACACAACTACAGATCACAACCTGGATCCTCTGACGTATGCACCCACTGTAGTACAACACAACTACAGATCACAACCTGGATCCTCTGACGTATGCACCCACTGTAGTACAACACAACTACAGATCACAACCTGGATCCTCTGACGTATGCACCCACTGTAGTACAACACAACTACAGATCACAACCTGGATCCTCTGACGTATGCACCCACTGTAGTACAACACAACAACAGATCACAACCTGGATCCTCTGATGTATGCACCCACTGTAGTACAACACAACTACAGATCACAACCTGGATCCTCTGACGTATGCACCCACTGTAGTACAACACAACTACAGATCACAACCTGGATCCTCTGACGTATGCACCCACTGTAGTACAACACAACTACAGATCACAACCTGGATCCTCTGACGTATGCACCCACTGTAGTACAACACAACAACAGATCACAACCTGGATCCTCTGACGTATGCACCCACTGTAGTACAACACAACAACAGATCACAACCTGGATCCTCTGACGTATGCACCCATTGTAGTACAACACAACAACAGATCACAACCTGGATCCTCTGACGTATGCACCCACTGTAGTACAACACAACAACAGATCACAACTTGGATAAATATTTATGTTTGTTTTACTTTAGACAAGGTTAGTCAGAGTACCATACTTACTGCATGGAACAGGAGGGTCACGGATGTGATCTCCCTTAACTAGATATGGTTTCTCCCACATCTCAGGTATCCAATTCATTCCTTCATCACCATCTCTTTCAGGGTAAAACACATCTCCACTGTTGGCTGCCACCAACTCATCTATCTTCTCCAGAAGCTATGTGACCTGAGTGACATCACCCCTGTTGTTATTGTTGAGGACATGAAATCTGTTTCCCACATTTCTCAACAAGCCACTGGAAGGCCTTCCCTTCACTCTCAATATGCTGCTCAATGGTTGTGTCTCCTAAAAAGTCCCCATGGGTGAACAGCACGATGGTGTGACTCCAGACTGTCTCACTGAGAAGGGTCAAGTGTTCCTCTATCAATCAATCAATCAATCAATTTTATTTTATATAGCCCTTCTTACATCAGCTAATATCTCGAAGTGCTGTACAGAAACCCAGCCTAAAACCCCAAACAGCTAGTAATGCAGGTGTAGAAGCACGGTGGCTAGGAAAAACTCCCTAGAAAGGCAAAACCTAGGAAGAAACCTAGAGAGGAACCAGGCTATGAGGGGTGGCCAGTCCTCTTCTGGCTGTGCCGGGTGGAGATTATAACAGAACCATGCCAAGATGTTCAAAAATGTTCATAAGTGACAAGCATGGTCAAATAATAATCAGGAATAAATCTCAGTTGGCTTTTCATAGCCGATCATTAGAGTTTAAAACAGCAGGTCTGGGACAGGTAGGGGTTCCATAACCGCAGGCAGAACAGTTTAAACTGGAATAGCAGCAAGGCCAGGCGGACTGGGGACAGCAAGGAGTCACCACGGCCGGTAGTCCCGACGTATGGTCCTAGGGCTCAGGTCTCTCAGTTGGCTTTTCATAGCCGATCATTTAGAGTTGAAAACAGCAGGTCTGGGACAGGTAGGGGTTTCGTAGCCGCAGGCAGAACAGTTGAAACTGGAATAGCAGCAAGGCCAGGCGGACTGGGGACAGCAAGGTGTCATCATGCCCGGTAGTCCTGACGTATGGTCCTAGGGCTCAGGTTCTCAGAGAGAAAGAGAGAACGAGAGAATTAGAGAGAGCATACTTAAATTCACACAGGACACTGGATAAGACAGGAGAAGTACTCCAGGTATAACCAACTAACCCCAGCCCCCCGACACATAAACTACTGCAGCATAAATACTGGAGGCTGAGACAGGAGCGGTCCGGAGACACTGTGGCCCCATCCGAAGAAAACCCCGGACAGGGCCAAACAGGAAGGATATAACCCCACCCACTCCGCCAAAGCACAGCCCCCGCACCACTAGAGGGATATCCCCAACCACCAACTTACAATCCTGAGACAAGGCCGAGTATAGCCCACAGAGGTCTCCACCACAGCACAAACCAAGGGGGGGGCGCCAACCCAGACAGGAAGATCACGTCAGTAACTCAACCCACTCAAGTGACGCACCCCTCCCAGGGACGGCATGAAAGAGCACCAGCAAGCCAGTGACTCAGCCCCTGCAACAGGGTTAGAGGCAGAGAACCCCAGTGGAGAGGGGAACCGGCCCGGCAGAGACAGCAAGGGCTGTTCGTTGCTCCAGCCTTTCCGTTCACCTTCACACTCCTGGGCCAGACTACACTCAATCATATGACCTACTGAAGAGATAAGTCTTCAGTAAAGACTTAAAGGTTGAGACCGAGTCTGCGTCTCTCACATGGGTAGGCAGACTGTTCCATAAAAATGGAGATCTATAGGAGAAAGCCCTGCCTCCCGCTGTTTGCTTAGAAATTCTAGGGACAATTAGGAGGCCTGCGTCTTGTGACCGTAGCGTACGTATTGGTATGTACGGCAGGACCAACTCGGAAAGATAGGTAGGAGCAAGCCCATGTAACGCTTTATAGGTTAACAGTAAAACCTTGAAATCAGCCCTTGCCTTAACAGGAAGCCAGTGTAGGGAAGCTAGCACTGGAGTAATATGATCAAATTTCTTGGTTCTAGTCAGGATTCTAGCAGCCGTATTTAGCACTAACTGAAGTTTATTTAGTGCTTTATCCGGGTAGCCGGAAAATAGAGCATTGCAGTAGTCTAATCTAGAAGTAACAAATGCATGGATTAATTTTTCTGCATCATTTTTGGACAGAAAATTTCTGATTTTTGCAATGTTACGTAGATGGAAAAAAGCTGTCCTTGAAACAGTCTTGATATGTTCGTCAAAAGAGAGATCAGGGTCAAGAGTAACGCCTAGGTCCTTCACAGTTTTATTTGAGACGACTTTACAACCATCAAGATGAATTGTCAGATTTAACAGAAGATCTCTTTGTTTCTTGAGACCTAGTACAAGCATCTCTGTTTTGTCCGAGTTTAAAAGTAAAAAGTTTTCAGCCATCCACTTCCTTATGTCTGAAACACAGGCTTCTAGCGAGGGCAATTTTGGGGCTTCACCATGCTTCATTGAAATGTACAGCTGTGTGTCATCCGCATAGCAGTGAAAGTTAACATTATGTTTTCGAATAACATCCCCAAGAGGTAAAATATATAGTGAAAACAATAGTGGTCCTAAAACGGAACCTTGAGGAACACCGAAATGTACAGTTGATTTGTCGGAGGACAGACCATTCACAGAGACAAACTGATATCTTTCCGACAGGTAGGATCTAAACCAGGCCAGAACTTGTCCGTGTAGACCAATTTGGGTTTCCAGTCTCTCCAAAAGAATGTGGTGATCGATGGTGTCAAAGGCAGCACTAAGGTCTAGTAGCACGAGGACAGATGCAGAGCCTCGGTCTGACGCCATTAAAAGGTCATTTACCACCTTCACAAGTGCAGTCTCAGTGCTATGATGGGGTCTAAAACCAGACTGAAGCATTTCGTATACATTGTTTGTCTTCAGAAAGGCAGTGAGTTGCTGCGCAACAGCTTTTTCTAAAATTTTTGAGAGGAATGGAAGATTCGATATAGGCCGATAGTTTTTTATATTTTCCGGGTCAAGGTTTGGCTTTTTCAAGAGAGGCTTTATCACTGCCACTTTTAGTGAGTTTGGTACACATCCGGTGGATAGAGAGCTGTTTATTATGTTCAACATAGGAGGGCCAAGCACAGGAAGCAGCTCCTTCAGCAGTTTAGTAGGAATAGGATCCAGTATGCAGCTTGAAGGTTTAGAGGCCATGATTATTTTCATCATTGTGTCAAGAGATATAGTACTAAAACACTTAAGTGTCTCTCCCGATCCCAGGCCCTCGCAGAGCTGTGCAGATCCAGGACAGCTAAGCCCTGGAGGAATACGCAGATTCAAAGAGGAGTCCGTAATTTGCTTTCTAATGGTCATGATCTTTTCCTCAAAGAAGTTCATGAATTTATCACTGCTGAAGTGAAAACCATCCTCTCTTGGGGAATGCTGCTTTTTAGTTAGCTTTGCAACAGTATCAAAAAGAAATTTTGGATTGTTCTTATTTTCCTCGATTAATTTGGAAAAGTAGGATGATCGAGCAGCAGTGAGGGCTCTTCGGTACTGCACGGTACTGTCTTTCCAAGCTAGTCGGAAGACTTCCAGTTTGGTGTGGCGCCATTTCCGTTCCAATTTCCTGGAAGCTTGCTTCAAAGCTCGGGTATTTTCTGTATACCAGGGAGCTAGTTTCTTATGACAAATGTTTTTCGTTTTTAGGGGTGCAACTGCATCTAGGGTATTGCGCAAGGTTAAATTGAGTTCCTCAGTTAAGTGGTTAACTGATTTTTGTCCTCTGACGTCCTTGGGTAGGCAGAAGGAGTCTGGAAGGGCATCAATGAATTTTTGTGTTGTCTGAGAATTTATAGCACGACTTTTGATGCTCCTTGGTTGGGGTCTGAGCAGATTATTTGTTGCGATTGCAAACGTAATAAAATGGTGGTCCGATAGTCCAGGATTTTGTGGAAAAACATTAAGATCTACAACATTTATTCCATGGGACAAAACTAGGTCCAGAGTATGACTGTGGCAGTGAGTAGGTCCAGAGACATGTTGGACAAAACCCACTGAGTCGATAATGGCTCCGAAAGACTTTTGGAGTGGGTCTGTGGACTTCTCCATGTGAATATTAAAATCACCAAAAATTAGAATATGATCTGCTATGACTACAAGGTCTGATAGGAATTCAGGAAACTCAGAGAGGAATGCTGTATATGGCCCAGGAGGCCTGTAAACAGTAGCTATAAAAAGTGATTGAGTAGGCTGCATAGATTTCATGACTAGAAGCTCGAAAGATGAAAACGTCATTTTTTTTTTTGTAAATTGAAATTTGCTATCGTAAATGTTAGCAACACCTCCGCCTTTGCGGGATGCACGGGGAATATGGTCACTAGTGTAACCAGGAGGTGAGGCCTCATTTAACACAGCAAATTCATCAGGCTTAAGCCATGTTTCAGTCAGGCCAATCACATCAAGATTATGATCAGTGATTAGTTCATTGACTATGACTGCCTTTGAAGTGAGGGATCTAACATTAAGTAACCCTATTTTGAGATGTGAGGTATCACGATCTCTTTCAATAATGGCAGGAATGGAGGAGGTCTTTATCCTAATAAGATTGCTAGGGTGAACACCACCATGTTTAGTTTTGCCCAACCTAGGTCGAGGCACAGACACAGTCTCAATGGGTATGGCTGAGCTGACTACACTGACTATGCTATTGGCAGACTCCACTAAGCTGGCAGGTTGGCTAACAGCCTGCTGCCTGGCCTGCACCCTATTTCACTGTGGGGCTAGAGGAGTTAGAGCCCTATCTATGTTGGTAGATAAGAGGAGAGCACCCCTCCAGTTAGGATGGAGTCCGTCACTCCTCAGCAGGTCAGGCTTGATCCTGTTTGTGGGTGAGTCCCAGAAAGAGGGCCAATTATCCACAAATGTTATCTTTTGGGAGGGGCAGAAAACAGTTTTCAACCAGCGATTGAGTGCTGAGACTCTGCTGTAGAGCTCGTCACTTCCCCTAACTGGGAGGGGGCCAGAGACAATTACTCGATGCCGACACATCTTTCTAGCTGATTTACACGCTGAAGCTATGTTGCACTTGGTGACCTCTGACTGTTTCATCCTAACATCGTTGGTGCCGACGTGGATAACAATATCTCTATACTCTCTACACTCGCCAGTTTTAGCTTTAGCCAGCACCATCTTTAGATTAGCCTTAACGTCGGTAGCCCTGCCCCCCTGGTAAACAGTGTATGATCGCTGGGTGATTCGTTTTAAGTCTAATACTGCGGGTAATGGAGTCGCCAATGACTAGGGTTTTCAATTTGTCAGAGCTAATGGTGGGAGCCTTCGGAGTCTCAGACCCCGTAACGGGAGGAGTAGAGACTAGAGAAGACTCAGACTCAGACTCCGACTCGCTACATAATGGGGAAAACCGGTTGAAGGTTTCTGTCGGCTGAATGAGCGACACCGGTTGAGCATTCCAACAGTATTTCCCCTCCAGAAGCCATGAGAAAGTTGTCCGGCTGCGGGGACTGTGCGGGGGGATTTATACTAACATTACTGTCTGTACTTACTGGTGGCACAGACGCTGTTTCTTCCTTTCCTACACTGATATTACCCTTGCCTAACGATTGCGTCTGAAGCTGGGCTTGTAGCACAGCTATTCTCGCCGTAAGGCGAGAATTCTCCTGTATATTATGAGTACAGCGACTGCAATTAGAAGACATCATGTTAATGTTACTACTTAGCTTCGGCTGTTGAAGATGTTGATGAACCATGTCCAGATAAAGCGTCCGGAGTGAAAAAGTTGAATAAGGGAAAAAAGTTGCGATGGAAAAAAGGAAAATAACGTAAAGTTGGCAGCTAAAACGCACAGGAAAAAGACTCTTCTGACTCTTCTGTCTCGGGATAAACGTCCGGGGTGAAAAAGTTTAACGAAAAAAGATGAGTGAGGACAAAACTAAAAAGTTGGTAAATTTGTTGAACACAGAGATTGATTAAACGTTTATTAAAAGTAAAACGTGAATAGTTTGTTAGGTAGCCAAGTAGCAACAAACAGCAGAGCAGCACGGAGACAATGCGGAAGCGAGACGGAAGTCACGTAGAATAATAGGGATCTAATCTCTACTGCTCTTCTGTCTTCCTCAGTGAATGTGTCATCCACCTCTATGACCAGGAGGAGAGTGTGGGGTCCTGGGGGACACAGAGACACACTGAACACAATCTCCTGTTTAACCAGCTCAGGAGTCCACTGTACAGGGGCATTAACCCACCACCCTGGAGTGTCGACCACAGTTACCTGCCTCCCTGCTACTTCTCCCTGTCTCTTCACACACTGAGCAGTTCTCCTCAGGTCAAACTCCTTTCTGCCCAGGATGGTGTTTCCTGCCGAACTCTTCCCAGCTCCTCTCCACCCGAGCAGCACAATCCACAACTCTGAGAGATGGAGGGTGTCACCTGGCATAGAAAGAGAGAGAGAGAGAGAGAGAGAGAGAGAGAGAGAGAGAGAGAGAGAGAGAGAGAGAGAGAGAGAGAGAGAGAGAGAGAGAGAGAGAGAGAGAGAGAGAGAGAGAGAGAGAGAGAGAGAGAGAGAGAGAGAGAGAGAGAGAGAGAGAGAGAGAACACAGCTTATTGAGCTGGGAGATGAACATCCTCTAGAACACATGATTGTGTGAATTGGGAACATATGATAACAATGTAGATGACATTGTAGGTCATATTTTGATTACACAAAAATGTACTGTAATTGACTAAACACTCTGGGCCTCTAAATTGCAGTGGACAAAAATGTATTAAATAGTTCATCATCAACATTTGATAGATGCCAATAATGTGATGTAAATTAAATCTGTTGTATTCCAATTCCATTTATAATTGGGAAAATATTGGTTGTGCTCAGAATTTGAAATTATACTGTCTTGTTATAATGACCGTTGTATGGTGCCTTAATTTAGGAATTGGCATACTCCACCCACCTGAGGAGCTGTCTTTTGCAGCCATCTATTTCTTGTGTATGAGTGGTGCAAAATCTACTTGTCACTTAAATCTCGCTGGATTGATTGCTTTCAGTTTACTCCTGCGACTCTTTCATTCTCTTGCTTGTGCCTGTCGTTTTTTTCCGTTAACGTTACGACCGCGGAAATGTTAGTAATTACCTGTCAAACACACCCCGGTTATGGCTGAAATGGGCTCAATGGAAGACATTGTGTTTCCTTTGCATCTATAAGAACACTAAAGCTTCGTTGGGGATTTAACGTATTGTAACGACCCTGTATTGTGTTCTGTGTTCATGGGTGTGTTATCGTTCTCATGGGTGCTAGCAGGGGTTAAATATGCCAGGACAGATGGAAAGGTTGGGGGGGTATGATGGGTAATCCCGCGGGGTTTTGGAATGCTTAAATAGGGGTTACGGTCTCATCTCTCTCTCTTCTGTTCGGGACCCTTGATTTGACATGTTATATTTGTGTATGTTCGAGGTTTAGCGGCGTGGGCTGTGGCCTGAACAATAGCCCATTCAGGAATAAACCTGTGTTCTGCCTGTACACCTGGTGCCCGTCTCTCTTTTACTTTATGACCCAGCTGGGTCATTACATTGGTGTCAGAAGTGCTTTCGAACGACGGGATAGATCGAGATTAGGCGAGTTAGCTGTTTCAGTATAGGCCGTGGTTAGCTTTAGCGTGACTCGCATCTACGGTCATGATGATCGGGGCGAGGCGGAAAGTTAAGGAAGAGTCGGACAAAGTGTCCGTTGTGGGCTCGGGTGTACCCGGTCGGGAGGGTCAGGCGATGACGGCTGTAGAAGAGCTGGAGAGCCACATGGCGGAAGTTAAATTGTCAGTCAGCAAGATGGCAGAACGGGCGGGTTTTCCTTCAAACCGCTCAACCAGAACAGACGTCACGGCGACGGAGATATCGACGTCACCGCGTGCGGAAATGGCTGGGCCTCCTTATGTAAACAGAGATGGCAGCGCCCTATTGCCATTAGCCACGGTAGCGGCTAAACTTCTAAAGTTCAATGGACAAGGTAAATGGGAAGTTTTTTTCACTCAATTCGAGTTGTTGGCTAGAGCCGGGAGGTGGTCTGACGAGACGAAAGGGTTACAGCTTGCCCTGAGCCTGGCAGAGGAGGCGTCGGAATGCCTGCTAACGCTAGCCCCGGACGAGAGGGGCGACTACGGTGCGCTAGTGGAGGCATTGGGGGCCGTTTGGCAGCGATGCACAGCCCAACATGCTGCGGATTGAACTGAATAACAAAAAGAGACTTCAGGGGGAATCATTAAAGGCGTTGGCAAGTGATATTCTGAGCCTGACCAGGCGGGCTTATGCAACTATGCCGATTGGGGTGCAAGACGAGCTGGCACGGGACAGTTTTATTAGAGCGCTCTCCCCCACCGAACTGGGTAAGCATGTTCAGATGTCGGACCCAGCATCTCTGCGGGCTGCAGTGGAGATAGCCAGGAAGAGGGAGCTGATCTGGGGTGAGGGAGTGAGAGTGGAGGTTGCCAGTCAACCAGAGGTGAGAGCAGCGGCGGCCGGGGTGCCGGGGGTCACCAAACCAGAGTGGGTCGACGAGTTGGGCGGGTTAGTCAAGACCGCTTCGCTTGTCATTGAGAGGGGCTCCAGACAACATCGCAGTGTCAGCTCAACTTCCATTGTCTGCTGGGGTTGTGGCCAGCCTGGCCACATTCAGCGGGAGTGTGGCAGATTCTCCAGTCAACAGGGAAACGACAGCGGGTTCTCGCGCAGGGGGGCAGCGCGGGCCCACCCCTCCGCCCCCGAACCCACAGTAAGCAGAAGAGGTACCCAGCAGCGCAGGCAAGAGGGTGGGGACCTGCTTCCCCAGGGTGTAGCTGCCACCGTGTTTCCTAGTCCGGTAGTTGTGGTGGGACGTACCACCATTGGGGACTTCTGCAATGTCATCGTCAAGGTAGAGGGGGTGGAATGTTTGGCCCTGGTCGACACGGGCTCTACAGTAACCCTGGTGAGACCAGACATACTACCTGTTGGGGTGCGGGTGGAGCCGACCCTTGTCCAGCTACGGACTGTCACGGGGGAGCTAGCCCCCATGTTAGGGAAGTGTCGGTTGTCTGTGACTGTGGGGGGGAGAACTGTGGGGTGTCCGGTGTGGGTAGCAGCGGTACAGGACCCCTGTATACTGGGAATGGACTTTTTGAAAAACTGTGGGGCTCAGTTGGACTTAGCTTCGGGCACTTTGAGGCTGTCGGGGGGGCCCACAGTGGGAATGTCGCCTTCGGGAGGGCCAGCAGGGGGCAGGGCTGTCCCTCCGTCTTCCTCCAAGCTTGCCGAAACTCCACTGGTCGTCCCGGCTGCTCCCTTGGTCGTTGTGCCATCCCAGCAGCTGTCTCCGGCGGCAACGACCTTCACTCCCCATAATGGTGCAAGCACAGGCATCCCAGTAGCCCAAAACACACTGGCTCCTTCACCCCATCAGCCCGACGGGGGGAAGGAGGAAGTTATCGATGCCGTTGAGGCTGTGTGGCTGAAAAACTGTCAAGGTCTGGACGAGAGACAACAGAGACAGTTAAAGCAGCTGCTGTTTGACTTTACAGATAGCTTCGCTTGGGGGGAAGATGAGGTAGGGCAAACGCACCTGGTTCAGCACGACATCGACACTGGGGACAACCAACCCATTAAAATTCGGCCCCGTCGCATTCCCCTTGCCAAGAGGGAAGCAGCAGCCACAGCTATTTCTGACATGTTGCGGGCTGATTTCATTGAGCCATCAGATAGCCCATGGTCCGCGCCGGTCGTCATGGTGCCTAAGAAAGGGGGTAAACTTAGGTTTTGTGCGGACTACAGGGGCCTAAATTCTGTCACCACTAAAGACTCTTACCCCATACCGAGGATCGATGAGTCGCTAGACCACGTCAGAGGGTCCTCGTGGTTCTCTTCCCTTGATCTGCGCAGTGGCTACTGGCAGGTGCCCCTCTCGCCCTTCTCCACGGATAGGGGCCATTGGCAGTTCAAGGTGCTGTGCTTCGGGCTTTGTAATGCTCCTGCCACCTTTGAGAGGCTCATGGACAGAGTGCTGGCGGGGGTTCCGAGAGACGAGTGTGTCGTGTACCTAGACGACATATTGGTACACGGCACGTCGTTTGAGGGGGCACTGGGGGCACTTAGGCGAGTGCTGGAGAGGATCTCGGGGGCGGGGCTAAAATTACACCCGGAAAAGTGCCATTTCATGCAAAGGGAGTTGGCGTTCCTGGGTCATCAGCTGGGTGGTGAGGGTATCAGCACGATGCCAGACAAAGTGGAGGCTGTGAGGGGGTGGCCAATTCCAAGGGGAAAAAAAGAGGTTAAGAGCTTCCTGGGTCTGGCATCCTACTATCGTAGGTTTGTGAAAGGGTTTGCGGGGATAGCAGCTCCTTTGAACCACCTTCTCAAGAAGGACACTGTTTTTCAGTGGACCGAAGAGCACCAGCGGGCGTTTGAGGCCCTCAAACGTGCCCTGGTGGAGGCCCCTGTCCTGTCCTCACCAGACCCGAACCGTCCGTTTATCCTGGACACCGACGCAAGCAATGAGGGCTTGGGGGCCGTGCTGGCTCAGCGTGGTTCTGACGGGGAGCACGTAGTAGCTTATTACAGCAGAACTTTTGATAAGGCTGAAAACGCTACTGCGTGACAAGGAGGGAGCTTTTGGCTGTCGTGGCAGCAGTACGCCATTTCAAGTACTACCTGGGGGGCCTGCCGTTTGTGGTGCGGACGGATCACTCCGCCCTGCAGTGGCTTCTCTCCTTCAAGGAGCCAGAGGGTCAGATCGCCCGCTGGTTGGAGGAGCTGCAACCCTACGACTTCCAGGTGGAGCACAGGGCCGGCCTTCGCCACAGCAATGCAGACGCCTTGTCCCGCCGCCCGTGTGCTGAGGACGGCTGTGGGTACTGCGCCAAACGGGTGGAGCGAGAGAGGGAACTGTGCATGGAGGAGGGAGTCACCGCCACGGTGAGTCAGCTGAGGGTGACAGAGTGCCGGGAGCTTGAGGCTGTGGACGTCGGGGAGTGGAGGCGTCGCCAGGAGGAGGAGGCAGAGCTGCGTCCTGTGCTGGGGTGGGTGGAAGAGAGAAGACGACCGCCATGGGGGGAAGTAGCCCCTCTATCACCAGTCACCAAAGGACTCTGGGCTAAATTCTCAGTCCTTAGAGTGGCTGAGGGGAGTGCTCCAGAGGGGGTGGAAAAAGCCAGCTACTGGAGAAATGACGTGGCAGGTAGTGGTTCCCAAAAGGCTGCAAGGGAGCGTGTTACAGCAGCTTCACGGGGGAGTAGGCGCAGGGCATTTTGGGGTCTCCAAAACGTTAAAGCGCGTACGTAAAGGCTTCTATTGGGCCAGGCACAGGAGGGATGTGGAGGACTTTTGCAGGCAGTGCGATGAGTGTGCTGCTAAGAAAGGACCTCCAGGTCAGTCACACGCCCTCCTACAACAATTCCCAGTAGGGGAGCCCATGGAGAGACTGGGGGTAGACATAGTTGGACCGTTTCCAACCACAGACAGCGGTAACAGGTGGATTCTAACTGATATGGACTACTTCACCAAGTGGCCAGAGGCTTACGCTCTCCCAGACCAGGAGGCAGAAACAGTAGCTGATGCATTGGTAGGGGGAATAATCAGTCGGTTTGGGGTGCCACAGTCTATACACAGCGACCAGGGGAGAAACTTTGAGTCACGGGTGTTCTCAGAGTTGTGTAGACGGTTAGGCACGGAGAAGACGCGCACTACTCCGCTTCACCCCCAGAGTGATGGGCTGGTGGAAAGATTTAACAGAACATTAGCACAACAGCTGGCTATCGTTACCTCAAAACACCAGAGAGATTGGGACACCCACTTACCGTTTATTCTTATGGCATGTAGGTCGGCTGTTCAAGAATCGACTGCGTGCTCCCCAGCGCTACTAATGTTAGGTCGTGAGTTGCGCACCCCAGCCGAACTGACGTTTGGCCACCCTCCTGATAACGACGACAGGGTTTTGCCTGGCCCGAACTATGTTCGTCGTCTGCAGAACCGGTTAGAAGCGGCTCACACCTTCGCAAGAGAGCAACTCGAGAACGCAGGGATGCGCCAAAAGCGCCACTATGACTCACGCGCTAGGGGGAGGCACTTTGGAGCGGGAGAACGCGTGTGGCTTCACAACCCCACGCGCAAGAAGGGGCGGTGCCCAAAGCTGGACAGTGCCTGGGTGGGGCCGTGCCTGGTGATAGAGAGAGTGGGGGAGGTGACGTACCGGGTGGAGGTTCCCCCACGGAGCAGGAAGGTGGTGGTCCACTGGGACCGATTGGCGCCCTACAGAGGGAGGAAAACGGTAGGGAATGGAAGTGAGGACTCTGATGTGAGCACATGGGGACAGTCTGGCGAGGAGACTCTAGTGCAAGCTGAGCCTGGGACGGGGGCTGCCTCTTCGGAGGGCGCTGGAAATGACATTGGGGCAGATGAGTGTTCTGGGGGTCCACCAGTGAGAGTCAAGGGGAGGCACAAGAGACTGATGCGACCTCCGGGTCGTTTTAAGGATTTTGTTTTGTAACCCTAGGGGCTAGGGTTTAGAAAGGGGGGGCTATGTAACGACCCTGTATTGTGTTCTGTGTTCATGGGTGTGTTATCGTTCTCATGGGTGCTAGCAGGGGTTAAATATGCCAGGACAGATGGAAAGGTTGGGGGAGTATGATGGGTAATCCCGTGGGGTTTTGGAATGCTTAAATAGGGGTTACGGTCTCATCTCTCTCTCTTCTGTTCGGGACCCTTGATTTGACATGTTATATTTGTGTATGTTCGAGGTTTAGCGGCGTGGGCTGTGGCCTGAACAATAGCCCATTCAGGAATAAACCTGTGTTCTGCCTGTACACCTGGTGCCCGTCTCTCTTTTACTTTATGACCCAGCTGGGTCATTACAGTATCTTCTCGACACTTATATCAAACGAAAGAGAAGAAGGGGAACTTTATTTTAATGGGTGTTCATTTTCTGTGGGATTGAAAAAAGTAATCAGTTGAAATGTTTACAAATTAGATGCGCTGAAATGAAAACAACCTCCGAAAATGAACACTGGGAATCAAGATAATTTTAGCACTTTTTGGCTGAAGACTTTTCTGTGGACACATTGTTTAAGGACCAAACATAAAAATGTGTTCATTCTACTCCAGTCTCTGCCTACTTCTAGACATCTGCTACACTGCTCTCCCTCCCAACAAAATAACTTGTTGTCTTAGTATTGTATCATTCTGAGTTCCTAGGGCTCATAATACACCTAGGTGGCGTAGTTCGGCTACATCTTACATTCCTCGGCTGCCTGACAACTTTATCTGAGACGTTTCTGTCTCACTCTAGCAAGTGCATTATAAATCTGTTTGTTTTGATAAAATGATTATTAAATTAGTATTTGGTTTTTAATATACGTCATCATTCTTTCACACATGCAGTAGATGGATTAAAACAGTTTTATATTTAGGATTATATTGAGTACAGAGTAAAAATGATTTAGATTTAATTTGTAGATATTACTTGACTGTGTGTTTAATCCACTGGCAGCCATTTTGTTGCGTGCTCCGTCTCTTCTTCGTCCTCCCTCCAGCCTGGAACGGTCATTCAATCCTGCCCCCTACTGTATATGACATATTGGGTAGAAACTAATTTATTTTTTCGTGTCAAAAACACCTTTCTGATAACATGGGAGTCCAGGACATCATCATGAGGACACAGTGGTTTATCATACAGGAAGAGAGCCTACAGATTTGACCTGTCACCTGTCAGTACATGACAGAGAAGAAGGCATAGCCTGTATATGACACAAGGCAGGGTGCTGTATGGAGTCTATAGCTGACGTGGAAATGGTGCCACCTGGCTGTCTTACAGACTGGAACTTAATGGAACAAGACTTAAGGGGCCCAATATAATCAGTGGGTCTAATAAGGTTATTAGTTTAGTTCCCAGAAATTTAGCAAAACTAACCAACAAAATCAAAAGTTAACATAGCTTCATTTACACAGATGGTCAAGCAGATTAACAAATGAGGAGCAGCTATCGTTTCGAGTCCAAATCTTGGATATTTTGAAAAACCTTTGAAAAACTTCTCATGAGCCATAAGTCTAAATAACACCAATTTGGAAAAGTAGGCCCATGGTACTAAACCTAGCAGGAAAAAAAGCTAAGGGATTGGTCAAAAGATGTCGGAGTTATTGACAAATCAAAAATCTGATCTTACGTGTCCATTAAACCACTGTAAATCCACTCCACAGTGGCCTATCAACTTGAAACTTGTCATCACTATCATGGACGTCGCTAAGATGAACCACACTGAATTTAGTATTGCTATCTCAAAAAACAAGGAAATGATTAACAACTCATTCTTTTCATATGTAACGCTAATGCTCAATCAATCTGCAATCATCTTCTCATGAACCATAAGTCAGACTCACTCCAGATGTTATATTTAGACTCATGATTGCCCATAAAGGAAGATAGATCCTACATGATTGTGCTTGCTTTGTTATCCAACTGATCTTCTGTCCTTTCTGTCATCTTGTGAACCCTGTTCATTGCTGCTCGCAGCTATATTCTTAATTTCTATTCTCATCAAAAATCAAACACTTAACAGGAGAATTAGTAATTTAAAGTCGATGGAAACATTTTCATAGCAAGGAAATATGAACTATGGGAGAGACTGTCCTACACAGAGTAAAAATATTATAGTTGTCACATATGGGACTAAGGACTAATGCCTTCAATTCATTGTCTAAAATATATTCGATTTTTTTATGATAAACATTATTGTCTGTAAATAATCTCGTACTGATTCCCAAAAAATATGAAACAACTCTAAAGATAAAGAATAGTTTACATACCTTCTCTCACGCACAGACGTTCTAGATAAGTAAAAGAGTAAGGGAAGGTGAACAACTGTAGCACCTCCCATCCAACCTATACAGGTAAATATATTGGGAGAATCTCAATTGCATACTCCTCGCGTCCTCTCTCCTCGCCTTTTTCTCAAAACACATTGGATGAGAAAGCCAGAGGTCCCTCCCCTCTGACCTTTTCCTCCAATGGGTTTTAAGGAGGAGAGAGGACACAAGGAGTATGCAATAGAGATTATCCCCTAGTCTCGAAATTCCAGAAGCAGTAGGCAAAGCAGGAACATTGGTACATTGTGGGAGGCAACCTGTCTGTCTAGAGAGACTAGTAGCCTAAATATCTGACTGAGCTTTAGTGGTTTAATTAATTGAATCAGTGTTGTTGTAAGAAAAATGTGTTAGATATGATCACTGTGAGTATTAGATCTGTCAGTGAGCTGATTACCTTTATGGGCTTTATATGAGAAGGTGAGCAATACCATGGTATACATGGGCGGTATGGGTGTTAGTTCTGTTACCATGGTATACATGGGCAGTATGGGCATTAGTTCTGCTCTGCAGAGTGGAGTCATGGTCCTGTTACTTTTTAGTCATGTGGTCAGGAAAAACTCTAAAACTCAGGAAACACTACACATGCTCTCTCTTTCTCTGGTTTCACATCATGACATGTTCACTACAGGGAGAGATGAGACACATGCACATCCATAAACAATCATCTTAGCATTTATTGATATTCTTATTTTCAACATAGTTATTTTAAAACCAGATTGTGTATCTATATAACATGACACAGTGATAGAATAATATATTCTGTACATCTCAGAAACAAATTAAAGAGGACAGACAGCCAAGATGTAAGGCAACAAGCTCTTTGTTCATATGGATCTTTCACAGAAAGAATACAGTCATGTAACCAGAATATACAGTAGTACTTCAACATACTTGGAACAAATCGTGTGACAATACAGTAAGGGGACAAGAGGAACCAAAGACACACAGGACAAGACAAGTGAACACAACGCAACAGTAACATCACATGCCTCCTTTCACTCACCCATCCATCCATCCATCCACCCACCTATCCACCCATCCATCCATCCATCCACCCACCTATCCACCCATCCATCCATCCATCCATCCATCCATGCTTCCATCCATCCATTACAGCTCCTCCAAATACCAACACACCTCTTAGGTCGACGGTGAGTCCAACAGCTCGCGTTAGTCTCTATGTCTCAATATTCTGAAATACCTTTATTTTATCCTAGAAACCTTACCCATGACCAGGGGAATGGCAATGGATGTTTTAACCAGCCAATTAAAGACATCTAGCCAATAAATTCAAACTTATTGAAATCAATATGGTACATAGGGACAGTGAGAACCTTCTCTCCTTCACAGTGATGTGATCAGGTTTGTAGTGGTCATCAATATGATCAATAGAAAAAGAGAGAAATACCCCAGTGTTAGTACTCATTCAGGTAATACAGGACGTCTTGCATTTTAGGTGTTGAACTCATCCATACTACATACAGGATAACATTGGCAATTGCACCATATACACATTAGATACACAAATTATACCTTAATTCAAAAGTTCATAAATTAGTAGATTTCTCTCATTTTGCCGTTACACAGAGTTTAAGATGATAGACACCAAAGCAGAGGACATACATTTTCTATAGTCTGCGCAATAATATCTAATTTAAAAAAAGCTATTCTCAGAAATAACACACATCTGACTGACGTTACCGGACTAGTAGGCTATTCAGTGATCATAATGGTAGCCAAAACAATGACTCTGCACAGTGCACACAGTGAGAATATGATATGTTATATGTCACTGTCTGTAGAAACACAGTAGAACAACCTGAGTTTCCTTGCATTGCTTATTATCAGAGTATTGTCAGTTTTAGATAAGTCTATTCTGAAGTGATTGGCTAAATTGCCATTGAAGGACTATGGATGAGAAGCATCAATGAGAGAGACAACCCTACTCTGTGCCTTGTTAAAGTGAAGTGAGGAGCTACAATGCTACCTGTCTTATCATCAACAAGTTGTGATTATATTGGAGTCCCATGAACACTAATGTAGTGTAATTGGTGTGTAAAACAGTGTTTGTGTTTACACTCCATTACATGTTGATTGTGTTAGACTACCAGAAATGAAATAGGTGTTTCACTATAGAGATCAACCCTGACAATTCTGATCAATGATTGCTAGGTTTAACATCTTCTTTATTTCAGTTATGAAAAGAAAGGAAATTCTGGTTACATGACTGTATTCTGGCACAGTGGTCTAAGGCACTGCATCGCAGTGCTAGCTGTGCCACTAGAGATCCTGGTTCGAATCCAGGCTCTGTCGTAGCCGGCCGCGAATGGGAGACCCATGGGGCGGCGCACAATTGGCCCAGGGTAGGGGAGGGAATGGCCGGCAGGGATGTAGCTCAATTGGTAGAGCATGGCGTTTGCAACGCCAGGGTTGTGGGTTCGATTCCCACGGGGGGCCAGTATGAAAAAATAATAATGTATGCACTCACTAACTGTAAGTCGCTCTGGATAAGAGTGTCTGCTAAAAGACTAAAAATGTAAAATGAATACAGAGATAATCAATCAATTACAATCTAATAATTATAAATATATTTATTGATACAAATTCAATAACCCCCCCCCCCAAAAATAGTCATTCGTATTTTACTCAATTGCTATGTACAGTCAAAATGATAGCTATTATTATTAAAAGATCATTCACATCAAATAATTATCATTGAGGTGATTATCATGTCATAGAATATGTGACTACACGGTATTGGCACTAGTTTACGTTACATGTTGTAGTGGAATGAGAAGTTAACTGTCCAGTACAATAAAATAAGATAATGAATGTATTATCCCCATGGGGAAATGTGGTTTGCGGCTCTACAGTCGTGGTCAAAAGTTTTGAAAATGACACAAATACTAATTTCCACAAAGTCTGCTGCCTCAGTTTTGATGCTGGCAATTTGCATATACTCCAGAATGTCATGAAGAGTGATCAGATGAATTGCAATTAATTGCAAAGTCCCTCTTTGCCATGAAAATGAACTTAATCCCCAAAAAACATTTCCACTGCATTTCGGCCCTGCCACAAAAGGACCAGCTGCCATCATGTCAGTGATTCTCTCGTTAACACAGGTGAGAGTGTTGACGAGGACAAGGCTGGAGATCACTCTGTCTTGCTGATTGAGTTAGAATAACAGACTGGAAGCTTTAAAAGGAGGGTGGTGCTTGAAATCATTGTTCTTCCTCTGTTAACCATGGTTACCTGCAAGGAAACACGTGCCGTCATCATTGCTTTGCACAAAAAGGGCTTCACAGGCAAGGATATTGCTGCTAGTAAGATTGCACCTAAATCAACCATTTATCGGATCATCAAGAACTTCAAGGAGAGGTTCAATTGTTGTGAAGAAGGCGTCAGGGCGCCCAAGAAAGTCCAGCAAGCGCCAGGACTGTCTCCTAAAGTTGATTCAGCTGCGGGATCGGGGCACCACCAGTGCAGAGCTTGCTCAGGAATGGCAGCAGGCAGATGTGAGTGCATCTGCACGCACAGTGAGGTGAAGACTTTTGGAGGATGGCCTGGTGTCAAGAAGGGCAGCAAAGAAGCCACTTATCTCCAGGAAAAACATCACGGACAGACTGATATTCTGCAAAAGGTACAGGGATAGGACTGCTGAGGACTGGGGTAAAGTCATTTTCTCTGCTGAATCCCCTTTCCGATTGTTTGGGGCATCCGGAAAACACCTTGTCCGGAGAAGACAAGGTGAGCGCTACCATCAGTTCTGTGTCATGCCAACAGTAAAGCATCCTGAGACCATTCATGTGTGGGGTTGCTTCTCAGCCAAGGGAGTGGGCTCACTCACAATTTTGCCTAAGAACACAGCCATGAATAAAGAATGGTACCAACACATCCTCCGAGAGCAATTTCTCCCAACCATCCAAGAACAGTTTGGTGATGACCAATTCCTTTTCCAGCATGATGGAGCACCTTGCCATAAGGCAAACGTGATAACTATGTGGCTCGGGGAACAAAACATCGACATTTTGGGTCCATGGCCAGGAAACTCCCCAGACCTTAATCCCATTGAGAACTTGTGGTCGATCCTCAAGAGGCAGGTGGACAAACAAAAACCCACAAATTCTGACAAACTCCAAGCATTGATTATGCAAGAATGGGCTGCCATCAGTCAGGATGTGACCCAGAAGTTAATTGACAGCATGCCAGGGCGGATTGCAGAGGTCTTGAAAAAGAAGGGTCAACACTGCAAATATTGACTCTTTGCATAAACTTAATGTAATTGTCAATAAAAGCCTTTGACACTTATGGAATGCTTGTAATTATACTTCAGTATACCATAGTAACATCTGACAAAAATATCTCATAACACTGAAGCAGCGAACTTTGTGAAGACCAATACTTGTGTCATTCTCAAAACTTTTGACCACGACTGTATATTAAAATATGTCATCAAGCACAGAAAAGACAAAAACAAATACAGACAATACAAGAATAGAAAAGTGCAAATCATGGGTGGTTTTATAATGATTCAACTTGACACTATATACACTTTTCAAACTCTAACCTGAAATCAAACATGTCAGGCTTATTGAAGAGTGCTCAATACATCATATATTGAGGTTATGTTGAATGATAGAAGTGATCAGCCTAACACGCTAATTCCAAAATAAGCAATATAGATTAAGCTCAATATGCAAACAACATACCAATTGTATTATTGAATGTAGACGTCAATGGACATGCTCATCAATGCATCATACTCTAACAATGTGTTAGCTGAAGCCTAGCGTTGTGCATAAGAAGGGGTCCAGTTCAACCAGAAGGGTTTTCATTATTAAACATGAAACGGCTCCTTTCCTCAGCACCATGTCAATGACTTCCCGGGCCTTCTCTGCCCTCTCAGGAATCACCTTTACTGTCTCCATTTCATGCTTATTAATAACTTTTTGTTGCAGAAGTCCATCCAGCAGATCGTCAACAACTGACTTTGACACACGATCCACAAAGTCCTTTCGTACAGAATGCAGTTGCTTCTCTGCCGAATCACTCTGACTGTTCTCAGCCTGATCCCCTCCCACTAACACAGCACCTGGGAGTCGGGAAAACAAAGACATTCACTTGTGTATACAGTTATGTATGCTGTGCAACACCAGTGTTTACGAGAACGGTGCAGCAGGAGCTGATCCCGTCTGTGTCCCTTCTAACATCACTAATCCATCCACATTACAGATGAGTCCACAGTAAGGTGGGAATGGTGGTTGGATGGGTTTAAAGAAAACCTTCTCATATACAGGCCTTGAGGTCCGAAACACAGCTGGATTTCATCTTTCATCTTAGAACTAATTTAGATATTGGACACCTTGACCATGTTCAGTTGAGTATATGTTTGCAAAATATGTTTTTTTAACGGAAAACAAAAAATGAGTGTTCCTTATTGGACAAGTTCAAGTTTCCAAATATGTTTTGTCCTGTTGTGCCTACTGAACATGATGTTAGAGAAATCTCAATTGTAGACAACCAGTGAGAAAAGACAAACCAGCAGTACTGTGGACATTGTGGCTCAGGTATTTTAATGTTTTAATTTACAGAATCATTGTATAGTTTTACCTGGCAGAAGGACACGTCCTGCCCACACCTCATCTCCATCAACCCCTCTCTCTAGAAGCCTCAGCTCTACATGTTCCGTGTCTGGGTTCAGGAACACCTGAAAGGTGGGGTGGTAGTTTGGACCATAGCCCCAGTAAATCTGAACACGCTGAAACACAAAGTGACAGTAGTTAAATTAAATTAGATTGCAATTTGTACTTGTGCTGTTATCAAACCTTTTCCTTGTAACTCAGACACACCACAACGATGAACAGCTAAAAGCAGTGTGTGGCTGTCCTATCGCTTGGTGTCACTGCTGTGTTAAAACAACCACCTGCTGGGTGTCGATGAATGGTGGCTGTTTTCGTCGATTCAACATGTAGAATCTTCTGGAAATAAACTGAAAATGGCATCTGATTTTCTAATCAAAGGCACTCGGCCATCCGTTGCTCTGGTGTGTTTCCGATCTTAGGAGTGGAGCACTTACCACTTACAGAGTTGTTTAGAACAAGCCGTCTATACAACTTACAGGATCAGTGACACCTCAGCAAAGTGAGGTAATTATTATCATGGAATGTACCATTTTTTGATTGGTAAATTAGTCTATCCAGCTATCGAAACTTGTAGTAATCATGGCCGAATACCGACCGGGGCACATGCCCAGGGGCCCTGACCTCTAGGAGGCCCCCATTGATTTTGTTAGTCACTCTCACTCAGATATCATTAACATGGCATTAGTCATGGCAAAATGTGTAAAATTGCAGGAAATTAGCTGTAAAACTAAAACATTATTCTCTCTGCCCCATGGGAAAATTAGTAGAATTGCATGAAATAAAATGTATCTCCGCACCATTGCAAAATGTGTGAAATTACAGGGAATTAATTTTAAAAAATAAATTTCTCTCCGCTGTCACGAGGAGGGACACTAAAATGTTTTGCCCACTAGGTGGGGCGGGGAGCCGGCCCTGAGTGTACATCTGGCACTATGTGACGTCATCATCACTATGTGACGTGATCATCAGTATGTGACATCATCAGTAAACAACATCAGTCAGAGTCTACCTTAGCTTTAGGGTAGATGTCCTGTATCTTCTTCAGATCACAGGAGAGACTGTAGTTTTCCCCTCGACTTAGAGTGCAGTCCGAACAGACCGGTATGTAAGTGTTCCCTGTCTGTTGCTGCTTCACCTGCCAAAGAATAACAGATGATTATCAATGAGGACACAAAGACCTAAAGGAGGGAAAATGAACACTACCTAAATGTTTTGTCTTGTTCCATGTTTTGAGAATAAAAAACAAATATCTAAGCTTTTTAGAATTTGAAGTTGAACAAAGTTACACAAGGTGAACGCAAGAACATGCTAAACCATTTCCTGCCACGTATAAAAGAATCCCCCCAATTTTTATTTTTTCATGATTTCATAATTTTTTTGCAGACTTTTTTAGGTAAGCATCACAGTTCTAAAATACATGACAAGACATGTTTAGGTTAGTGCATGGATTTGGTCTGTACCTCATTGAGGGGCACATTCGATGGCAGGACGATCACATTCAGAACTGACTGAGGATGACCGAATGATTGGAGGAAAGGCAACACCTGTCCCTTGATCGAGAGGAAGGGTAGAAACATTCTGACGAGGCCCCATAAGGAGAGGTCTGTGATGTTCACCACTACGTGCGTGTCAGTCACCCTCAGTGGTGGTAAAACCTCCACACTGTCACCAGTAACATGGGCCACAGACAGGGAATCAAGACCCTCTCCTGCAAAACAGAAATATCTTACTCATCCACTGTGTCATTTGGCTGTTGTAATGATCATCTTGATGATAGTTGTGAGTGGTGTGTAACTCACCAGAGAGAATCTCACAGTGTGGGAGGTGTAGCTGACAGACAGACCCCTGAGGACACTCAATACTGAACAGGGGTCCTGCAGGAGTCTGGCCTGTGGAGTGCAGGAGACTCTCGTCCCATTGGACAGTTCTGTACAGCACCTCCCCCTCCCCCTCCATCAGAAACACCAGCCCTGTCAAACTGCACTGGAACAGACCTGCATGGGAGCACTGGAGCCTGGGGGGCCACAGGACAATTATCACAGTTACAATAATTATAACAAATCCTCTGAATCAAATGTTACAATGTTTTCAGCAATACATTGTTACCTGCATGACGTTTCTGTAAATTCCGTGGATGTTTCAGGTGTTAATTTTGTCACAACAGTAAGGGTCTGAAACGCAGAAAGAACACCAAATCAGCAGTCCTATAGAAAGACCACCTTCGATCTGCACTGCAGTCCTCTTAAAGGGCCAATCTGCAGTTGAAATAATAACAAATCTCTTTCCACACCACTGTTTCGGTAAAAAGCTGAGAGTCTAAAGAAATGTAACCACTCTTTAATTCATAGACATACAGTGCATTCGGAAAGTATTCAGACCCATTGACTTTTTCCACATTTGTTACGTTACAGTCATATTCTAAAATTGATTAAATTAAAACATTTATTGTCTTTCGTGTCATAAATAATCCTTGGTTCCTGCCTGTGCTTGGTAAAGATATGAGGGGGGGGGCATTATGACCCCCTCCTTAGGACCATCTGGCAGAACACCCAGAATATGTTCTATAAGTTAAGATAGGCGACGGTGCCAGACACATGCCGGAACCAACCCTATGAACCATGCCTATGTAACTTGTCTGTATAAGCAGTACATAAGAAATCTAACGGGACCGCCCCGACAGAGCTCACTTCAGACCGGTACATTATGCATCTAAGTTCGACTGTGACCTCTCCAGCTTGCTGTTAATAAACAATGATTTATTTAAGATTGACTTCGAGTGTCCCTGCATAGAATTTCCACGACACACATTCTGCGTTGTCTTGGCTGTGTGCATAGGGTCATTGTCCTGTTGGAAGATGAACCGTCGCCCCAATCTGAGGTCCTGAGCGCTCTGGAGCAGGTTTTCATCAAGGCTCTCGCTGTACTTTGCTCCGTTCATCTTTCCCTCGATCCTGACTAGTCTCCCAGTCCCTGCCGCTGAAAAACATCCCCACAGCATGATGCTGCCACCACCATGCTTCACTGTAGGGATGTTCCCAGGTTTCCTCCAGACGTGACACTTGGTATTCAGGCCAAAGAGTTCAATCTTGGTTTCTTCAGACCAAAGAATCTTGTTTCTCATGGTCTGAGAGTCCTTTAGGTGCCTTTTGGCAAACTCCAAGCGGGCTATCATGTGCCTTTTACTGAGGAGTGGCTTCCGTCTGGCCACTCTACCATACAGGCCTGATTGGTGGAGTTCTGCAGAGATGGTTGTCCTCTGGAAGGTTCTCCCATCTCCACAGAGGAACTCTGGAGCTCTGTCAGAGTTACCATCGGGTTCTTGGTCACCTCCCTGACCAAGGCCCTTCTCCTCTGATTGCTCAGTTTGGCTGGGTGGCCAGCTCTAGGAAGAGTCTTGGTGGTTCCAAACTTTTGGTACCCTTCCCCAGATCTGTGCCTCCACACAATCCTGTCTCGGAGCTCTACGGACAATTTGTTTGACCTCAATGCATGGTTCTTGCTCTGAAATGCACTGTCAACTGTGGGACCTTATATAGACAGGTGTGTGCCTTTCCAAATCATGTCCAATCAATTGAATTTACCACAGTTGGACTCCAATGAAGTTGTTGAAACATTTCAAGGTTGTTTTAGTAGTCTTTTAGTAGCCTATTGGCTAGCAAGCAAAATGGCTGAATTGAGCAAAGGGTGTTCTCCTGCTTCTACACAAATTAGTGAAACATCCTTTGACTCTATCGCCGTCCATAAGGCCATTAAATGCATTTTATGTGACATGTTCACGGTCATCCCAGTGAAGGACCTTTCTGAAAACTTCACCTGTGTCAAATGCCACAAACTAAATACTGCCAAGAAGAGGATCATTACTTTACTTGAGGAAATTAAACATCTGGATGAGAGTCTAATTTTGAATAAGAATGCCTCACGTTTAACCGCATTTGTTGATGCCTCTTTTCAAAGAGACGACTGTAATGGAACTTTTATGGATCTTGAGCATTTCCCCACCTTACGGCCTTCTGAACCTAGCCAAAATTCGGATGCTATCAGCGCTACCCCTGGCGGACATGAATGGAGTGTGATTGGATCCAGGAGGAGGAAGAGACCCGCACCCCAGCTTTCCGTGTTGTACTCGCAGGGTTGTGATATTGGCTCAAAATGATTTGAGAGTTTACTGTCCCTGCTGTCTTCCTCAGGGTGTACGGACACAGGGTATGCAGATGCTGTAGCTTCTACACTGACGACCACCAGCGCTCATCATTGGAAGCTCAATGGTAAGGAACATCTCCTTGACTGGGATTAGAACCCTATGCTATCCGGGTGCAAAAGTAAAGAATATCACTACGCTACTTCCTGAAGCCATAAGCCAAAATCCACAGACAGGTACTGTTATAGTACATGTGGGATTTAATGACACTAAGTTAGCCAGCTCTGAACTGCTTAAAAGTGACTTCATGGAAGTAATTGCAAAACTGAAATACCTAAACAAGCGTCCCATTATATCGGGTCCCATACCCACGATGGGACGTGGTTACGGTAGATTCAGTAGGTTGCTATCACTTCAGGTCTGGCTAAAGAGTTATTGTAACTCTGTCAATGTTATCTTTATTGATAACTTTGACACTTTTTGGAAAGAGAAAATATTCTACAAAGAAGATGGAATTCACCCAAACTATCTCGGGGCTTATACATTGCAAGGCCATTTTAAGGCTGCTCTGAGAGACTGACTGGGATATAACCCGCATTCTACCCAGGTTATCCCAACCATCATCACACATCAAACTGTTTCTGATGTTAAATACTCTAGTCAAGTCAAAGAAAAATCTACATTATCTCTGTCTTAATTTCAATAGGATTTAAACAGCCACCAAACAGATGCAGACGCAGGCCCATCGGGGCAAGCTTTGATAACCTAATTTCTATTCCTATGAAATCTCTTGACTTACTTAATGATGAAGTTTATAATGACCTGGTTAGGGTAAATATGGACACCCCTGCTGTTTTTATGTTTAAAAAAGGGCTGGGTTTGTTACATTGAAATGTGCGAAGTATGATGTCAAAGATGGCACGAACACAGACATTCTTGTTTTATCAGCGACTTGGTTAAATGATTGGATCATGGATAAGGACATTGACATTGCTAATTACAACATTTTTAGATGTGATAGGCAGAGAAAAGGTGGAGGGGTGGCGATGTATGTGAAATCCACTTTTGTAGCATCTAGACTTGACTAAATGCTTAATATCACTATACCCCAGAAATGTGAAATCCTGGTTTTAGATGTGACCATGAGCCAAAACGTGCATGTATTTGTTGCTGGAGTGTATAGGCCTCCTGCTACTTTAGTTGATGCGACTAGTATCATAGCTGAGCATTTAAACCCTTTTCTATCATCTGAACTGGTGGTCTTAGGTGAATTTAACCTGGACTGGCTGACACCTCCAGTGAGGGAAAAAAGTATTTGATCCCCTGCTGATTTTGTACATTTGACCACTGACAAAGACAAGATCAGTCTATAATTTTAATGGTAGGTTTATTTGAACAGTGAGACAGAATAACAACAAAAAAATCCAGAAAAACGCATGTCAAAAATGTTATAAATTGATTTGCATTTTAATGAGGGAAATAAGTATTTGACCCCTCTGCGAAACATTACTTAGTACTTGGTGGCAAAACCCTTGTTGGCAATCACAGAGGTCAGACGTTTCTTGTAGTTGGCCACCAGGTTTGCACACATCTCAGGAGGGATTTTGTTCCACTCCTCTTTGCAGATTTCTCCAAGTCATTAAGGTTTCGAGCCTGATGTTTGGTAACTCGAACATTCAGCTCCCTCCACAGATTTTCTATGGGATTAAGTTCTGGAGACTGGCTATGCCACTCAAGGACCTTAAATGTGCCTCTTCTTGAGCCACTCCTTTGTTGCCTTGGCAGTGTGTTTTTGGTCATTGTCATGCTGGAATTCCCATCCACAACCCATTTTCAATGCCCTGGCTTAGGGAAGGAGGTTCTCACCCAAGATTTGACGGTACATGGCGCCGCCGTCCATCGTCCCTTTGATGCGGTGAAGTTGTCCTGTCCCCTTAGCAGAAAAACACCCCCAAAGCATAATGTTTCCACCTCCATGTTTGACGGTGGGGATGGTGTTCTTGGAGTCATAGGCAGCATTCCTCCTCCTCCAAACACCGCGAGTTGAGTTGATGCCAAAGAACTCGATTTTGGTCTCATCTGACCACAACACTTTCACCCAGTTCTCCTCTGAATCATTCAGATGTTCATTGGCAAACTTCAGATGGCCCTGTATATGTGCTTTCTTGAGCAGTGGGACCTTGCGGGCGCTGCAGGATTTCAGTCCTTCACGGCGTAATGTGTTACCAATTGTTTTCTTGGTGACTATGGTCCCAGCTGCCTTGAGATCATTGACAAGATCCTCCCGTGTAGTTCTGGGCTGATTCCTCACCGTTCTCATGATCATTGCAACTCCACGAGGTGAGATCTTGCATGGAGCCCCAGGCCGAGGGAGATTGACAGTTCTTTTGTGTTTCTTCCATTTGCGAATAATCGCACCAACTGTTGTCACCTTCTCACCAAGCTGCTTGGCGATGGTCTTGTAGCCCATTCCAGCCTTGTGTAGGTCTACAATCTTGTCCCTGACATCCTTGGAGAGCTCTTTGGTCTTGGCCATGGTGGAGAGTTTGGAATCTGATCGATTGCTTCTGTGGACAGAAAGATTTTTGGCTCTCAGGTGTCTTTTATACAGGTAACAAGCTGATATTAGGAGCACTCCCTTTAAGAGTGTGCTCCTAATCTCAGCTCGTTACCTGTATAAAAGACACCTGGCATCTTTGTCAGTGGGCAAAGGTATACAATCAGCAGGGGATCAAATACTTTTTTCCCTCACTGTATCTCAGATAACTTTAAGAGCATTTGTCTTGATCTTAATCTAACCCAGTTAATCACAAAACCCACTCGGTTAAATGTGAAAAATAAATAACCCCCATAAGTACATGTTTTTTGGTGTGTTTGCAAGTGACCTTAGTGGTCAATGTCCTATGTATTAGAGATATTAGGCAGCATAATTCTGATCCCCGTATTATTAGGAATAATATATTTTTTTACTTTTCACCCCAAGCGTTTATGCATGACTTGTACTTTTCTGAACTTTCCTCCATCAAGTGTATACCTGACCATGAATTAGCTCTTGAGCATTTCTCATCTATTTTGTTATCACTGGCTCTCCTTTTAAATGCTATAAACAAAAAAAATTATAAAATTTTCTACAGAACTTGCAGATACCTTTAGAACAAGAAATCATGCCTGGGCCATCATTATTGAAAAAGATTAGATAGGTCATGCTTTTAATCAACATTTTATGTCCGCCGGTTTTTTGTTTGAAAGAAATCTTGGTTTAATAGACCCGGATCAGTCAGTAAACTGCTCGTCCCTCTCCCAGGCGCTAGTCGACTTGATAGAGGATCAGACAACCCCCAGTGAATCCTTGTACTCTCTGGAGCAACGGTCTACTTCTGATGTATTGGAACAACTACTTATGATTGATGTATTAACACATTTTTTACTTCACAATTATATTGAGTACTATCCCTAGAGTTTGGAAGGCGGCCCATGTGCTTCCTCTACATAAAGATGGCGACCCAAGTGATCTAAATAATTATCGTCCCATTTCCAAACTCTCTTACCTAGCAAAAATCCTGGAATCATTGATTAACACTCGGCTTAGATCCCTTTTAACTGCTACATCTTTTCTGAATGTAAAACAGTCAGGGTTCAGACCAGCTCATAGTACCATCTCTGCTACTTCTATGGTTTTAAATGATGTCATAAATTGTTTAGATACAAAAGAAACACTGTGCTGCCCTCTCCATTGACCTGTCCAAGGATCACACCTTACTTATTCAGAAACTCTCTACGATTGGCTTAGATCGGGCTGCATGTAGCTGGTTTGAGAATTATTTAAAAGACAGAACACAGTGTGTACTTACTGATGGCGTTAAATCAGGATTTCTAGAAAACAAAAGGTGTCCCACAGGGTTCGATTCTTGGTCCAGTTCTTTTCACTATTTATATTAACACATTGGTCTATTTGTACAAAACTGTAACTTTCATCTGTACGCAGATGACACTGTTGTATACGCTACTACCCTTACGGCAGCTCAGGCTCTGTTGACTCTTCAATCTGCTTTTACTACCTTGCAGAAAGCCTTGGTTGACCTGAAGTTGGTAGTAAATGCTGGTAAAACCAAGTACATGTTATTTTCCAAATCATGTAATAATGTAACTGATGATTTGTGCATAAGTACATTAGATGGTGCCCACATTGATCGTGTCCCCGTCTAAAAATATCTGGGCATCTGGATTGACAATAAGCTATATTTTAAAATGCATGTTGACGAGTTAGTCAATACATTAAGAATTAAGTTGGCCTTCTTCAATAGGAATAGGGCTTGCCTTTCATTAAATAGTAGAAAACAGAAAATTCAGTCTACATTTATTCCTGTTATAGATTATGGTGATATTATATACAGTTTTCTAAAAAATAAAAAAAAACTTTATTTAACCAGGTAAGCCAGTTGAGAACAAGTTCTCATTTACAACTGCGATTGATTTGCACTTTTCGCACCAAAGTACGTTCATCTCTAGGAGACAGAACACGTCTCCTTCCTGAGCGGTATGACGGCTGCGTGGTCCCATGGTGTTTATACTTGCGTACTATTGTTTGCACAGATGAACATGGTACCTTCAAGCATTTGTAAATTGCTCTTAAGGATGAACCAGAAATGTGGAGGTCTACAATTTTTTTTCTGAGGTCTTGGCTGATTTCTTTTGATATTCCCATGATGTCAAGCAAAGAGGCACTGAGTTTGAAGGTAGGCCTTGAAATACATCCACAGGTACACCTCCAAATGACTCAAATGACATCAATTAGCCTATCAGAAGCTTCTAAAGCCATGACATCATTTTCTGGAATTTTCCAAGCTGTTTAAAGGCAATGTCAATTTAGTGTATGTAAACTTCTGACCCACTGGAATTGTGATACAGTGAATTATAATTGAAATAATCTGTCTGTAAACAATTGTTGGAAAAATGTATTGTGTCATGCACAAAGTAGATGTCCTATCCGACTTGCCAAAACTATAGTTTGTTAACAAGAAATTTGTGGAGTGGTTGAAAAACGGGTTTTAATGACTCCAACCTAAGTGTATGTAAACTTCCGACTTCAACTGTACATGAATGCAGCTACCAGTGTTTTGAAGCCCTTGGACACAATTTATCATAGCACACTTCGTTTTATGGCATCTGACAGTTTTGACACTCACCACTGCATCCTTTATCATAAAGTTGGTTGGACCTCGCTAAAAACACGTACACTACCGGTCAAACATTTTAGAACACCTACTCATTCAAGGGGTTTTCTTTATTTTTTAAATTTTCTACATTGTAGAATAATAGTGAAGACATCAAAACTATGAAATAACACATATGGAATCATGTAGTAACCAAAAAAGTGTTGAACAAATCAGATTCTTCAAATAGCAACCCTTTGCCTTGATGACAGCTTTGCACACTCTTGGCATTCTCTCAACCAGCTTCACCTGGAATGGTTTTCCAACAGTCTTGAAGGAGTTCCCACATATGCTGAGCACTTGTTGGCTGCTTTTCCTTTACTCTGCGGTCCACCTCATCCCAAACCATCTCAATTTGGCTACGTGGTCCCATGGTGTTTATTCTTGTGTACTATTGTTTGTACAGATGAACGTGGTACCTTCAGGCGTTTGGAAATTGCTCCCAAGGATGAACCAGACTTGTGGAGGTCTACAATTTTTTTTCTGAGGTCTTGGCTGATTTCTTGTGAAATAATCTGTCTGTAAACCATTGTTGGAAAAATTACTTGTGTCATGCATAAAGTAGATGTCCTAAACGACTTGCCAAAACTATAGTTTGTTAACAAGAAATGTGTGTTGAAAAACAGGTTTTAAAGACTCCAACCTAAGTGTATGTAAACTTCCGACTTCAACTGTAGGTCTCAATGTGTTTTATCCCTGGTTAAATAAAAGTTTCTAAATAAATAAATGATCAATGAAAACTGGATGCACTTGAGCTCAATTTCGAGTCTCATAGCAAAGGGTCTGAATACTTATGTAAATATTCTATCTGTTTTTTATTTTTAATACATTTGGAAACATTTCTAAAAACCTGTTTTCGCTTTGTCATTATGGGGTATTGTGTGTAGATTGATGAGGAAAATGTTTTATTTAATCCATTTTAGAATAAGGCTGTAACGTAATAAAATGTGGAAAAAGTCAAGGGGCCTTTTCGAACAGACTGTAGCTATGGATGCAAGGACTGAAAATTATAGTTTCAACCATGCTTTGAGGCTATACAGTGTTTGTTTACATTTACTTTGTTTATAAACATTGGAGTAAAACAAGCTTATATTTTTGGTTCTGATGGAATACGACAGTTGAACTAAGCTCATGAGGCAGTTATAAGTTATATCCGTCAAGAATCAATGGGTACATATCATTTATTTATACAGTGAGGGAAAAAGGTATTTGATCCCCTGCTGATTTTGTATGTTTGCCCACTGACAAAGAAATGATCAGTCTATAATTTAATGGTAGGTTTATTTGAACAGTGAGAGACAGAATAACAACAAAGAAATCCAGAAAAACGCATTTCAAAAATGTTATAAATTGATTTGCATTTTAATGAGGGAAATAAGTATTTGACCCCCTCTCAATCAGAAAGATTTCTGGCTCCCAGGTGTCTTTTATACAGGTAACGAGCTGAGATTAGGAGCACACTCTTAAAGGGAGTGCTCCTAATCTCAGCTTGTTACCTGTATAAAAGACACCTGTTCACAGAAGCAATCAATCAATCAGATTCCAAACTCTCCACCATGGCCAAGACCAAAGAGCTCTCCAAGGATGTCAGGGACAAGATTGTAGACCTACACAAGGCTGGAATGGGCTACAAGACCATCGCCAAGCAGCTTGGTGAGAAGGTGACAACAGTTGGTGCGATTATTCGCAAATGGAAGAAACACAAAATAACTGTCAATCTCCCTCGGCCTGGGGCTCCATGCAAGATCTCACCTCGTGGAGTTGCAATGATCATGAGAATGGTGAGGAATTAGCCCAGAACTACACGGAAGGATCTTGTCAATGATCTCAAGGCAGCTGGGACCATAGTCACCAAGAAAACAATTGGTAACACACTACGCCGTGAAGGACTGAAATCCTGCATCGCCCTCAAGGTCCCCCTGCTCAAGAAAGCACATATACAGGCCCGTCTGAAGTTTGCCAATGAACATCTGAATGATTCAGAGGAGAACTGGGTGAAAGTGTTGTGGTCAGATGAGACCAAAATCGAGCTCTTTGGCATCAACTCAACTCACTGTGTTTGGAAGAGGAGGAATGCTGCCTATGACCCCAAGAACACCATGTGGTCCTCTGTAGCTCAGCTGGTAGAGCACGGCGCTTGAAACGCCAAGGTAGTGGGTTCGATCCCCGGGACCACCAATACACAAAAATGTATGCACGCATGACTGTAAGTCGCTTTGGATAAAAGCGTCTGCTAAATGGCATATTATTATTATTTATTATTATCCCCACCGTCAAACATGGAGGTGGAAACATTATGCTTTGGGTGTGTTTTTCTGCTAAGGGGACAGGACAACTTCACCGCATCAAAGGGACGATGGACGGGGCCATGTAACGTCAAATCTTGGGTGAGAACCTCCTTCCCTCAGCCAGGGCATTGAAAATGCGTCGTGGATGGGTATTCCAGCATGACAATGACCCAAAACACACGGCCAAGGCAACAAAGGAGTGGCTCAAGAAGAAGCACATTAAGGTCCTGGAGTGGCCTAGCCAGTCTCCAGACCTTAATCCCATAGAAAATCTGGAGCTGAAGGTTCGAGTTGCCAAACGTCAGCCTCGAAACCTTAATGACTTGGAGAAGATCTGCAAAGAGGAGTGGGACAAAATCCCTCCTGAGATGTGTGCAAACCTGGTGGCCAACTACAAGTAACGTCTGACCTCTGTGATTGCCAACAAGGGTTTTGCCACCAAGTACTAAATCATGTTTTGCAGAGGGGTCAAATACTTATTTCCCTAATTAAAATGCAAATCAATTTATAACATTTTTGTTTTTGATTTTTGTTGTTGCTATTCTGTCTCTCACTGTTCAAATAAAAATACCATTAAAATTATAGACTGATCATGTCTTTGTCAGTGGGCAAACGTAAAAATCAGCAGGGGATAAAATGCTTTTTTCCCTCACTGTATGTTAAAACACTTATGTAGCATCTGCAGATTACCCCTTTAAAATGATAGTTCACTACAAAATATTTGTCCGATATTTCATGATCTGAAATGTGGTTTAATGTCAACACAAGTAGCTCCATCTACATGCCTAAATACCATATGAAAGAAAAAGACGGGTAGCATCTCAAATGTTGAATTAAGATGGTGGCTATTTTTGTATGATTAATTATTGAGGCATATAGCTGGATCTATTCTACACAACTGAGGGATGCGAACTCAACATTACACCAACATTTGAAGAGTGAAAGCATTTAAGTACTTTAAAATACTGACTGTCCTACAATATTCAAACTGTGAATATTGAGAATCTTTAATAGAGTTGAACTGAAACACTGAGGCAATGATGATATGCTCTACTTACATGTTCCTCTGGTGTAGATGTAGAGCTGGGTTCAGATTCAGGTTTTAATGTGCCACTGGTGTTTGGAGTCTTCTGTCTGGATTCAAAGAACAGGGTTAGTTAGGGCAGTGAGATGGAGAATGAGTGTATCCATTGTTGTATGCTACAATAGAAAACTGATAGAGATTAACAAAGCGCTGAAGGTTTCCGCTGGCGCTAGCCTTGATGTAAACCTCCCCACTCTTGCATCTTCAGTACATTTTTCAGCATTTCTGTTAATATACATTGACATGGTACTAGTGTGTATGTGCAGTAATGTGTGAATATGTACAGCTTGTTACTTCCTCAGTAAATCTGATTATTATTGAAAATGTTTTGTTATGGAGAAGTGGAACCTCAGACAACAGTGCCTACCTCATGCAATCCAAGCTGGATGTTGCTCTAGATATCTTTGATCCAGAGTGGTGTTCACATACTGGTCCTAATGTGTGGGAGCCGTACGCAGAGCTTCTTAGAGATTGGGTATCAGATATGTCATCTCCAGGTACTGGACAACATCACAACAACAGAACACTAATACTTAGAATAGGTTTAAGTACTGTAAAATCCATAACTTTTTCTGAGGGAAGAATCGTAACATCCTACCCTCTAGCCTCTGCAGAGATTCAGCCACAGATCCAACCCCAGACATCTGATCTGAACCATCATATCCAGTCTCAGGTCTGCTGTCTCCACTCACTGTAGAACAAAACAATGCTTACATCATATAGATAACCTCCTAGAGTCGATTGCTAAGTTACATAACAAAAAAATCCACATAAAAATCCACTCCCCCAACGTCTTAGACTCTGAAGAAATAAGTAATACTGATATCTACACTATGGTGGTGTTTGGTTCAGTTTCATTAATAATGTTAATAACAGAAGGAAAGTGCATTTTGTTTAATTTTGCTTAAATGTTATTTTGTAATATGATGTGTGACTGGAATCTTCCCTTTTTTTAAAAACATGTTCCTTTCGTAAACATATGTGTACCTCTAAGTCGGTAAACAAACCTTTTTAAATTGAGGGTATGTTGTAGCACGTTTGACATTTAAAGGTACTGTATGTTGACCGTGAATGCAATCTATGCGAACGTGGCAATGTTGCCTTTAAAAAGCCCATTGTTGACAGCGCTTTACAACGCGCCTCAGATTGAATCACAGCCAAGGTTTAGTTGGTACAATGTGGGCTAGATTGAGTTGAGTCATTGTATTATAACTGTTGTCACTTTGGGGTCCATACAGTATACCAAGATATACCAAGGTATTTTGATGAAAGAGAGAGGTGAATTGAATCATAATCAAATATTGCCAAGATGTGTGCTTCTCTGTTGGCTATAGATAACTACAATTTTATCCTCACCTCTTCAAAGTTAGTCAGAGTACCATACTTACTACTCAGAGGAAGAGGGTACATGCTGTGAGCTCCTTTTAATGGCAAAGATGGTTTCTCCCACATCTCCTCAGGTATCCAGTTAATTCCTTCGTCACCATCTCTTTCAGGGTAAAACACATCTCCACTGTTGGCTGCCACCAACTCATCTATCTTCTCCAGAAGCACTGTGACCTGAGTGACATCACCCCTGTTGTTATTGTTGAGGACATGAAATCTGTTCCCACATTTCTCAACAAGCCACTGGAGGGCCTTCCCTTCTCTCTGAATATGCTGCTCAATGGTTGTGTCTCCCAGACAGTCCCCATGTGTGAACAGCACTATAGTGTGACTCCAGACTCTCTCACTGAGAAGCTCCAGGTGGTCCTCTGCAGCATTTGTCTCTTCTTCTTTGAACGAAACATCCACCCGAATGACCAGGAAGAGAGTGTGGGGTCCTGGGGGACACAGAGACACACTGAACACAATCTCCTGTTTAACCAGCTCAGGAGTGTACTCTACAGGGAGATTCTTCCACCACCCTGGAGTGTCGACCACAGTGACCTGCCTCCCTGCTACTTCTCCCTGTCTCTTCAGACACTGAGGCGCTGTCCTCAGGTCAAACTCCTCTCTGCCCAAGATGGTGTTTCCTGCTGAACTCTTCCCAGCATCTCTGGATCCCAGCAGCACAATCCTCAGCTCTGAGAGATAGAGTGAGTCCCCTGTCAGAGAGAACACAGCTTATATTGATCAGAACGTGTGATTAGGGAGCATTATGATAACGTAGACCACATTGGAGGATGCAATTTTCAAAACACATTGCGATCCATTTTAACACAGTTAATATGCAGAGATGTTTCAAAAATTGGGTTACTTGCATGTACTTAAAAATAATGTCAGCGGATGATGCATGTTCAGTGCCTTCAGAAAGTATTCACATACCTTGACTTTTTCCACATTTTGTTGTGTTACAGCCTGAATATAAAATTGATTAAATGGAGATAATAATAATATGCCATTTAGCAGACGCTTTTATCCAAAGCGACTTACAGTCATGTGCGCATACATTTTTATGTATGGGTGGTCCCGGGGATCGAACCCACTACCCTGGCATTACAAGCGCCATGCTCTACCAATTGAGCAATTTAGTGTATTGTCACTGATCTACACATAATACCCCATACTGTCAAAGTGGAATTTGTTTTTAGCAATTTCTACTAATTCATTCAAAATTATAAGGTGAAATGTCTTCAGTCAAAAATTATTCAAACCCTTTTTTATGGCAAGCCATCAGGAGTAAAGAACGTGCTTAACAAGTCACATAATAAGTTGCATGGACTAACTGTGTGCAATAATAGTGGTTGACATGATTTTTTAATGACTACCCCATCTCTGTACCCCACATATACAATTATCTGTAAGGTTCTTAAGTTGAGTACTGAATTCAAGCACAGACTTAAAGACCAGGGAGGTTTTCCAATGCCTCACAAAAAAGGGCACTGGTTGGTAGATAAAAAAATATATATATAAAAAAAGAGCAGACACTGAATATCCATTTGAGCATGAAATTATTAATTAGGCTTTGGATGGTGTATCAATACACCCAGTCAATACAAATATATAGGCATCTTTCCTAACTCAGTTGCCAGAGAGGAAGGAAACCGCTCAGAAATGTCACCATAAGGCCAATGATGATTTTAAAACAGTTACAGAGTTTAATGGCTGTGATAGGAGAAAACTGAGGATGAATCAACAACATTGTAGTTACTCCAAAATATTAAGATAAATAATGGAGTGAATAGAAGGAAGCCTGTACAGAATAAAACATATTCCAAAACATGCATCCTGTTTGCAACAAGACACTGCAAAACAATTGGCAAAGGAATTAACATTTTGTCCTGAATACACATTTTTATGTTTGGGGCAAATCCAACACAACACATCACTGGGTACCACTCTCCATATTTTCAAGCATGGTGGTGGCTGCATCATGTTATGGGTATGCTTGTCATCGGCAAGGACTGGGGAGTTTTTCAGGATAAAAAGAAAACTGAATGTAGCTAAGCACAGGCAAAATCCTAGAGGAAAACCTGGTTCAGTCTGCTTTCCAACAGACACTGGGAGACTAATTCACCTTCCGGGAGAACAATAACCCTAAAACACAAGGCCAAATATACACTGGAGTTGCTTACTAAGACGACATTGAATGTTCCTGAGTTGCCTAGTTACAGTTTTGACTTAAATTTGATTGAAAACCTATGGTAAGAAAATGGCTGTCTAGCAATGATCAATAACAAACGTCACAGAGCTTGACTAATTTATAAAATAATAATGGGCAAATATTGCACAATCCAGGTGAGCAAAGCACTTAGACTTACCCATGTCTTGGGGGGGGGGGTCAATATTCATCTAATCAAAGTATATTTGTGTTTTATTTTTCATTCTGAGAAGGAAAAAAAACACTAAAAAAACATTATTCCACTTTGACAGAGTATTTAGTGTAGATTGTTGACAAAATTACAATTAAATCCATTTTAATTTTAAGCCCACAAATTTGGAAAAAGTCTATAATTAGGAAAATAGGTGTCCTGATGAGAATGAAAAATTACACTGTCAATGACAATTGTCTGGTGCTTTTATTCCTGCCAAGCAGTTTGAAAAATAAATCATGAACAGAAAACTCACCTATAAATGTTCTGTGGATCTCTCTCTGTTTCTTCACCTTCATGCACAGCTGTTTAGCTTTGTCTTCCTTTTTTCTCTTCCAAACCTCTATCTTCTCTAGTAGCTCTCTCTTTATCTCATAATGTCCTCCTCTGTTTCCTGCCACCATCTCCTCTATCTTCTCCAGCAGCTCTGTGACCTGAGTGACATCACCCCTGTTCTCATTGTTGAAGACATGATACCTGTTTCCACATTTCTCAACAAGCCACTGAAGGGCCTTCCCTTCACTCTCAATGTGCTGCTCAATGGTTGTGTCTCCCAGAAAGTCCCCACGGGTGAACAGCACTATAGTGTGACTCCAGACTGTCTCACTGAGAAGGGTCAAGTGTTCCTCTACTGCTCTTCTGTCTTCCTCAGTGTATAAAAACCCCACCGATATGACCAGGAGGAAAGTGTGGGGTCCTGGGGTACACAGAGACACACTGAGCAAAATCTCCTGTTTAACCAGCTCAGGAGTGTACTCTACAGGGAGATTCTTCCACCAGCCAGGAGTGTCGACCACAGTGACCTGCCTCCCTGCTACTTCTCCCTGTCTCTTCACACACTGAGCAGTTGTTTTCAGGTCAAACTCCTCTCTGCCTAGTATGGTGTTTCCTGCTGAACTCTTCCCAGATCCTCCTCTGTACCCCAGCAGCACAATCCTTAACTCTGCGAGATGGAGGGAGTCACCTGGCAGAGAGAGAGGGAGCGATTATTTTCCCAAGTTCACAATGAAAGAGGTACATTTTCCCTCTGTATAAAGTGTGTCCATTGTAATATTCCTAATCTGCCATTGTAACGTGGGGGATTTAACCAGAAATAACTATTCCTGTAGCCGATACTACGCAACCTTTTCATAGGCGAGGTCCTAGGGACTAAACTAACAATGCACAGGTTACATCAAGGAGTGGAGCATGGGAATGATCAGCCAGATATCAGATACCAAAATACATTTTATTTTCTATAAGACATTTCAGGTACATTCGAAGACAGCATCTTCAGCTCCTAGCGCTCCGGACAATCACTGCTGACAACAAGCACAACATGGTTACATCAACTCAGTTTTGTCATTAGGACAAGTACTCATAATCACATCAAGGTATCACATAATATTCACATTCTGATCATCTCTGGCCAACAAAGACATACCAATCAAATAATACAGAGGAAGGCGTGCCAAGGGAGAAGGAGAACAGCTACGATTCAGTTCCAGTAGAATTGGGATTATGCCACAGCCCCTGCTCTCATCCTCCCAAAGCCTGCCAGCCTGTAGGCTTGTAAGGGGATCCACTGAATTAATGAAACAGACAAGCATTTATACCTAGGCCACAATTAATTACAACGAGGCACATGCTAGGGCTCTAATTACAACGAGGCACAACGAGGCACATGCTAGGGCTCTGACGGTCATGACATTTTGTCAGCTAGTTATTGTCATGCAAAAGCCTGCCGGTCTCATGGTAATTGACCATCAATTAATATAAAACATGTTTAGCATCTCCAGGCCTCCACACATACAAGCAGCTGATGCGCGCCTTTGGAACATCTACATTTAAAAAAGTTGAATAAATCAATTGAAATATACACCATCACAATAAATCCATTATTTATTTTAGGCAGGTTTAAAGAAACATTATGATATGAAGAAAATGTATTTCAGAAGAACAGATTCCCAACTGTATGTTATTTGGCTATGCACCATGCCATAGGTTGTAGGCTTGTTCATTTAGCAGACAAAATATGCTAAAAAGTTCCATGCCATTATTTTATATTATATGATTTTATAATAAGAAGAATATAATTTAACTTAGCTGAATAAAATAGAAAGGATATTTTCCCATTCTGGAGCAAGTCCGCATATGAAGTGGCAATGTTAAGCGTAAAAAATATCATTTGAAACAGGTACTAAATGCTAGATTTAGAGTTATATGGCAACTTTAGTTGTGAATGATACAAACCTTAGAATGGCTTAGAAATCAAAACATATATGGGCTGCATGCTGCAACTATAGGCTATTGATGATTTTAGAAAGTCGCAAAAAAAAAGCTTGCCTCAGGCCCAAGATGCACACGCTGTTCTCTCATCAAGTGATCATATTTTCACCCATCAGACTATTCTCAATTTAATCATCTTTACTAATATGTAAAATTAGTTTTGATTTAGAATGGCCCATTATCAAATGGGCAGGAACAGGGGAAGGGGAAATAAGACATGTCATCTGTATGCACTCAAATAGCAAATTGTGGCCGCATTCCAGCCACCGGGTAGGCTATTATTATTTCACTCCATGCCTCAACCACTGTTTGAGGAGCATGCAGCCTCTTGCTGCACCACAGGTGATATTCCGCCCTAATTCTGTATGCCATGGGCTCTCAAAACCTGTTCCTGCAGCTACCCAGTGCTTCATTTGGGAAACCAGGTGAAATCTGTTCGGGAACATCGATAGTAACATGTTTTCACAATGAAGCCATATTTCATTAAACTGTTGACAGCCCCTCTGGGCGCTGGAGAAAGGAATGAAGCAGAGAGAGGAGGAGATCGAAACGCACAGTGGTGAGATATTCTGTAGCTAAAGGTAATGTGTCAGCCTATTAATTATGAAAATATTTAAAAAATGCACTATCATTGTAGGCTAACTCTGTAAGCCGCCCTGCACAATGAATGAACCAACAGCATCGACTAGGCCTATAATTCTCTCCTAGACTCATGAATAGAAAGTTTGGAGCATTGCATAAGGTAACCAGTCCATCCAGTATGCATAATAATACAGTCCACATTCAAAGGTGATAACTTGAATTTGTTTAATTTTGGAGTATAGGCTAGACCAATTACTGTTGAAGTCGAAAGTTTACATACACTTAGGTTGGAGTCATTAAAACTCGTTTTTCAACCACTCCACAAATTTCTTGTTAACAAACTATAGTTTTGGCAAGTTGGTTAGGACATCTACTTTGTGCATGACACAAGTCATTTTTCCAACAATTGTTTACTGACAGATTATTTCACTTATAATTCACTGTATCACAATTCCAGTGGGTCAGAAGTTTACATACACTAAGTTGACTGTGCCTTTAAACAGCTTGGAAAATTCCAGAAAATGATGTCATGGCTTTAGAAGCTTCTGATAGGCTAATTAACATAATTTGAGTCATTTGGAGGTGTACCTGTGGTTGTATTTCAAGACCTACCTTCAAACTCAGTGCCTCTTTGCTTGACATCATGGGAAAATCAAAAGAAATCAGCTAAGACCTCAGAAAAAACATTGTAGACCTCCACAAGTTTGGTTCATCCTTGTCTGGTTCATCTGTACAAACAATAGTATGCAAGTATAAACACCATGGGACCACGCAGCCGTCATACCGCTCAGGAAGGAGACGCGTTCTGTCTCCTAGAGATGAACGTACTTTGGTGCGAAAAGTGCAAATCAATCCCAGAACAACAGCAAAGGACCTTGTAAAGATGCTGGAGGAAACAGGTACAAAAGTATCTACAGTGGGGAGAACAAGTATTTGATACACTGCCGATTTTGCAGGTTTTCCTACTTACAAAGCATGTAGAGGTCTGTAATTTTTATCCTAGGTACACTTCAACTGTGAGAGACGGAATCTAAAACAAAAATCCAGAAAATCACATTGTATGATTTTTAAGTAATTAATTTGCATTTTATTGCATGACATAAGTATTTGATCACCTACCAACCAGTAAGAATTCCGGCTCTCACAGACCTGTTAGGTTTTATTTAAGAAGCCCTCCTGTTCTCCACTCATTACCTGTATTAACTGCACCTGTTTGAACTCGTTACCTATATAAAAGACACCTGTTTACACACTCAATCAAACAGACTCCAACCTCTCCACAATGGCCAAGACCAGAGAGCTGTGTAAGGACATCAGGGATAAAATTGTAGACCTGCACAAGGCTGGGATGGGCTACAGGACAATAGGCAAGCAGCTTGGTGAGAAGGCAACAACTGTTGGCGCAATTATTAGAAAATGGAAGACGTTCAAGATGACGGTCAATCACCCTCGGTCTGGGGCTCCATGCAAGATCTCACCTCGTGGGGCATCAACGATCATGAGGAAGGTGAGGGATCAGCCCAGAACTACACGGCAGGACCTGGTCAATGACCTGAAGAGAGCTGGGACCACAGTCTCAAAGAAAACCATTAGTAACACACTACGCCGTCATGGATTAAAATCCTGCAGCGCACGCAAGGTCCCCCCTGCTCAAGCCAGCGCATTTCCAGGCCCGTCTGAAGTTTGCCAATGACCATCTGGATGATCCAGAGGAGGAATGGGAGAAGGTCATGTGGTCTGATGAGACAAAAAATAGAGCTTTTGGTCTAAACTCCACTCGCCGTGTTTGGAGGAAGAAGAAGGATGAGTGCAACCCCAAGAACACCATTCCAACCGTGAAGCATGGAGGTGGAAACATCATTCTTTGGGTTTGCTTTTCTGCAAAGGGGACAGGACGACTGCACCGTATTGAGGGGAGGATGGATGGGGCCATGTATCGCGAGATCTTGGCCAACAACCTCCTACCCTCAGTAAGAGCATTGAAGATGGTTTGTGGCTGGGTCTTCCAGCATGACAATGACCCGAAACACACAGCCAGGGCAACTAAGGAGTGGCTCCGTAAGAAGCATCTCAAGGTCCTGGAGTGGCCTAGCCAGTCTCCAGACCTGAACCCAATAGAAAATCTTTGGAGGGAGCTGAAAGTCCGTATTGCCCAGCGACAGCCCCGAAACCTGAAGGATCTGGAGAAGGTCTGTATGGAGGAGTGGGCCAAAATCCCTGCTGTAGTGTGTGCAAACCTGGTCAAGACCTACAGGAAACATATGATCTCTGTAATTGCAAACAAAGGTTTCTGTACCAAATATTAAGTTCTGCTTTTCTGATGTATCAAATACTTATGTCATGCAATAAAATGCAAATTAATTACTTAAAAATCATACAATGTGATTTTCTGGATTTTTGTTTTAGATTCCGTCTCTCACAGTTGAAGTGTACCTAGGATAAAAATTACAGACCTCTACATGCTTTGTAAGTAGGAAAACCTGCAAAATCGGCAGTGTATCAAATACTTGTTCTCCCCACTGTATATCCATAGTAAAACGAGTCCTATATCGACATAACCTGAAAGGCCGCTCAGCAAGGAAGAAGCCACTGCTCCAAAACCGCCATAAAAAAGCCAGACTACGGTTTGCAACTGCACATGGGGACAAAGATAGTACTTTTTGGAGAAATGTCCTCTGGTCTGATGAAACAAAAATACAACTGTTTGGCCATAATGACCATTGTTATGTTTGGAGGAAAAAGGGGGTTGCTTGCAAGCCGAAGAACACCATCCCAACCGTGAAGGACGGGGGTGGCAGCATCATGCTGTGGGGGTGCTTTGCTGCAGGAGGGACTGGTGCACTTCCCAAAATAGATGGCATCATGAGGAAGAAAAATTATGTGGATATATTGAAGCAACATCTCAAGACATCAGTCAGGAAGTTAAAGCTTGGTCGCAAATGGGTCTTCCAAATGGACAATGACCCCAAGCATACTTCCAAAGTTGTGGCAAAATGGCTTAAGGACAACAAAGTCAAGGTATTGGAGTGGCCATCACAAAGCCCTGACCTCAATCCTATAGAAAATGTGTGGGCAGAACTGAAAAAGCGTGCGCGAGCAAGGAGACCTACAAACCTGACTCAGTTACACCAGCTCTGTCAGGAGGAATGGGCCAAAATTCACCCAACTTATTGTGGGAAGCTTGTGGAAGGCTACCCGAAACGTTTGAACCAAGTTAAACAATTTAAAGGCAATGCTACCAAATACTAATTGAGTGTATGTAAACTTCTGACCCACTGGGAATGTGATGAAAGAAATAAAACCTGAAATAAATCATTCTCTCTACTATTATTCTGACATTTCACATTCTTAAAATAAAGTGGGTATCCTAACTGACCTAAGACAGGGAATTTTTACTAGGATTAAATGTCAGGAATTGTGAAAAACTGAGTTTAAATGTATTTGGTTAAGGTGTACGTATGTAAACTTCCGACTTCAACTGTATGTACCAAAGACATCTTAAATCAGTTTTTAAAAATTCTGCTGTGTGTAATATGCGGTAGGCTTTGTATTGTATAATTATTATTTTAATTCAAGTTATTTTTTTTTGGGGGGGGGGGCTTGGGTTCAAATATAGGTCTATGCATATGCATAACCTTAATATGCATATGGGTGTTTTGAATTAATCATCACCTTAGAAAGCGCTGTCCATTTTGTTGTGTTAGGCTTTGAAACAACATCCACCAAGGACCATGTTTTCCACTCAGTTTCAACTTGTTGTTGAATTTCTTTCTTCAAATGTATCAATCACAGTGAGGTGAGTTTTAAAAGCATGATATGGAAAAAGTAGGAGAGACACTGGCAATCATTACGCCGCCATCTTCATGACACCGGAAATGCATTAATCTTAAGGTAGCTAAGAGATGCAACCGCCTATCACAGTCATAAGCAAATGTTTTCCTCAATAAGTAGCTATCAGCAAATCAACAGGGTGTTTTCCAGGTTCACGCCGAGGTTCTTTGCACTCTGGAAGGGGGACACCGTAGAGTTGTCAACCGTGATGGAGAGGTCTTGGAGCAGGCAAGCCTTACCCAGGAATAAGAGCAGCTCCGTCTTGTCGAGGTTGAGCTTGATGAGGTGGGCTGACATCCAAACTGAGATGTCTGCAAGGGACGCAGAGATGCGTGTCGCCACCGGTTTTAGGCTGTCAAAGTTAATGTGGTATCTACAGTACAGTTAACTTGGGAAATTTGCACATTGTTCATTTTTTTAAACGCATCTACACTTTTCAACCAAAAGTCTGTGTTTCCTCACAGACCCTTTTGAGCGCAACACATAACATGCTCTGTGCTCTCCTCTGAAGCTAGCAGCTACAGTGGTAGAGCTGTCACTCTCTGTTGTGCATCCACTATGTACGCACCTTTGAGCAACAAATTCGAAGGAAAACGTTCCACCATAAACACTTTCCCAGGCGTTTCTGTAGAAAACAGCAAACACTTCATTTGCATAGAAGTAGTTAGCCAGTTATGCTATTGTTAGCTAGCATAAACAAGAATGTTTAGAATGCCATGGCTGAATGCCTCTAGATTCAACACTAATTTCCCACAATGATTTGAAACAGAACAATTTCAATTCCATTTATTTACTGTTTTTGTTGTAGTTTTCAGGTCAAAATATTTAAAAGGTACAATGCAGCTGTTTTTATCTCAATATCAAATCCTTTCTGGGTAACAATGAAGTACCTTACTGTGATTGTTTTCAATTAAAAGGGTAAAAAAAGAAACAAAAATAGCTTCTTAGCAAAGAGCATTTTCTCAAGCAAGAATTTTGCTAGGACTGTCTGGGAGTGGTGTGAGTGAGGGGCCTAATTGGACAAGCCTGATGGGAGCCCAGCAAACACGTTACGTAACCATGACTAACCCCAACATAATGGATGGGTAATTATTGGTAATGTCATGACACAACGTAATCTGAAGGTAATATCATAACCACCGCATTTGGTCATCTTCCTTTCCTCCTCAACACGTCGCAGCAACGTGATTTCAAAACGTTACATATTGGTCCCGATTATACCCACAGAGAATGTCACAGTATGACTGATATGGGTTTTTCAAGGCTGCATGCACATTTGCATTGCTGTTTGTGAAATCATTTGGTATTCCAATTGCTGTACGGCTCACACTCTATTTGAGATATGAATTAGGGCACAACAGCGTCTCTACTTCCTAAGGCAGCTGAAAAATGTAGCATGCCACCCTGGGTCCTCTCCAAATACTACAGCTGCACCAGTGCAGGTTGGTGCCGTTTAAGATGAGGGCAATTATACATTTGTTTGAGATGGCCTTATTTCTATTACAGCATATTGGATGACTGTCATTCATATTCCATTCAACCAGCTCAATGTAACATCGATAGGTTTATGCTACTACATGATACTCAAAATGTCCCTATACCCATCATGAGGTTGCTACAACCTAGCCTATGAATGAAAGTTTACAACATAGGTGCACAGGTCGAGACAAATTGGAGTAATCAAGACGACAGACAGTGACACATTTAATACCGCCTTGCACACTCTTGCCTGCATCTAGCTGATCTAGGGTGTAATCATTAGTCCAACAGTTGCAAAGAAGAGTTTCTGTTGGACAAATTAAGGTATGTTTATCCCCATTTCGTTCCGTTTGCTTCATTTAAAAAAAAGTTTTTCAACAGATACAGTTCACGTTCATAGCAGCCACAAACAAACAGCATGATCACTTTGCTCGTTGTATAATTCCTTCGCATCTACGTGCTCTCCTCCTCTCACCTTTTCCCGTCGCTTCTGTACTTCAGTGCACAACACATCAGCTGTCTGTGATCAGGCAAAAAAAAACTTTCCAAGCCAACCTTCATATCATAACCGCTAACCGCTACACACAGCCTACATCATTGTCACCATATTAGCTAACATCATAGTCAAAATAGCTACTAGAACTAACACATTAGTAAACCAGCTACAATCATGCAGTACAGTATACAGTCAGCAAGCAGTTTAGCAGTTACACTGGTGGGCCCTGGTGGCAATAAATTAATATAACCAAAAGCTTACCTTGACTTGGAAGAGTTCCAGTGTTGGATAGCCATACTCAGCTAGCTAACATAGCATCCCTCTCTGTTCAAGCCGGGTGTATGAGTAGGCTAAACTAGCTAGCTGCATTCGCTAGCTAAGTAAGTGAAAGTTAAAAATACAACAAAATATAGCTAGCTCTCTCTCACTCTCTCTTTCTTGCTTCTCCTTCATTTTTGAAGAAATTAATTTGTTCAAAACTGTTCAACTATTGTCTTTCTCTCTTTTTGAGTAAACTACTCACCACATGTTATGCACTGCAGTGCTAGCTAGCTGTAGCTTATGCTTTCAGTACTAGATTCATTCTCTGGTCCTTTGATTGGGTGAACAACATGTCAGTTCATGCTGCAAGAGCACTGATAGGTTGGAGGACATCCTCCGGAAGTAGTCATATTTACTGTGCAAGTCTATGAAAGTGGGTGAGAACCATGAGCCTCCTAGATTTTGTAGTGAAGTCAATGTACCCAGAGGAGGACGGAAACTAGCTGTCCTCCGGCTACACCATGGTGCTACCCTACAGAGTGCTGTTGAGGCTACTGTAGACCTTCATTGCAAAACAATGTGTTTTAATCAATAATTTGGTGACGTGAATATATTTAGTATAGTTTTATCTAAAAAGGATACCTTTTTTTATGTTTCACTATTTACATTTTTATTAAATTCACTGAGGAGGATGGTCCTCCCCTTCCTCCTCTGAGGAGCCTCCACTGCGTTGCACCATGGAGAGCGTCCTGACCGGTTGCGTCACAGTCTGTTACAGAATTTCTCTGTCCACGACCACAAGGCCCTCCAGCTGGTCGTGAAGACTACCCAGTACATCACTGGGACCGTGCTTCCACCCATCCAGGACATATACTCAAAATAGTGCCTGAGGAAGGCATGCAGCATCATCAAGGACCCCACACACTCCAGCCACAAGCTGTTCTCTCCCTTACATGCTGACCAAACCGGCTCTGCGCGCGCCATGTTGATTTTGTCTATCCCCACCAGATGCATTCATGACACGCAGGTTAAAATACCAAAACCAACTGTTTGGTTAAACTATATTAATTTGGGGACAGGTCGAAACACACATGAAACATTCATGGACATTTAGCTAGCTTGCTGTTGCTAGCTAATTTGTTATTTTACTTGAAATGGATATGGTCCTTTTTTTTGCTGGATCTTTGTAGGATTTTGACCTATTTTGAGTCACACAAACCATGTGTTCTCTACTCCGACAATTAATCCACAGATAAAAGGGGACATTTAGTTAGTTTTTAGCTTAATCTCTCCTTGTTCATGCTTCTTCTTCTTCTTCTGTGGGTTTTATATGGTGTTGGCAACCAACTTTAAAAGGTACATTACGCCACCAACTTGACTGGAGTGTGGACCTTGTTCATCTTGCAATAGTATGCTCTTAAAAACAAAATGTGTAGATGGGAGAGGCGGGACTAGCAGCGCCTCAAGCATCTTAAGTAGAACCAAGTTCTATTTTAGCACCTAGCTACACAGACGCCTGTTGACGCCTACGAGCAGTTTGGATGAAATGATTAAATATAACTTATGTGTACATTTATTTTGCAACGCTCGCACATGCAACGCAGGCGGTTTGGTCAGCATGTTACGTATCGGAGCATGAGGTCTGATGCCAACAGGCTCAGAGACAAGCTATCAGACTGCTGAACACATGAACTGGACTGACCACCTGCTCTGATTCGCCACCCCTTAGAACACATCACAACTGCTGCTACCAGACCCTTATTATACTGCTCTGTTTATACACTTGGCCCCATCCCCCCTTCCTCAATACACGTGTAAATATTAGACTATAAATTGTGCCTTCCTGTACTATAACTTATGCTAAAATGTTTATTCTATTCTACTGCCATTTACTTTATGGTCGTATTCTTATTTTTTAATATTTCTTAGTGTTGTTGTATTGTCGAGAAGGAACCTGCAACTAAGCATTTCGTTGGACGATGTATGGGTCTTTCTATAAACTAGGGTACCAGTGAGGATTTCCTACAAACTGGACAACTTGTTACAGCTGTCATTGATAATAGTCGGCCAATTTTTTTCACGTCATTACATTAAGATATAAGGGGGGACCATAGTGGGTTCAATAAAATTCACAAGTTGATTTAAAACCTATGTTTAACCCTTTATCATGGTTGGTGTCTTGACGGATTTGTCCAAAATCATATGACATAAAACATAAATGTTCGGTCCTTGCATTTATAGCAGTGTAAGTTGTTGTTATATCATATATTAAGCATTAAATCAGTTAAATTAGACATTGAACTTGAAACCTGTAAGAATCCTGGATATAGCCTTCAGACAGTTTTTTGTATAGAGATCTCAGAAATGCAGTGTAACTACCTAACATTTTGTGTCTCATTATGTTATGGGGTGAAACAAGTTTTCACCAATCCTAAATGTATGCAATTGCAAAATCAAATGCTTCTAACCGAAATAATCACCTTACCTTGATACATAAAACCTAAATCGATACTGTCATTAATGTGGTTCTTCAATAATTATGCATAATAATTGTTAGATACTCGTTTGGTGTCCAGCTGATTAGTTACGCCGTGATATTTTCCAAATGACAGTCAGGTGACGAACAGCTGTTGTTATAGCGCATGCAATGCAACAACAGTCCAAGTCCTGGAAAAAAAGGTGTTTGTGAGGAAAATCCAGAATATTTTGGTGTCTCATTCGTTACGCCGGTGAAGACAGTTGTGCCTGAATCCATGTTGGATCTAATATCCCTAGCGAATTGATGTTGATCATCTGTTGTTGTCTGCTTGATTTACAGCAGGGTCTCCCAAGATAATTTTCTTCGGTTATAGTCACGGCCGTGTATATCCCACCTCAAGCCGATACCACGACGGCCCTCAAAGAACTTCACTGGACCTTATGCAACCTAGAAACCACATATGGTCCTGTGTAGCTCAGTTGGTAGAGCATGGCGTTTGCAACACCAGGGTTGTGGGTTCGATTCCCACGGGGGGCCAGTATTTCATTTTTTTATTTAAAAAATATAAAACATTGATGCACTCACTAACTGTAAGTTGCTCTGGATAAGAGCGTCTGCTAAATGACTAAAATGTAAAATATCCTGAGGCTGCATTTATTGTAGCTGTGGATTTTAACAAAGCAAATTTGAGGACTAGGCTGCCGAAGTTCTATCAACATATCAACTGTTGTACTCGCGCTGCTAAAATCCTCGACCATTGCTACTCAAACTTCCCGGGATGGTTATAAGGCCCTCCCCCGCCCTTCTTTCGGCAAATCTGACCACGACTCCATTTTGCTTCTCCCTTCCTATAGGCAGAAACTCAAAACAGGAAGTACCTGTGCTAAGGACTACAGTGAGGGGGAAAAGTATTTGATCCCCTGCTGATTTTGTACGTTTGCCCACTGACAAAGAAATGATCAGTCTATAATTTTAATGGTAGGTTTATTTGAACAGTGAGAGACAGAATAACAACAAAAAATTCCAGAAAAACGCATGTCAAAAATGGCAATCACAGAGGTCAGACGTTTCTTGTAGTTGGCCACCAGGTTTGCACACATCTCAGGAGGGATTTTGTCCCACTCCTCTTTGCAGATCTTCTCCAAGTCATTAAGGTTTCGAGGCTGACGTTTGGCAACTCGAACCTTCAGCTCCCTCCACAGATTTTCTATGGGATTAAGGTCTGGAGACTGGCTAGGCCACTCCAGGACCTTAATGTCCTTCTTCTTGAGCCACTCCTTTGTTGCCTTGGCCGTGTGTTTTGGGTCATTGTCATGCTGGAATACCCATCCACAACCCATTTTCAATGCCCTGGCTGAGGTAAGGAGGTTCTCACCCAAGATTTGACGGTACATGGCCCTGTCCATCGTCCCTTTGATGCGATGAAGTTGTCCTGTCCCCTTAGCAGAAAAACACCCCCAAAGCATAATGTTTCCACCTCCATGTTTGACGGTGGGGATGGTGTTCTTGGGGTCATAGGCAGCATTCCTCCTCCAAACACGGCGAGTTGAGTTGATGCCAAAGAGCTCCATTTTGGTCTCATCTGACCACAACACTTTCACCCAGTTCTGCTCTGAATCATTCAGATGTTCATTGGCAAACTTCAGACTGCCCTGTATATGTGCTTTCTTGAGCAGGGGGACCTTTTTATTTTAACTATGAATGTTTTTAGCTAGCTCCTAATGGTTTTGTTTTCCCGAACGAAGGCTCACATTATTAGTATTTTCATGTGTACACATGAGACACAACATTTATATGTATTTTAATCTGTTATATTTTAGGAGATTTGTTAGTTAACTGTCGAATGCTAACTGCAAACTAACTTAACACTAGGTGCTAGCTAGCTAGCTAGCCTGCTATTTCGCCCAAGCTATTTTTAGCTTTTGTTATTAGCTGGCAATAGGTTTTTGTTACATAGAATATGCACATGCCTCTTCTATAATTATTTTTACTGTTAGCCTATATAAAGGGAGAATTTAATGTACTGTTGTAGCCTACAGTATGTAGTATGCAGTGGCGAACCGTGACTAGGCCTTCAGAGGGACCAGAAATCTTCCAATACATTGTATCAAACTAAAACATTTAGAAAATAACAGAAAGGATAGCATCACTTAATGCGCCCAACATACCTTTTATAGTCAGACCATTCTAGTTCTAGTGAAGGAGGAGCAATGGTTTTTGATTACATTATGAATTAAACAAACAGGCCTGGCTGTGCTCCAGGCTGCCACACACACAGAGACAGAACCGGCACGGATACAACGTGACACACAGCATAAAATAATGCGGCCAGCAAAACAAAAAGCACACTGTTTACACAACCTATGGTAGCCTAACACCACTATCACCAACAACAGTGTCACATCAAAGGTGACAGGCTTGTGGTGCAGAAAGGACAGCAACCGTACTACCTGTGCACTCCATGGCACTGAAGGAGAGACAGTTTTGGTCAAACACATAGACACAGCTGATACACAGGCGACAGCAGTCACATACAGCATCGAATCATGTTAAAGAATAAGCAGCTGTCGTAGTAAATATATTTGTTATAGATTGGTCTGACTAAAATCTTGTGCATGACCCATTTTGTGTTAGGCGTTTGTTTTCAATCAATGCTGTTCCTATGCAAGAACAATGGACAGAGGACCATATCTTGTCAAGGACAACACCCACGCCACAGGCCACAATCACTGATTGCTCCCCACGAGTTTTCCCTTGAGAACATACACACATTCACACACACATCTCAATGTGGACGCACACTCATTCTCATGCCTCACGAGTTCTTTGCTCTGTGGACGCACACACACACAAACTGCACTTCTTTCTACTGGTCGGGTGCCAAGGGCAGAGGACTCTGCCGTGCACCAATGGGGCTTCTGCTCTGGACAGAGCAGACCCGCCTCCTACGCCTCGGGAACCAATCAAGGGACTAGAAGAAGGACCCCTTTCTTTATGTTGCATTGTATAAAGTAATGCTGTAAACTCTGTTTTTGATCCTTCTCAACTGTCTCCATAAGAGGCAATTGATTGGGTCCATGCATTGGGCCCATGCATGTAGCTTGAGCAGTACCAGCTATCTCTGTGTTTAATAAACTGCCTTTTGCTTAAGCATATTCCTCTCTGTCTAGCGTCGATGGTTTTGTACTTCCTCTCCTTATGGTTTCACCAACACAGCCCATTCACTCCAGTAGGCCCCATGAAATCATAACAATAGAAAAGCACAACCATTTCATTTCCAAAATGAAATTAACAAACCAGCTATTACTTCCCACTGCAAATCTATTTTATCACGTTCATCACACTAACCAGTGATCTAGTTTAAATGCAACAATGTTTCACAGTCATTATTTTCAAAGAGATAGCTAACATCAAGCGAGCTGCAACAAAAAACAGTGCCACTCACCAGATTATGATAATTTGTAAACTAAGTTTAAAAGTTAATCTTGAAAAGGGTGATGCTAACAAATTAGCAAAACAACCACCTTGAAGTTGGTAACAGCTGTCTAGACACATCACTGTTTTTAATGGTCCCACCCATTGCAAGTCAAAATGTGATTGGTTCATTCCACTGTCACTCCAAAATTCTGCTCTAATACGGTTGAATAGAGAGCAATAGTAATGGCGTCTTTTTGTAGGCACTAACTCCGCCATGGTTCGTTGGGCATAGCCTATGGCCAAATTAATGGAGTTTTTGTAGGGTTTTTCGATAAATGCTGAAAATAAGGTCTGTGGTAAACACAGGCTTAGGAGATCTTATACGTTTTGTTTGATGAGATAATCTTCATCAGCTAACGTCACATTTAGTGAATTTTGAAGCATTTATGTAATTTTAAAAAGCACATAAAGGCTTCATAATTTATAAAGGTCATGATTGACTGATATTATCTCATAGAACAAAACGTATAAGATCTCCTCAGTCCGTGTTAACCTCAGACCTTTCTTTTGGCGTTCATCCAAAAATCTATTATTTTCCCAGTCATTTTCACCATAGAAATGGTGGTAATGGTAATTTCCGGGTTTTAGGACTACAAACTGGCGAGATCTATGACAGAGGCCTTCTGTCCAGCTTCTGAATATTTGTTTATTTTCAGTATTGTTGGATTCTAGCCTGAAATATACTTATTCATGTTACCATACCAGAACTTATTGATTACTTTACATGTATAAGGAATGTATATGTTGGGGTCAATGGAGGGTGGATAAAAACTTGGTGTATGGAAAGTTACTGAGTGGGGAGTGCAGAGGGGTTTACATTCTGTCAAACATGTTATTGTTAATTCTCATGGATCCTAAGGAGGGAGGCAAAGGGCAACAGTCTGGTTTCAGTCACTGATAAGGTAGGACAGTCATGGATTAGGGAGGAGTGAGGAATTCGGCCCTAAGTCAGGTCAGATGAAGTCAGAAGGAACAGTATTACACACACATATACTTCCACGCCCACGAAGGTTCTAACATCAGGCAGGGCCATGACTACACCAGTGAGAGGAACCAATTAAGTTCCTGACTTAGCAACAGAGATGTATTGGCTGTCTAGATGTGCAAGGAGTTGACTCCACCTAGTAGGAGTGTATAAATATATGTGCTTGTGTAAACATGTCTTTATCTTTGCAGCTGTATGACCCAGTGGGTGAATAAACTTGGTTTGTGCTTTTTCTAGTCGTCCGTTTGAGTTTTTACTCTGTTTGTTCAGAACCAAACAGTATTAACCTTTCTCTTTCCAACAAACTGAAGAGATGGAATCAGAAGATCATTACAGTTATTGTAAATATGAAAGAGAAATTAAAATGAAATTTCATTAAAATATACTGTATATGTATTTTTATAAATCCTTAAGCCTTCTCTGAAGGCCCTCACTGTTCCCCACTGGTAGTCTGTAGTTTTTGTGGCCTTGTACACCATCATATTTTAGTCATGTCATCACTAATTACATGAATACAGTGGCTTGCGAAAGTATTTACCCCCCTTGGCATTTTTCCTATTTTGTTGCCTTACAACCTAGAATTAAAATTGATTTTTGGGGGGTTTGTATCATTTGATTTACACAACATGCCTACCACTTTGAAGATGCAAAACTGCTCCAGCTCCTTCAAGTTGGATGGGTTCTGCTGGTGTACAGCAGTCTTTAAGTCATACCACAGATTCTCAATTGGATTGGGGTTTGGGCTTTGACTAGACCATTCCAAGACATTTAAATGTTTCCCCTTAAACCACTCGAGTGTTGCTTTAGCAGTATGCTTAGGGTTATTGTCCTGCTGGAAGGTGAACCTCCGTCCCAGTCTCAAATCTCTGGAAGACTGAAACGGGTTTCCCTCAAGAATTTCCCTGTATTTAGCGCCATCCATCATTCCTTCAATTCTGACCAGTTTCCCAGTCCTGCCAATGAAAAACATCCCCACAGCATGATGCTGCCACCACCATGCTTCACTGTGGGGATGGTGTTCTTGGGGTGATGAGAGGTGTTGGGTATGCACCAGACAAAGCGGTTTCCTTGATGTCCAAAAAGCTCAATTTTAGTCTCATCTGACCAGAGTACCTTCTTACATATGTTTGGGGAGTCTCCCACATGCCTTTTGGCAAACACCAAACGTGTTTGCTTATTTCTTTCTTTAAGCAATGGCTTTTTTCTGGCCACTCTTCCGTAAAGCCCAGCTCTGTGGAGTGTACGGCTTAAAGAGGTCCTATGGACAGATACTCCGATCTCCGCTGTGGAGCTTTGCAGCTCCTTCAGGGTTATCTTTGGTCTCTTTGTTGCCTCTCTGATTAATGCCCTCCTTGCCTGGTTCGTGAGATTTGGTGGGCGGCCCTCTCTTGGCAGGTTTGTTGTGGTGCCATTCGTTCCATTTTTTAATAATGGATTTAATGGTGCTCCGTTATTTAACTAATTATGTGACTTCTGAATGTAATTGGTTGCACCAGATCTTATTTAGGGGCTTCATAGCAAAAGGGGTGAATACATACACATACAGTAGCTGCAAAATCTGGACCCCTACAAATCAGCTGGGCTAGACAATCTGGACCCTTTCTTTCTAAAACTAGCCGCCGAAATTGTCGCAACCCCTATTACTAGCCTGTTCAACCTCTCTTTCGTAACGTCTGAGATCCCCAGAGATTGAAAGCTGCCGCGGTCATCCCCCCTCTTCAAAGGGGGGTGACACTCTAGATCCAAACTGTTACAGACCTATATCCATCCTGCCCTGCCTTTCGAAAGTATTTGAAAGCCAAGTTAACAAACAGATCACTGACCATTTCGAATTCCACCGTACCTTCTCCGCTATGCAATCCGGTTTCCGAGCTGTTCATAGGTGCACTTCAGCCACGTTCAAGGTCCTAAACGATATTATAACCACGATCGATAATAGACAGTACTGTGCAGCCGTCTTCATCAACCTGGCCAAGGCTTTCGACTCTGTCAACCACCGCATTCTTATTGGCAGACTAAATAGCCTTGGTTTCTCAAATGACTGCCTCGCCTGGTTCACCAACTACTTCCCCAGATAGAGTTCATGTGTCAAATCGGAGGGCCTGTTGTCTGGACCTATGGCAGTCTCTATGGGGGTGCCACAGGGTTCAATTCTTGGGCCGACTCTTTTCTCCGTGTATATCAATGATGTCGCTCTTGCTGCTGGTGACTCTCAGATCCACCTCTACGCAGACGACACCATTTTGTATACATCTGGCCCTTCATTGGACACTGTGTTAACAAACCTCCAAACGAGCTTCAATGCCATACAACACTCCTTCAGTAGCCTCCAACTGCTCTTAAAAACTAGTAAAACTAAATGCATGCTCTTCAATCGAACGCTGCTGGCACCCGCCCACCCGACTAGAATCACTACTCTCGACGGGTCTGACCTAGAGTATGTGGACAACTACAAATACCTAGGTGTCTGGTTAGACTGTAAACTCTCCTTCCAGACTCACATTAAGAACCTCCAATCCAAAGTAAAATTTAGAATCGGCTTCCTATTTCGCAACAAAGCCTCCTTCACTCATGCTGCCAAACATGCCCTCGTAAAACTGACTATCCTACCGATCCTTGACTTCGGCGATGTCATTTACAAAATAGCCTCCAACACTCTACTCAGCAAATTGGATGTAGTCTATCACAGTGCCATCCGTTTTGTCTCCAAAGCCCCATACACTACCCACCACTCTGACCTGTACGCTCTTGTTGGCTGGTCCTCACTACATGTTCGTCGTCAAACCCACTGGCTCCAGGCCATCTATAAATCACTGCTAGGCAAATCCCCGCCTTATCTTAGGTCATTGGTCACCATAGCAGCACCCACCCGTAGTCTGCGTTCCAGCAGGTATATCTCACTGGTCATCCCCAAAGCCAACTGTCACACCCTGGCCTTAGTTATCTTTGTTTTCATTAATATTTTAGTTAGGTCAGGGTGTGACATGGTGAAGTATGTGTTTTGGTTTGTCTAGGGGTTGGTAGGTTTAATGGGGTAATGGCTTGTCTAGGTGTTTGTATGTTGATGGCTGCCTAGATTGGTTCTCAATTGGAGACAGCTGTGGTTTATTGTCTCTAATTGGGAGCCATATTTAAGGCAGCCATGGGCATCATGTGTTTGTGGGTAATTGTCTATGTTGAACGTTTGTTGCTTGTCTGTGCACTTACGTTATTTAGCTTCACGGTCGTTTGTTGTTTTGTTAGTTTTGGATAGTGTTCGGTTTCGTGTTTTTCTCTCTTCCAAAATAAAGAGATGTATTTTGCACACGCTGCGCCTTGGTCCAATATCTCACAAGAAGACGATCGTGACACCAACACCTCCTTTGGCCGCCATTCCTTCCAGTTCTCTGCTGCCAATGACTGGAACGAATTGCAAAAATCTCTGAAGCTGGAGACTCTTATCTCCCTCACTAACTTTAAGCATCAGTTGTCAGAGCACCTTACCGATCACTGCACCTGTACACAGCCCATCTGAAATTAGCCCACCCAACTACCTCATCCCTATATTGTTATTTATTTTGCTCTTTTGCACCCCAGTATCTCTATTTGCACATAATCTCTTGCACATCTAGCATTCCAGTGTTAATACTAATTGTATTTATTTTTGCGCTATAGCCTATTTATTGCCTTACCTCCATAACTTGCTACATTTGCACACACTGTATATATATTTTCTGTTCTATATTTTATTTTTTGACTTTATGTTTTTTTACCCCATATGTAACTCTGTGTTGTTGTTTTTATCGCACTGCTTTGCTTTATCTTGGCCAGGTCGCAGTTGTAAATGAGAACTTGTTCTCAACTGGCTTACCTGGTTAAATAAAGGTGAAAAAAAATATATATATATGCTTAATTTTTTAGAATTTTTTGAAACAAGTTATTTTTTTCATTTCACTTCACCAATTTGGACCATTTTATGTATGTCCATTACATGAAATCCAAATAAAAATCTATTTAAATTACAGGTTGTAATGCAACAAAATAGGAAAAACGCCAAGGGGGATGAATACTTTTGCAAGGTACTGTACCTGAGAGCTATGTCATATTATGAAGTATGTCATTGAGGAAAATAGTTTTTATGCATTTGTGAGAAATATATATTGTTACAGTAGGTAGTCTAATTCTCAACTGCCTTTTTCAATTATTTAATTTTTTGCAAGAATCATGTACAGTTGAAGTCGGAAGTTTACATACACCTTAGCCAAATACATTTAAACTCAGTTTTTCACAATTCCTGACATTTAATCCTAGTAAAGATTCCCTGTCTATGGTCAGTTAGGATTGCCACTTTATTTTAAGAATGTGAAATGTAAGAATAAATCAAATCATATCGAATTTTATTTGCCACTTGCGCCGAATACAACAGGTGTAGACATTACAGTGAAATGCTTACTTACAAGCCTTTAACCAACAATGCAAAGTAAAACAAATTAAAAAAGTGTTAAGCAAAATAAATAAAAGCAAATAACTAAAGAGCAGCAGTAAAATAAAATAACAGTAGGGAGGCTATATACAGGGGGGTACCGGTGCAGAGTCAATGTGCGGGGGCACCGGCTAGTCGAGGTAATTGAAGTAATATGTACATGTGGGTAGAGTTAAACTGACTATGCATAAATAATAAACAGAGTAGCAGCAGAGTAATAAAGGGGGACAGGGTGGGGGTGGGGCAGGGGCTGTGCAAATTGTCCGGGTAGCCATGATTAGCTGTTCAGGAGTCTTATGGCTTGGGGGTAGAAGCTGCTGAGAAGCCTTTTGGACCTAGACTTGGTACTCCGGTACTGCTTGCCGTGCGGTAGCAGAGAGAACAGTCTATGACTAGGGTGGCTGGAGTCTTTGACAATTTTGAGGGCCTTCCTCTGACACCACCTGGTATAGAGGTCCTGGATGGCAGGAAGCTTGGCCCCAGTGATGTACTGGGCCGTACGCACTACCCTCTGTAGTGCCTTGCGGTCGGAGGCTGAGCAGTTGCCATACCAGGCAGTGATGCAACCAGTCAGGATGCTCTCGATGGTGCAGCTGTATAACTTTTTTTATAGAGAATTATTTATTTCAGCTTTTATTTATTTCATCACATTCCCAGTGGGTCAGAAGTTTACCTACACTCAATTAGTATTTGGTAGCATTGCCTTTAAATTGTTAAACTTGGGTCAAACGTTTCAGGTAGCTTTCCACAAGCTTCCCACAATAAGTTGGGTGAATTTTGGCCCATTCCTCCTGACAGAGCTGGTGTAACTGAGTCAGGTTTGTAGGCCTCCTTGCTCGCACACACTTTTTCAGTTCTTCCCACAGATTTTCTATAGGATTGAGGTCAGGGCTTTGTGATGGCCACTCCAATACCTTGACTTTGTTGTCCTTAAGCCATTTTGCCACAACTTTGGAAGTATGTTTGTCAATTTGGAAGACCCATTTGCGACCAAGCTTTAACTTCCTGACTGATGTCTTGAGATGTTGCTTCAATATATCCACATAATTTTCCTTCCTCATGATGCCATCTATTTTGTGAAGTGCACCAGTCCCTCCTGCAGCAAAGCACCCCCACAGCATGATGCTGCCACCCATTTTTTACATTTTAGTCATTTAGCAGACGCTCTTATCCAGAGCGACTTACAGTTAGTGAGTGCATACATTTTTCATACCGTGCTTCATGGTTGGGATGGTGTCCTTCGGCTTGCAAGCAGCCCCCTTTTTCCTCCAAACATAACGATGGTCATTATGGGCAAACAGTTCTATTTTTGTTTCATCAGACCAGAGGACATTTCTCCAAAAAGTACGATCTTTGTCCCCATGTGCAGTTGCAAACCGTAGTCTGGCTTTTTTATGGCGGTTTTGGAGCAGTGGCTTCTTCCTTGCTGAGCGACCTTTCAGGTTATGTCGATATTGGACTCGTTTTACTGTGGATATAGATACTTTTGTACCTGTTTCCTCCAGCATCTTCACAAGGTCCTTTGCTGTTGTTCTGGGATTGATTTGCACTTTTCGCACCAAAGTACGTTCATCTCTAGGAGACAGAACACGTCTCCTTCCTGAGCGGTATGACGGCAGCGTGGTCCCATGGTGTTTATACTTGCATACTATTGTTTGTACAGATGAACGTGGTACCTTCAGGCGTTTGGAAATTGCTCCCAAGGATGAACCAGACTTGTGGAGGTCTACAATGTTTTTTCTGAGGTCTTGGCTGATTTCTTTTGATTTTCCCATGATGTCAATCAAAGAGGCACAGAGTTTGAAGGTAGGCCTTGAAATACATCCACAGGTACACCTCCAATTGACTCAAATGATGTTAATTAGCCTATCAGAAGCTTCTAAAGCCATGACATCATTTTCTGGAATTTTCCAAGCTGTAACTTAGAGTATGTAAACTTCTGACCCACTGGAATTGTGATATAGTGAATTATAAGTTAAATAATCTGTCTGTAAACAATTGTTGGAAAGATTACTTGTGTCATGCACAAAGTAGATGTCCTAACCGACTTGCCAAAACTATAGTTTGTTAACAAGAAATTTGTGGAGTGGTTGAAAAACGAGTTTTAATGACTCCAACCTAAGTGTATGTAAACGTCCGACTTCAATTGTAGGTTGGGTTGATGGAAGGATGGAGGAGGGAACAAAGGGAAGGAGTATGTAGCTAGCTATCTCTGATTTTCAATGCAGTATTCTGTCTTGTAAGTCAATAGGTTTTTAGTGAACTGTGCACAAACCTGATTGATGAAGATAGGTGCCTGGCAGAGTATGTGGAGGATAACCTTTCTGTGAATGTGTGTGTGTGTGTGTGTGTGTGTGTGGTTCTTTAGAGGATCTGTTTATTATTTAGTCAGTATCACTAAACCTGCCACCATGTTTCCTTCCGAACCGAGCTAATACATTGAGCAAGCAAATCATTTGATTTGATTTAATAACTGCAATATCTCAGATTAGGGATTCAGTTGAGGTCAGCCTATATAACTTGCGAAACCCTGAGTTTATTCAGTACCCCCTCTTCCTCCTCTAATCCCCAGCTAACCCCCCTTCCTCCCCCTGCTCCCCCAACTTGGACAGGTCCAGCCCTAATCATTTGTAACCAGGCTGGTCGTAGGGACAGCTCCATCACATTAAATGAGGAGCGCTCATCTCTCACACTGCCCAAGACATCATCCACAGAGTGAGTGCATTGGCAACACTGCTATTCACACTTACTGACTAGTGGATTAATTCATTAATTAACTATGGAAGCATGTAATACAGGACTATTAAACAGTTGTGTTTTTAATTTCAGAGGGATGAGGGAGAGCCCAATGACTATATGAGAGACCACAAGGTAACGTTTGTTTATATAATGTAACATGTCTTGTCTTGAAAATGGCCCTCAATAAGTGGTTGATGCTTGGATCTAAACTACATTTTTTCAGACTTCCTAAATATTCCAAATGCATTGACATAAATCTCTTCCTGTAACAGAGGTACCCCTGACTGAGTTGTATCCCAAGGTCGCCCTTTGCTCCAATAATTATACATAGGTTTTGAAAATGGCCCTTGATAAACATGCACCTGTTAAGAAACTGACTGTTAGAACTGTTAAAGCTCCATGGATTGATGAGGTTGAACGAGATGGGGCAAAAGGAGTGGCTAATAAGTCTGGCTGCACATCTGACTGGCTGACTTCATGCAAATTGAGAAATGATATGACTAAACTCAACAAAAAGAAGAAGAAACTGTATTATGAAGCCAAGATCAATGATATAAAGAATGGTGGAAAAAACTTTGGAGTACTTTAAATGAAATTATGGGCAGAAAGATCAATTCAACTCCATCTTTCATTGAATCAGATGGCTTATTCATCACAAAACCATTTCATGTTGCCAATTATTTTCATGATTACTTCATTGGCAAAGCGGGCAAACTTAGGCAGGAACAACGAACAGTGAGCTAATGAAAGAAAAGCATTGCAAGTTTGAATTTTGTAAAGTTAGTGTGGGAGAGGTGAAAACATTATTGTTAACATTATTAATGACAAACCTCCTGGCATTGACAACTTAGATGGAAAGCTACTGAGGATGGTAGCTGACTCTATAGACACTCCTATCTGTCATATCTTTAATCTGAGCCTAGAGGAAAGTCTTTGTCCTCAGGCCTGGAGGGAAGCCAAAGTAAAGCGGCCTTTACTGGTTCTAACAGCAGACCTATCAGCTTGTTGCCAGCTCTTAGCAAACTGATGGAAAAAATGGTGTTTGACCAAATACAATGGTATTTCTCTGTAAACAAATTAACAACAGACTTTCAGCATGCTTATAGAGCATGCACTGACACAAATGACTGATGATTGGTTGAAATACATTTATTATAAGAAGATTGTGGGATCTGTACTGTTAGATTTCATTGCAGCCTTTCATATTCTTGACCATAACCTGTTGTTGAGAAAACATATTTGTTATGGCTTTTCAACCTCAGCCATATTGTGGATTCAGAGCTATCTATCTAATAGAACTCAAAGGGATTTCTTTAATGGAAGTTTCTCTAATGTCAAACATGTAAAGTGTGGTGTACCGCAGGGCAGCTCTCTAGGCCCTTTACTCTTTTCTATTTTTACCAATGACCTGCCACTGGCATTAAACATTTGTGTCCTTGTATGCTGATGATTCAACTATATACACATTAGTAAACACAGCTAATGAAGTCATTGAAACCCTTAACAAAGAGTTGCAGTCTGTTTTGGAATGGGTGGCCAGTAATAAACTGGTCCTAAAAATCTCTAAATCTAAGAGCATTGTACAAATCATTCCCTAAGTTCTAGACCTCAGCTGAATCTGGTAATGAATGGGGTGGCTGTTGAACAAGTTGAAGAGACTAAATTACTTGGTGTTACTTTAGATTGTAAACTGCCATGGTCAAAACATATAGATTCAATGGTTGTAAAGATGGGGAGAGGTCTGTCTGTAATAAAGAGTTGCTCTGCTTTTTTGACACCACACTCCAAAAAGCAAGTCCTGCAGGCTCTAGTTTTGTCTTATTTTGATTATTGTCCAGTCGTGTGGTCGAGTGCTGCAAGGAAATACCTAGTTAAGCTGCAGCTGGCCCAGAACAGAGCAGCACATCTTGCTCTTCATTGTAATCAGAGGGCTGATATAAATACTATGCATGCCAGTCTCTCTTGGCTAAGCTTTGAGGAGAGACTGACTGCATCACTGTCACACCCTGGCTCCGGGGACTCTTTAATGTTGAGCCAGGGTGTGTAGTGTCTATGTTGTAGTTTCTATGTTTTTGTTCTAGTTCGTGTTTTCTATGTTGGCCAGGGTGGTTCCCAATCAGAGGCAGCTGATTCTCGTTGTCTCTGATTGGGAACCATACTTAGGCAGCCTGTTGGCACTAGTTAATGGTGGGATCTTGTTCTGTATAGGTTTGTGTTGGTGAACCTGTAGACTTCACGTATCGTTTTGTTGTTTTGTTGTTCATGTATTAAGTACTCATTAAAAGATGTACGCATATCACGCTGCGCCTTGGTCCGGTTCTTACGACGATCATGACAGAAGATCCCACCAAAGAAGGACCAAGCAGCGTGTTCAGGAGCAAACGCCGGGTAAGGAACTGGAGAAGTTGGCGATGTCCCAGGTGGACGAATGGTGGTCTTGGGAGGACATGTTCGCGGGCAGAGGGCCATGGGCAAAAGTTAAGGCCCTGGCGAGAGAGGAGGTACGGCGCCAACCGTGCCGTCGTCGGACAGGCGAGAGGCAACCCCAATAAAACATTTTGGGGGGGCACACAGCATGGACGACGGGGCTGCTGGAGGCCACCAGGTTACGGGGGCCATTGGTCATGAGGGGGAAGGAGAGTGTAGAGGCACGGCGAGAGGTACTGGGGTGTGTTACCAGTCCGGTCCGGCCCGTTCCTGATCCCCGCACAAGGCCAGTGGTGTGTGTTCCCAGTACAGTCCGGCCTGTTCCTGTCCCTCGCACCAAGGCTGTGGTGCGCGTCACCAGCCCGGTCCGGCCTGTTCCTGCTCCCCGCACCAAGCCTGTGGTGCGCGTCGCCAGCCCGGTCCGGCCTGTTCCTGCTCCCCGCACCAAGCCTGTGGTGCGCGTCGCCAGCCCGGTCCGGCCTGTTCCTGCTCCCCGCACCAAGCCAGTGGTGCACGTCGTCAGCCCGGTCCGGCCTGTTCCTGCTCCCCGCACCAAGCCTGTGGTGCGCGTCACCAGCCCGGTCCGGCCCGTTCCTGCTTCCCGCACCAAGCCAGTGGTGCGCGTCGCCAGCCCGGTCCGGCCTGTTCCTGCTCCCCGCACCAAGCCAGTGGTGTGCGTCGTCAGCCCGGTCCGGCCTGTTCCTGCTCCCCGCACCAAGCCAGTGGTGCGCGTCGTCAGCCCGGTCCGGCCCGTTCCTGCTCCACCGGTGTCCAGTCCAGCTCCGGCCAGCGGGACCAGACCAGGGACGCTACGGGGGGGTGGCGAGAGAGTGGTGGTCGCGCCCGGAGCCGGATCCGACTCCGAGGCGGAATGCCCACCCGGCCCCTACCCTCTTGAGTTTGGTTGGCGCGGTCGCAGTCCGCGCCTTTGGGGGGGGGTACTGTCACGCCCTGGCTCTGGGGACTCTTTAATGTTGAGCCAGGGTGTGTAGTGTCTATATTGTAGTTTCTATGTTTTTGTTCTAGTTCGTGTTTTCTATGTTGGCCAGGGTGGTTCCCAATCAGAGGCAGCTGATTCTCGTTGTCTCTGATTGGGAACCATACTTAGGCAGCCTGTTGGCACTAGTTAATGGTGGGATCTTGTTCTGTATAGGTTTGTGTTGGTGAACCTGTAGACTTCACGTATCGTTTTGTTGTTTTGTTGTTCATGTATTAAGTACTCATTAAAAGATGTACGCATATCACGCTGCGCCTTGGTCCGGTTCTTACGACGATCGTGACAATCACTTCTTATTTTTATAAGAAACAGTAATGTGTTGAAAATCTCAAATTGTTTGCATAGTCAACTTACACACAGCTCTGACATACACACTTACCCCACCAGACATGCCAACAGGGGTCTTTTCATAGTTCAAGAAAGAGTACAATATTATATAGAGCCATTATTGTATGGAACTCTGTTCCATCTCATATTGCTCAAATGAACAGCAAACCTGGTTTCAAAAAAACAGATAAGGCAACACCTCACGGCTTAACGCCTCTCCCTATTTGACATAGATAGTTTGTGTGTATGTATTGATATGTAGGCCACGTTTGCCTTTTTTTTTTAAATTGATGTATTTCTGTCCTTGAGCTGTTCTTGTCTATTAATGTTCTGTATTATGTCATGTTTCATGTTTTGTGTGGACCCCAGGAAGAGTAGCTGCGGCTTTTGCAACAGCTAATGGGGATCCTAATAAAATAAAATAAATACCAAATACCTTGGAATAAATCAATTAGGCTTACAAATTTGCCATCGACATTAGTCTACTTGCTCAATGGCCAAGGTGCATAAAGATGTGGCTTGCATGATAAACATCACTCAGCTCTATCGTGTCTGCCATAAGACCTTTCATATTGGGCTTTTTCTTGTATGTTGTAAGTGTTGATATGCAATCTGCTAGGAGAGAACACTCATTGACTGGTCAGCTTTATTAAGCAGCGCTTAATTATATCTGGATAAGGGGCAACAGTTAATCATAGAGATAGAGGACTCTAGTGCCCAAAACCTGTTTTAGCATGGGCAGCGCAATTGAGGACTTTCACAATTTTAAAGTAGTCAACTGGATGGGACTTCCTATGGGTTAAGGAAGGATCCCATAATTCCATCAAGGTCATCAGGAGGGATCAACCAAACATTCCATAACTACAGGTGGCAGTAAATCGCCAGCCTTGGCTTTATATCTGTTCAAACAACACACACTAGGTGACAGTATGCAACCTTTCATAGAAGTGGTATAGGAAAGAATTGACTATTTCAAAATGGAGATGGCCTCAATGGCCCTGCCCGTGCTCTCACAGTTGCCATAATGGGACACATACAATGTTGCATCCTCTTACTATCTCTATGGGTTGGATAGAATCCATGTGTGATCATACTTAAATGTGTTGTGCATCTTTACGAGAGCAGGGAATTATGGGTGAGTAGTTGGATAAACAGGAAGCGGGAGAACAGTGTGGAATGTACGATCTAACTCTACAAAGTGTTCTATTATTGAAGAGCTACAGTACCATAACCTGCACACATAGGGTAGGCTAAATGGGATTTGATATGGTTGATGCTGCAGAGAGTGGACCAGGAGTGTACAGAAGGCAACAGGTAGGCTTGCTGGACTCATTTTGATAGTGCAAAAATGAAAAATCTGCATTTCTGCCCTTGAGCAAGGCACCTGGAATGCAAATTACAAATAGGCAACCTTAAATACATAACGTTGTCATGACAACATAATCACCTTACATTGTACCAATCAAAATGTGTCTTTGACGTTGTAGATTTGTAACTATCTTATGAAAGCTTATGTTGTAACATTGTTTGGTGGGAGGGATACAGTGCATTCAGAAAGTATTCCCTTGACTTTTTCCACATTTTGTTCTTTTATAGCCTTATTCTAAAATGGATTAAATAGAGCATTTTCCTCAGCAATCTACACAGAATACCCCATAATGACAAAGCAAAAACAGGTTTTTAGAATTTTTTGTACATTTATAGAAAATAAAAAACAGAAATACCTTATTTACATTTTCAGACCCTTTGCTATGAGACTTGAAATTGAGCTCAGGTGCATCCTATTTCCAATGATCATCAGGTCGAAGGAGTTGTCCGTAGAGCTTAGAGACAGGATTGTGTCGAGGCACAGATCTGAGGAAGGGTACCAAAAGATGTCTCCAGCATTGAAGGTCCCCAAGAACATAGTGGCCTCCATCATTCTTAAATTGAAGAAGTTTGGCCAAACTGAGCAATCGGGGGAGAAGGGCTTTGGTCAGGGAGGTGATCAAGAACCTGATGGTCACTATGACAGAGCTCCAGAGTTCCTCTGTGGAGATGGGAGAACCTTCTAGAAGGACAACCATCTCTGCAGCACTCCATCAATCAGACCTTTATGGTAGAGTGGCCAGATGGAAGCCACTCCTCAGTAAAAGGCACATGACAGCCTGCTTGGAGTTTGCCAAAAGGCACCTAAAGGACTCTCAGACCATGAGAAACAAGATTCTTTAGTCTGATGAAATTGATTGAACTCTTTGGCCTGAATGCCAAGTGTCACGTCTGGAGGAAATCTGGCACCCTCCCTACGGTGAAGCATGGTGGTGGCAGCATCATGCTGTGGGGATGTTTTTCAGCGTCAGGGACTAGCAGACTAGTCAGGATTGAAGGAAAGATGAACGGAACAAAATACAGAGAGATCCTTGATGAAAACCATCTCCAGAGCGCTCAGGACCTTAGACTGGGGCGAAGGTTCACCTTCCAACAGGACAACGACCCTAAGCACATAGCCAATACAATACAGGAGTGGCTTCGGGACAAGTCTCTGAATGTCCTTGAGTGGCCCAGCCAGAGCCCGGAATTGAACCCGATCTAACATCTCTGGAGAAACCTGAAAATAGCTGTGCAGCGGTGCTCTCCATCCAACTTGACAGAGCTAGAGAGAATCTGCAGAGAATAGGAGAAACTCCCCAAATACAGGTGTGCCAAGCTTGTAGCGTCATACCCAAGAAGACTCAAGGCTGTAATCGCTGCCAATGGGGCTTCAACAAAGTACTAAGTAAAGGGTCTGAATACTTATGTAAATGTGATATTTCCATTTTATTTTATTTTTTTACTGTTTTTGCTTTGTCATTATGGGGTATTGTGTATAATCCATTTTAGAATAAGGCTGTAACATAACAAAATGTGGAAAAAGTCAAGGGGTCTGAATACTTTCCGAATACACTGTAAAATATAGGAGCTATTCTGAAGTAGCTATAGCTTTGTGCTTCAGCTCCAAACCTTTCAAAAACCAGTCAAATTAATTTTGCCCTTAGAGCAGATCTGCTCTGGGAACAGTTTTGACTAAGTAAAACTGCAATAAGATAGCAATCGCAGACTGTAGCTTTAGTAAACCCATACTGTATTATAACTTAGGTCACTGTACCAGGTGTATACCAGATGCCATCAGTTGAATAATCCAAAGACCCTGAACAGAAACAAAAAAATAACAATAATGAAATAAACTCACCTGTTAGTGATCTGAGGGTCTTTCTCTGTTCCTGCACCTTCAACAGTCTCTGTTTTGCTCTCTCTTCCTCTGCTTTCCTTTTTTTTACTATCTTCTCTAGTATCTCTCTCTTTATCTCATAATGTCCTCCTCTGTTTCCTTCCACCGTCTCCTCTATGTTATTCAGCAGCTCTGTGACCTGAGTGCCAACACCCCTGTTTTTATTGTTGAGGACATGATACCTGTTTCCACATTTTTCAACAAGCCACTGGAGGGCCTTCCCTTGTCTCTCAATGTGCTGCTCAATGGTTGTGTCTCCTAAAAAGTCCCCATGGGTGAACAGCACGATAGTGTGACTCCAGACTGTCTCACTGAGAAGGGTCAAGTGTTCCTCTACTGCTCTTCTGTATTCCTCAGTGAATGTGTCATCCACATCTATGACCAGGAGGAGAGTGTGGGGTCCTGGGGGACACAGAGACACACTGACCACAATCTCCTGTTTAACCAGCTCAGGAGTCACCTCTACAGGGTCATTAGCCCACCAGCCTGGAGTGTCGACCACAGTTACCTGCCTCCCTGCTACTTCTCCCTGTCTCTTCACACACTGAGCAGTTCTCCTCAGGTCAAACTCCTTTCTGCCCAGGATGGTGTTTCCGGATGAACTCTTCCCAGCTACTCTGTATCCCAGCAGCACAATCCTCAGCTCTGAGAGATGGAGGTAGTCACCTGGCATTAAAATCAAATCAAATGAAATTGTATTTGTCACATGCGCCGATTACAACAGGTGTAGACCTTACAGTGAAGTGCTTACTTACAAGCCCTTAACCAACAATGCCGTTTTAAGACAAATAAGTGTTAAGTAAAAAATAGATAACTAAAAAATAAACATAACAAATAATTAAAGAGCAGCAGTAAAATAACAGTAGCGAGGCTATATACAGGGGGTACGGTACAGAGTCAATGTGCGGGGGCACAGGTTAGTCGAGGTAATATGTACATGTAGGTAGAGTTAAAGTGAGTATGCATAGATAATAAACAGAGAGTAGCAGCAGCGTAAAAGAGGGGGTGGGGGTGGGGACAATGCAAATAGTCCGGGTAGCGGCAGGTAGCTTAGTGGTTGAGAGTGTTGTGCCAGTAACCGAAGGTCGCTGGTTCTAATCCCCGAGCCGACTAGGTGAAAAATCTGTCGATGTGCCCTTGAGCAAGGCACTTAACCCTAATTGCTCATGTAAGTCGCTCTGGATAAGACCGTCTGCTAAATGACTAAAATGTAAAAATGGGTAGCCATTTCATTAGCTGTTCAGGAGTCTTATGGCTTGGGGGTAGAAGCTGTTAAGAAGCATTTTGGACCTAGACTTGGCGCTCCCGTACCACTTGCCGTGTGGTAGCAGAGAGAACAGTCTATGACTAGGGTGGCTGGAGTCTTTGACAATTTTTAGGGCCTTCCTCTGACACCGCCTGGTATAGAGGTCCTGGATGGCAGGAAGCTTGGCCCCAGTGATGTACTGGGCCGTACGCACCACCCTCTGTAGTGCCTTGTGGTCGGAGGCCGAGCAGTTGCCATACCAAGCAGTGATGCAACCAGTCAGGATGCTCTCGATGGTGCAGCTGTATAACTTTTTGAGGATCTGAGGACCCATGCCAAATCTTTTCAGTCTCCTGAGGGGGAATAGGCTTTGTCGTGCCCTCTTCACGACTGTCTTGGTGTGTTTGGACCATGATAGTTTGTTGGTGATGTGGACACCAAGGAACTTGAAGCTCTCAACCTGCTTCACTACAGCCCTGTCGATTAGAGAATGGGGGCGTGCTCGGTCCCCTTTTTCCTGTAGTCCACAATCATCTCCTTTGTCTTGATCACGTAGAGGGAGAGGTTGTTATCCTGGCATCACACGGCCAGGTCTCTGACCCCCTCCCTATAGGCTGTCTCATCGTTGTCGGTGATCATGCCTACCACTGTTGTGTTGTCTGCAAACTTAATGATGGTGTTGGAGTCGTGCCTGGCCATGCAGTCATTGGTGAACAGGGAGTACAGGAGGGGACTGAGCACACACCCCAGAGGGGCCCCCATGTTGAGGATCAGCGTGGCAGATGTGTTGTTACCTACCCTTAACCACCTAGGAGCGGCCCTTCAGGAAGTCCAGGATCCAGTTGCAGAGAGAGGTATTTAGTCCCTGGGTCCTTATCTTAGTGATGAGCTTTGGGGGCATTATGGTGTTGAACGCTGAGCTGTAGTCAATGAATAGTATTCTCACATAGGTGTTGCTTTTGTCCAGGAGGGAAAGGGCAGTGTGGAGTGCAATAGAGATTGCATCATCTGTGGATCTGTTGGGGCAGTATGCAAATTGAGTGGGTTTAAGGTTTCTGGGATAATGGTGTTGATGTGAGCCAAGACCAGCCTTTCAAAGCACTTCAAGGCTACAATCGTGAGTGCTACGGGTCAGTAGTTATTTAGGCAGGTTACCTTAGTGTTCTTGGGCACAGGGACTATGGTGGTCTGCTTGAAACATGTTGGTATTACAGACTCAGTCAGGGACATGTTGAAAATGTCAGTGAAGACACTTGCCAGTTGGTCAGCGCATGCTCGGAGTACATGTCCTGGTAATCTGTCTGGCCCTGCGGCCTTGTGAATGTTGACCTGTTTAAAGGTCTTACTCACATCGGCTACAGAGAGTGTGATCAAACAGTCATCTGTAACAGCTGATGCTCTCATGCATGCTTCAGTGTTGCTTGCCTCGAAGCGAGCATAGAAGTAATTTAGCTTGTCTGGTGGGCTCGTGTCATTGGGCAGCTCACGGCTGTGCTTCCCTTTGTAGTCTGTAATGGTTTGCAAGCCCTGCCACATCCGACGAGCGTCAGAGCCGGTGTAGTATGATTCAATCTTAGTCCTGTATTGATGCTCATGAGCTCTCATGAAGCGTTTGATTAGATTTTCAATTCGATTTGCATTGATGTCAGAGTGATTAGAGGGACAATAGAGTGCTGAGTACCAGGCAGTTAGCAAGTTTGGTAGGCCACTAATGACCATCAGCAGCGTCAGAGATGCCTATTTACCGTGACTAAACGATCACGTGTAATTTGACTGCCATCATGACTCGTGACCGCCAGTGTGGCGGTAATAAGGTCACCGTAACAGCCCTACTCTCTCCCTGCTCTGAACCTCCCTTTGTAGGAAACTGACTATCTCAGACACTTTCCATTCATCATCTACTCCCCTCTGATGACTATAGTCAAGAGCTACTGTATGTCCTCTGGAATCATCTGCAGTAAGATTGGGCATAGTCGGCATCCGTATGTCTCTAGACCCAGTGATCCCAAGCTCATAATCTGAATTTTACTTTCATCATATAGCTGAGCACAGATAATTTTGATGAGTACAGATGAAAAAAACTATGATGAGTACAAATAAAAAAAAATGATATATGTTTAATTTGTAGATATTACCCGACGGTGTGTTTAATCCACTGGCAGCCATTGTGGCATCCTCAGACTCTCTTTCTCTCCTTCTTCCTCACTCCAGCCTGGAACTGTAATTCACTCCTGCAGCTGAAGTAGATCGGATAGAAAATCATTTCCTTTTTCATGTTAAAAACACAATTTTGCTAACATGGGTGTCCAGTACATCATCATGAGGACACAGTGGTTTATCATACAGGAAGATAGCCTACAGATTTGACCTGTCACCTGTCAGCACATGACAGAGAAGAAGGCATAGCCTGAATATGACACAAGGCAGGGTGCTGTATGGAGAGTCTACCTGAAGGGTAAATGGCGCCACCTGGCTGTTTTACAGACTGGAACTTAACAAGACTCGAGGAGCCTAACATAGCCAGCAGACCTAATAAGGTTATTCTGTTAGTTCACAGAAACTATTGAGCAAAACAACCAACAAAAAGAAAATACATAGCTGAACTTACACACAGAGGGTCAAGTAGTTTCTGCAGATGAGCAAATGAGAAGCAGCTATCATCTGGAGTCCAACTTCCTGTACCCTAATGAGCTATTTTCATAGTCTTACTTTGATAAACATAAGTTGTCTTGTCTTAATTTCCCCTCTCATCATTCTTAATCAAACACTTAACAGGAGAATTAGTAATTTAAAGTGGATGGAAATATTTTCATAGCCAGAAGATATTAACTATGGGAGAGATACCACTCTACGTATAGTGAACATATTATAGTTGTCACATATGGGACTAGGGGACTAATGCCTACAATTAATTGTTTAAAACATATTTGATTGTTTATGATAAACATAATTGTCCTACTGATTCCCAACAAATATTAAATAAAAAGTCTAAAGATAAAGAATAGTTTACATACCTTCTCCACAGACATTCTACAATGACAAAACTAGTAAGTGAAAGTAAAATAGTTGTGGAGCAGCATTTTCAACTGTGGCCCCTCCCATCCAAAGAAGATCTACTCCCCTACAGGAAGACCTGACTTCAGACTGCTTTAATTAGAATCAGTGTTGTTGTTGTAGAAATTATTTTAGATATGATTGTGAGTATTAGTTCTCTAGAGTCTAAGACATAGGGGGCAAAAAATAGTCAAAAAATGAATTGTAAGGAATAAGGTTTTGAAGTGTCTGTCCTATATCTAGGAGATATAAGAAAGATCAGGAAATATATATATATACTGATGATGAATGGATACCGATATGTTTGAATGCCCAGTCATGTTCATATAATCTCAGACATAAATTACTTCAGTTGAAGACCATCCATAGAACGTACTATATGCTAGTGAAACTGAATATCATGCATTCAGAAAGGTAGTTCCTCTGCTGGAGGTGTAAAACACAAAAGGGGGCATATTTCAATATGTTATGCTCTTGTGAAGGCTGGCTGAATTCTGGAAAAAAGTATGTTATTTTATCTCAACATGTCTACAGATTCTCCCTTCTCCCTGTTTTTGTTTGCTTGGAAATGCTGATACTGGAGACTGTTATCAGAAGAAACTGTGTAACCTAGCATTTATAGCAGCTAAGAAATGCTTTGCCATTAATTGGAAGGTTGGTTATCCTCCCACAATGTCACAATGGGTGGCAGACATGTTAAGTTATGTATCACTAGATTTGATTTATTACTAAATTAAAGGTATACTTTGCAACTTTCATAAGGTCTGGATGCCTTATGGAATACTGTACGACAAAAAGAGTATGTATTGAAAACATGCCCACTGTCACGATTCTCTAAAGCAGAACCCAGAAGCAGACCAGGACAAGGTGAGTAGAACGAAGGTGAGTATTTATTTACAGATTCAAATGTGGAAGCAGAATAATCCAGGAGACGGAGCAGGCAGCGGAGGTGAGTTGGTGGGAGTGAATAGGCAGATCCAATGATGTCACAGACGACCAGGCAGGGGTGGGGTGAATGTTCCGGGAGAATGACTGTAGACAGAGTAAACGAAGGTAAATACACAGCAAGCAAAAAGTACAAAACAACAAAACTAACTCTAGTAACTTTGAGGCTGATACACTGACACAACATACTGTTCATGGCTAACGATCCGGCAGGGAATGGATGTCAGGTCAGAGCTTATGAAGTGGAGAGGTGATGATCAGGACCAGGTGTGCAGATAGCTGATGAGATGCAGGTGCGGGTAATAGAGAGATCTCCCGCCTAGCTTCGTCACCCGGCAACCAGACAGGGTGCGTTCAGGAACCTCAGGAAACAGACTCCAGGACAGAAAACAGGCAACACAGGCAGAAACAGACTCAGGAAGCGGGATTCATGACAACCACATGCCCCCCATGAGTGAGAAAGTTACAGATGCACAAATATCATACCCCCAAGACATGCTAACCTCTCAGGTTTTTTGGGGTGTATGATATTTGTGCGTCTATAACTTTCTCACTCATCATTATTCACAATTCATTCAGGATTATCCATAATTGTGGTAGCATCCACATTCATGTAGAAGTTTTTAGAAACATATACCGGGCCTAAAATCTACCAGCCACTCAGATTTGTACCAGGCAAAATACTTTTTCCCAGCTAAAATTACACCAATAAAACACAAAAATGGATGAACATGCTCTGTAATATTTCTTGAACAATACATTTATTACTAGTAAGAAGTAATGTGGTATATTGTTTAATTTCATTTCATTTTTTGTGACCTGAGTCTTTTAACCAAAATATCACAGACAAACATTTTCACCTGCACCTTTAAGGGCGAGAGGTTACCGTGGTAACGTGACTCGAGTCATGTTTGTGCCTGTGAGATTGAGTCTGACTCAGGGTTGCCATGTTAGCAATTTACGGAATATTGGGTTACTCTGAAAACGATGTCGTGGGTGAAAATGTATTGGTCGCGGGTTGCGGGATTTTGGGCTATTTCTAAATTACACAGCGGCTGCCATGGCAATTTCTTAAAAATATATATTTCACTGTGACCTGCTGCTGACTATCAGGCAGTGAGGCAGCCTGTTTCTGAGTGAGTGAGTGACAGATTGAGTTGTGGGGAGGGGGAGGTCCGGAGGCGTGTGTATGTGTTGAGACTGAGCGCTGCAGCAGCCAGCTGAGTCACTTGTAGTTAGGCAATTTAGATTGTAATTATGGAGACACCTATTTCCAACCCTTTTTCCATAAAACATATTAACGCGCTAGAACTGATGCGCATCAAGAAATAACGGTGACAAAGCGCAGGAAAACGACTTTAGGCGCTCTAGAGCCCATTAGATAAATTCACTCGGAGGTGGTTTAAACTGCATTCTAATGTCGACTTTGCTTATGGAAAACCATATCAAGCGAATGGTTTTACGCATGCTCAGTTCTTTGGTCCAGCGCTGCACGAGTGGAAATTTGAAATGAAAGTTATGGAACTCTTCTCTTGCGAATTTCCACAATTGTATACAATAAATATGTTGAAATGAAGATATCACTGGAGTCATTGCAAATCAATTTGTCACTTGTGTTGCCTAGCTGGAGTTGGCAAACGGATTTAATAAATAGCCTATAACTTCAATTTATTGTTGTTGTAGCCTTGTGTTATTATGCAATTATTAATGGGCATGTTTAGTTAATGAAATTGGAAGTTATCAGTTGTGATCATGGTCACAGTTCTATCGCAATTGCAGATCAGCTGTTGTTAGAATGCATTAGATTGAAGGTAACAGTCAGTCAGATTAGGCTACAGGTTTTAAAAAATGATTACGACCCCATACTCAGTAGCCTATTCCAGCAGGCTATTGGGCAACACAAGCACTTCTTACCACGAAATCGCCTCACTATTCATGTTGAATAAATTAGTCTGTCAATTTGAAATAACTAAGCAAGCTGCTAAATCCTTCATTTTACATTTTGCCTAGGCTACTGTGTAGGCTATCTGAAATGAGATGTAGGCCTATCAGGGGCTATAGGCTACCTGGATCTAGCTAACCAAACCATGGCAAAGTTGATTTACAATCATAAACCCAGGTTTGAGTCAGTAGGCCTAGCCAATACCTATTGAAATGACAAGTCAAACTCCCAAATAGGCCATCTATAACGGGTTGTAGTCTTAACATCTGGCACATAATAATGGCACAATTGCCAGAAAGAGCCTAACATGTGGTCCTCTGTAGCTCAATTGGTATAGCAAGGCGCTTGTAACGCCAGGGTAGTGGGGTTCGATCCCCGGGACCACCCATACGTAAAAATGTATGCACACATGACTGTAAATCGCTTTGGATAAAAGCGTTTGCTAAATGGCATATTATTATTCGTTTTTTGAAGTTTAATAAGGGAGAATTACGTTTTCTCTTGCGACATATTCAAATTCCTTTATTAGTCACATTAGCTCGCAATAATAATAATTTTGATGGAAAACCGAATTTTGCTTCTTAGGTCGTTAGAAATTAAGTCGAGATTCCTTTTTAATTCGCTCAATAACGTTATGGAAAGAGCGTTTATTGGCTATATGTGGCAACTCCTCTCTTCCTGCGTAAAACACATTTTGGGCTAGTTTTCAGGCCTTGTGCGCGGGTTTTGACTTGTCATTGGGCTAGAAATGTATGCTAGACCTGGCAACCGTGGTCTGACTAGTAGCAGCGTTGTCTGCACTTCCCTATCAGTTGAAACTCAAACATTGAAAAACAACCTAGCTTGTGAACAAAACAATGTGTAAAAGCAAAAAAAAACACAAGGACAAACTCTCACTAAAGTAGACTTTAGTTTCAAGTAAATTGGAACAACTTTTATGCCTGTGCACAGCGCTTCTTAAAATGAATCTTTCACTCAGATCTTCACATGCACACAGCCCCCAGCAAGGCAGTGTTGCAGCGCGAAGTGGGATAGGCTATATCGGATTCGTAGTTCTTTGACATTGTGAGATTATTTACCAGCTATGAAACAAAACGGCAGAAATACTTTGAAACAGCTACAGCAGCATTTAAATTACTATAAATGTGTTCATACTTGACCATTTTTATTCACAAACGCGAATGAAATGCTTGCCCTGTGTAGCCCTGACCACCCGCAACGTGGCTAGTGAAATAGACATCTTACCCTAGTGAAATAGACATCTTACCTGCCAATGCCGAAATCTACCCGCATTTGGCAGGGGGCGGCTGTTAATTTTAGGCCCTGAACATATTCTATTCTTATTTACAATAAAAGTGACGTTGTCAAGGCTACGACGGCGCCAGTGCAATGAGTGGATTATATCAGACCGAGAGCCTAATGCTTCCTATAGTTCTTTATTAGTTTTAGTTTAGAAAACGATCTCTCAGCAGAACCGACCGTTACAGGGATTATTAAAAACAGTTTGATTGCCGTAGCAATATCAGGGGAACTGGGCAGAAGGGAGTGGTGCTTCAAATAGACTAAGCAGTTCTGCAACATCTTTAATTGAGCCCCTCATTCAGTGGCGGTTTTACACGGAGGCCGGGGGAGGCCCGTGCCTCCCTGGAAATGTCCCTGGCCACCCCTGTGGCCCCCCCGTGCTGACCAAATAAAAAATTATGAATTTATAACTATTTTACACGCGAGCGCCAAAAGCGGAACTAATGCAACGCTCTACACGGCAACGTTCTACACGGGTAAATTAGAGTGGCGCACCCGAAGGTCGAAGGTAAGCAAAACGATTTAATATCATAAGTGACTTGTTGTTCTTGCACATAGCCTACATGTTCCTTTTGTTCCTCACACATAAATCAAATCAAGTTTTTAAATGTCTGGTCTCGATTTGTTTAGAAATGTAATCATATCTAAGCAAACTCATCGAAGCAGAAGCAAATATCCAAATGTTAGTAGGCTATCCTTGCTAGGTCTACACAATGTTGTGATGTTAACCACGTAACTTCATCCGTCTTGGCTGTTGCATCGCGATAACAAATACATTTTTAGTAAAGTAATCAACAGGTTATCTGCCAGTGTTAAGTAGGGAGGGATGGTTAGGTAACAAAATGTAATGCATACCCCTACGTTTTTTCTTCTTCTAATAGTTATCATGAAACGAGGAAGGGACATAAAGTCATTTTTTGCCCCAGCAAACAAAAAAGTTAGATAGAGTTTATGATTTTATTCTTTTGAATTATCTCTGCCAAACATCTATGTACTACAAATCTTCAAGCTCCACAGATGTTTTATGGCATCCACTAAACCTCTTTAGATATTTGTAAATTATACAGTGTGATACCTTTCAACGAAAGTTTATTTTATTTTTTACCAACTATGATTTTTCCTTTTGAAAACAAGCAAAGCAAGAAAAAAAGAAACAAAATCACTCCAATCATTGCACACTTGTGTCGTTCAGACTTTGCAGGTCCAGCTTTGACATGATGATCTAACTAACACTAATATTGTAACTAATATTGTAACTGAAATATGTATGATCCTATGATGAGCGATTGCTTACTTCCCTTTCACTCTTAAAAAATTACTGAAAAAAAATGTGTATAAAAAGGTATATGTAGTATATGTTTGTTTAGTGAGCATTCATGCTGTCATTTTTTCCTAATGTGAACTATGGTGGAAATGTGCTGTCCTAAATGGACTTGCCCATATATGTTGTGAAGCCTTTTTTTGTACACCTGCTCATCAACTGACAGTGAAGTACACAAAGACACAGACACACACACACACACACACACAGACACCTGTAATATTCTTGTTTTCATGTTGTTGCTGATATCCATCAGTGTTGTTCATATTGCTACATTGTGTTGACATGATTGTTGCTTTTAAATGAATGTTAACTTAATGTTTATTGTCTGCATCCTATTGGACTACTGGATGTTAATGTGTAACACGTTTCCCTGTTTATGTGCTTTAGCAATACTGTATGTCAATATGGTCATGCTAGTAAAGCCTCTTTGAATTGAATTTCTTTTCTGATTTGGTTTATTTTACCTAAATGGATACAGGGTAGTGTGTTTTGTTTATAAATCACTCAGAAAGTTTTCTTTCTTAAAACAAAATGTGGAATCAACTGTCCACAGTAGTGGGGCTTCCATAAATAGGAAATGGCACATTGTTGTACCCTTTGTTGTATCCTGGAGTTTTGTTCACATTGAATATGAACCCTGTATTTGTACCCTGTACTTTTGATTTCTTTTTTTTTTTTTTTTTTCATTTTTATGGCACTATCTCTCTTGCATCTGCACTCTTGTACAAAATACGTGTTATAATAAATGTCATATGATTTTAAAGTAAAATAAAGTTTATAATCTTTGAATATCATGTGTTGCCAGTTTTTTTATGTGTGCCCCCCTGATTAAACACTGGCCCCTCCTTGGCCCCCCTAGTAAAATGTGTCTAGAACCGCCACTGCCCTCATTCTCCTTAATTGCCGGTGTGGTGAGCTAACTCAATCCTGGAATAACGGGATAAAGCATTGACAAAAATTGTGTTTCTTTAAAAAGATGGGCCTGGCTGACATGCACCGTTTCCTCACCTTATTCTCCTCATGGTTATCCATGGTTGTTGGTTATTTAGCAGGTAACAATAAGTGAAAACAAAACAATTTAATTAAATGGTATTTCTTTGAAAAGATAGGCCTTGCTGACATGAAATATACATTAAATCGAAAGGATCCAGAGGCTGATTATCTTTCTGCACATCTCTTTATTTACAATGCTGGCTGCCATGCTTAACACAAAAGCAGGACATTGAATGCTACCTGAATTGACTCAGAAAAGTAACATAAGTAGGCCTACAGTATCACAGCGAGGTTAAACAGGTGTGTGTCAGATTATCCAGTGTCCACAGCAACACTAAAAAAAAAAGAGACAGATACAGTCACAAGGAATACTTCAGGAGAATTGTTAGGCTATTTGATGTGTAATTATTTATGTTTTGGTAGCTGATTAGTATGCTGTTGCATTGAACATTTATTTTACAATCTGCATTGTTTGATAATTACTGAACAAGGAATTAAATTGCTGCCAGCCGCAGTCTAAAAGTCAGCATTACAACACCGTAAAGCTTAGTGAAATGTCAGGCTTAACATGATAAAATGTAGGCTACAGTACATGCCCTGGCACTCCAGAAAGCCTATTATCGATTTAATACGCAGCCGCAAAGACATGTTGCAATTTCAGCACCATGGACAACGATTGGTAGTCTATACTTTGTGAGTGGCTATCTGGCTGACACATTCGATTTGTATTTTTTATTTTAGGAAGGGTGGAGGGGGCAAACTCCGACCTTGTTCTATATTTGTATTTATTTGGATCCCCATTAGCTTTTGCAGAAGCAGCAGCTACTCTTCCTGGGGTCCACAAAAAACAAAGTTACAAAACACTGATACAATGATTGTCACGGTGTTGAGAGACGGGTCAGACCAAGGCGCAGCGTGAAATGCATACATGTTTATTAAACTGAATAAACATACAAAAGGCAACGAAACGTGACGTCGGAAGGCTATACACTAACAAGCCAAACTCACCGGACACAAACAAGATCCCACAACACAAGCAGGAAAACTGGCTGCCTAAGTATGATCCCTAATCAGAGACAACGAGCGACAGCTGCCTCTGATTGGGAATCACACCCGGCCGAACATAGAAATAGAAACATAGAATGTCCCCATAGAAAACACACACATGATATTCACACCCTGACCAAACTAACTAGAGTTCTATAGGTCAGAGCGTGACAGTACCCCTCCTCATCTTCACAACAACTTTGTCAATATGACTTGACCGTGATAATTGAATATGCAATGTTATACCTAAGAGTTTAGCTTCCTCGACTTGCTCAATGGTCACAACTTTTATACACAACTCCAGTTGAGGTTAGGGTTACAATGCTTTTAGTTTTAGATGTATTTAAGACCAGTTTATTATTAATCAGCCATTCTGATACTGACTGTAACTCCTTATTTAGAATTTCAGTGAGCTCACTGGCTTTGGGTGCTGACATGTAGTGTGGAATAATCCACATAAAAAATAAAACATATTTCTTTCTAGCTTTGTGTCAGACCAGTGGCAAAACATTTGTAAAAATAGAGAAGAGGCACAGCCTAAGGCAATTGCCCTGAGGGACACCGCATTGTCCATATCTGATGTTAGAGAAGATTCCATTGAAGAACACTTTCTGGGTTCTACTGGATAAATAACTCTCCAACCATGTGATGGCAGGTGATGTAAAGCCATAGCAAGTGAGTTTCTTCAATAACATGTTATGATCAATAACATCAAAGGCTGCACTGAAATCTAGCAATACAGCTCCAACTATCATCTCATTATCCATTTATTTAACCAAATCCTCTGTCATCTGAGTCAGTGCAGTACAAGTTGAGTGCCCTTCTCTATATGCATGCTGAAAGTCAGTAGTTAACTTGGTCTCTGAAAAATAGCATTGCATTTGGTCAAACACAATTCTCTCCATCAGTTTACTAAGAGCAGGCAGCAAACTGATTGGGCGGCTGTTAGAGCCAGCAATGGGTGATTTGCTTTTTTTAGGCAGTGGAATTACTTTAGCTTCCTTCCATGCATGTGGACACACACACTCCTTTAGGCTTTGGTTAAAGATAAAGCAAATAAGGGTGGCAATACAGTCTGCTACCTTGCGGTGGTCCAGAGAAACTGCGTTACTCCAGTGGGACAAGAGGACAATGACACACAGGACAAGACAAGTGAACACATCACAACAGTGATATCACATGCCTCCTTTCACCCATCCATCCATCCGTTATCCTCCACCAGATACCAACGCACCTCTTAGATTGATTGTGAATGTCTAAAATTAGTCGCTGTGTTGCAATACTCTACTAGAAACCTAACCCATGAAACCTCACACATGAAAACTCACCCATGAAACCTCAGCTGTGATGATTCATCCAGCTCATTCAAAGAAATCTAGCCAATAAATTCAAACGTATTGAAAGTAATCAATATGGTACATCTGGAGCACCTGCTTTTTATTTTAACCAGCCCAACGTTAGAATGACGTCACCTGTTGGAAGACAATGCAGGTAATGCAAGTAATAAATAAAGGTGTTGCACTCATCCATACTACATACAGGATAACATTGGCAATTTCACCATAAACACATTAGATACACATTACATGGCTGCCACTCCTATAAACATACTACCACCTCCTCTGATAACAACAGAGAAAGGATGGAATGATGGACTGGCTGATGGACTGACTGACTGTGTTGTTAGTGCTTTGTGCTTTTAATCCTTTGAGGAGGTTTAGAATTGTCAAGGTTGTTGGGCATTGTAATTGCTAAAATTACAAGGAACATCAGCATTCTTTATATCTAAGTAATACATTCTCGAATTCAGGAGAATATTGTATTTTTACTGAGAAGAACTCCTCAATTTCTTTGCTTCAGAGGACACTAGTCTGTCAGTACAAAATGTTGTTAGCCATTTAAGGTAAACTTTACTTCCGGGCCTTCAAATATTTTCCGGGCCTTGACGGAAGATTGTGAAAACACAGAGAGAGAGAGACGAAAGATACATTATTTTATTTTATTTGGGGAAGCCTGGCTTCCCTTGGCATCCATGAATACACGTCACTGTTTATGTCATGCTTTCATTGTCCACCAATTTTGGATAATTTCCACAAATATTAAAGCTACAATCACTAGTGTGTTTCAGTCCTACGGCAGCCCTGCCACTTGGCTTGGAACAACATTGTCAGGAAATGTAACCACTCTCATAGACAGACCTTCAGATGCACAGACTTACAACCCATGAGATCGACATGATAGATGGGTTATGATAGGGTATGACAGATGTACAGTCGTGGTCAAAAGTTTTGAGAATGACAAGTAATGGTCTTCAAAGTTTGATGCTTCAGTATTTTTAGATATTTTTGTCAGATTACTATGGTATACTGAAGTATAATTACAAGCATTCCATAAGTGTCAAAGGCTTTTATTGACAATTACATTAAGTTTATGCAAAGAGTCAATATTTGCAGTGTTGACCCTTCTTTTTCAAGACCTCTGCAATCCGCCTGTCAGGGGTGCTGAAGGTGGGTGTGGTGCATGAATCAAGCGCAGGACGCAGAGGCTCAGTCCAAAAGACTTTAGTGCAATATTCACGTAGAGAAATAAGCACAATAAGCCCGAAGGCGAAATCACGGCGCACACAGGCGTCAAATAAACGGCGCACTAACATGTGCGAAAAACCTCTCCAAAACACTGGAGGGAAGTACGTAGCTCCAACACGAAAACAGAAGAGCAATCACACACAAAGACAAACACAACCAACGAGAACTAAATAGGACACTAACGAGGACTAACAAGACACAGGTGTACAACATCAAGACAAAACCAAACGAACATGAAACATAGATCGGTGGCAGCTAGTACTCCGGGGACGACGACCGCCGAAGCCTGCCCGAACCAGGAGGAGGAGCAGCCTCGGCCGAAACCGTGACAGTACCCCCCCCTTGACGCGCGGCTCCAGCCGTGCGCCGACCCCGGCCTCGGGGACGACCAGGAGGACGCGGAGCAGGGCGCGCGGGATGGTCCCGGTGGAACTCCGACAGGAGAGATGGGTCTAGGATGTCCCTCCCGCGGCACCCAGCACCGCTCCCTCCGGGCCGTACCCCTCCCACTCCACGAGATACTGGAGACCCCCATCCGGCGTCTGGAGTCCAAGATGGACCGAACGGTGTACGCCGGAGCCCCCTCGATGTCCAGTGGGGGCGGAGGAGTCTCTCCTATCTCATTGTCCTGGAGTGGACCAGCTACCACCGGCCTGAGAAGAGACACATGGAACGAGGGGTTAATATTCTTATACTCAACAGGTAGATGTAACCTATAACACACCTCGTTCAATCTTCTCAGGACTTTAAAGGGGCCCACAAACCGCCGACCCAGCTTCCGGCAGGGCAGGCGGAGGGGTAGGTGTCTGGTAGAGAGCCAGACTCGATCTCCGGGTGCGTACACCGGCCCCTCACTGCGGTGGAGATCGGCGCTCGCCTTGTGACGAAGGACGGCCCGCTGCAGGTGGACGTGGGCAGCGTTCCACGTCTCTTCCGAGCGCCTCATCCAATCATCCACCGCAGGGGCCTCGATCTGGCTCTGCTGCCACGGTGCCAGAACCGGCTGGTAACCTAATACACATTGGAAGGGGGGTTAGGTTGGTAGAGGAGTGGCGGAGAGAGTTCTGGGCCATCTCGGCCCAGGGAATGTACCGTGCCCACTCCTCAGGCCGGTCCTGGCAATACGACCTCAGAAACCTACCCACATCCTGGTTGACACGTTCTACCTGCCCGTTACTCTCCGGGTGGTACCCTGAGGTAAGGCTAACCGAGACCCCCAAACGCTCCATGAACGCTCTCCAAACACGGGAGGTAAACTGGGGGCCTCGATCAGACACTATATCCTCGGGCACCCCGTAATGCCGGAAGACGTGGGTAAATAGGGCCTCAGCGGTCTGTAGGGCAGTAGGAAGACCCGACATAGGGAGAAGACGACAGGCCTTAGAGAACCGGTCCACAATGACCAGGATGGTGGTATTCCCCTGAGAGAGGGGAAGGTCTGTCAGAAAATCCACCGAGAGGTGGGACCATGGTCGTTGTGGAACGGGCAGGGGTTGTAACTTACCCCTGGGCAGATGACGGGGCGCCTTACACTGGGCGCACACCGAGCAGGAGGAGACATAAACCCTCACATCCCTAGCCAAAGTAGGCCACCAGTATTTAGTGCTAAGGCAATGCACTGTCCGGCCAATACCCGGATGTCCAGAGGAGGGTGACGTGTGAGCCCAGTAAATGAGTCGATCCCGAATCTCGAGCGGAACGTACTTCCGACCCTCAGGACACTGTGGAGGGCTGGGGTCGGTACGCAACGCTCGCTCGATTTCGGCATCGACCTCCCACACCACCGGTGCCACAAGGCAAGACTCCGGTAGTATGGGAGTAGGCTCAACGGACCTCTCCTCCGTGTCATACCGCGGACAGCGCATCTGCCTTACCATTCTGGGACCCAGGGATGTACGTGATTTTATATACGAACCTGGTGAGAAACATACTCCATCGAGCCTGGCGAGGGTTCAGTCTCCTCGCTGCCCGGATGTACTCCAGGTTCCGATGGTCAGTCAAAATGAGGAAAGGGTGTTGAGCCCCCTCAAGCCAATGCCTCCACACCTTAAGGGCTTGAACTACAGCTAACAGCTCCCTGTCCCCAACGTCATAGTTACGCTCCGCCGGGCTGAGCTTTTTAGAGTAAAAACACAGGGGCGGAGTTTAGGTGGCGTGCCGGACCGTTGAGAGAGAACGGCCCCTATACCTGCCTCAGACGCGTCCACCTCGACCTGAAAGGGTAATGCGGGATCCGGATGCGCCAGCACCCGGAGCCGACGTAAACAGGTCCTTCAGTCTCCCAAAGGCCCTGTCCGCCTCAGCTGACCACTGCAGGCGCACCGGACCCCCTTTCAGAAGGGACGTGATGGGAGCTGCCACCTGTCCAAAACCCCGGATAAACCTCCGGTAGTAATTCGCAAAGCCCAAGAACTGCTGCACCTCTTTTACAGTGGTTGGGGTTTGCCAATTACGCACAGCGGACACACGATCCACCTCCATTCTCACCCCTGACGCGGACAACCGATAACCCAAAAAGGAGACCGACTCCTGGAAAAACAGACATTTCTCTGCCTTGACATATAGGTCGTGCTCCAACAGCCTCCTCAATACACGACGCACCAGGGTTACATGCTCGGCTCGGCTGGTGTTTTTCTCTGGCTGGAGGTAAGCAGGAGGTAAGCTACATGTAGTGTTGAGTAAAGCTTAACCATGTGTTAGATCGTAGGTAGGTAGTTAGCTGTAGTTAAGTATTGTATTTATTGTAGGTTAGTATTGTTGTTATTGTAGGTTTCCGTGGGTAATTGTGGGTTAGTATCGAGGCACGAGGCTAGCTAGCTAGCGGGTAGCTACTGGTAACGATTAGCAACGCTGGAGAGCTGGTTCCAATGGTAATGTAGTCCTAGCCAACGTTTAACTTTTGCTTAACCATGTATTAGATCGTAGGTAGGTAGTTAGCTGTAGTTAGGTATTGTATTTACTATAGGTATTGTGGGTTAGTATCGAGGCACGAGGCTAGCTAGCTAGCGGGTAGCTACTGGTAACGATTAGCAACGCTGGAGAGCTGGTTCCAATGGTAATGTAGTCCTAGCCAACGTTTAACTTTTGCTTAACCATGTATTAGATCGTAGGTAGGTAGTTAGCTGTAGTTAGGTATTGTATTTACTGTAGGTTAGTATTGTTGTTATTGTAGGTTTCCGTGGGTAATTGTGGGTTGGTATCGAGGCACGAGGCTAGCTAGCTAGCGGGTAGCTACAGGTAACGATTAGCAACGCTGGAGAGCTGGTTCCAATGGTAATGTAGTCCTAGCCAACGTTTAACTTTTGCTTAACCATGTATTAGATCGTAGGTAGGTAGTTAGCTGTAGTTAGGTATTGTATTTATTGTAGGTTGGTGTTGTTGTTATTGTAGGTTTCCTTGGGTAGTTGTAGGTTAGTATCGAGGCACGAGGCTAGCTAGCTAGCGGGTAGCTACTGGTAATCGATTAGCAACGCTGGAGAGCTGGTTCCAACGTTTAATTTTTTATTTTATTTTTGCTGCGTTGTGAAGGGAACTCGACACGGACTTGAATTGTCTGTTTGGTGTGCTGACACACTCTTGGCAGTTTGTTGTGGCCAGGTGTTGATGCTAAGTTGTGTGTTAATGGATGCTAGCTTGCAGGTTGGCTACGGCGTCATAGCTAGGCTTCGTGGGTTGTTGTGGGTAGTTACTGTGTCTTGGCAGTGTCCTCGGCCGTGCCCGGCTGTAGCACGAAGCTAGCTAGCTAGCCGTTCTTCAAACAGAGTCAACACAGTGGCCATTGCTAGCTACCCAACATGACCAGCTGGCTGTACTGTAGTAGCTAACCACAATATACTTGTCCTAGCTAGCCAACGTCTAATCATTGCTGCGTCATGAAAGGAACTTGACACAGACACGAATGATCTGTTTAGTGTGTTATCACATTATTGGTGGTTTGTTGTGACCAAGTGTTGGTGCTAAACGGTGTGTTATTGTTATTGGATGCTAGTCTGCTAGTTGGCTATGGTGTCATAGTTGGCTAGCTGAACAAAGTGGGTTGAGTCTATTCCTTTAAACATTGAACCGCTGTGGTTCACAACAATTCTGATTTCCAAAGGCGGAAGTTGGGAGAGTTTTTGTTCGGGTGGTTCAGTGAAACAATTTTAGTTTCTGAGGTAGAAGTTTTTGGTGAGGGAGGCCCTGCTCTCTCCGCTCCCAGATGCTTAGTCCATTTCATTCCGATCTCCTCTGCATTTTTGTAGCCATTTGCTACAGCCTGTCAACTATGCCTCTGCCTATCCCTGTTCTCTCCTCTCTGCACAGGCTACACAAACGCACCACACCGCGTGGCTGCTGCCTCTCCAACCTGGTGGTCCCTGCACGCACCACCCACGTGGAGTTCCAGGTCGCAGGCAGCCTCTGGAACTGCCGTTCTGCTGCCAACAAAGCTGACTTCATCCCAGCCTATGCCAACCTCCAGTCCCTCGGCTTCCTGGCGCTGACGGAAACATGGATCACCACTGAAAACACCGCTACTCCTACTGCTCTCTCCTCGTCTGACCATGTGTTCTCGCATACCCCGAGAGCATCTGGTCAGAGGGGTGGTGGTACAGGAATCCTCATCTCTCCCAAGTGGACATTCTCAATTTTTTCCCCTAACCCATCTGTCTATCTCCTCATTTGAATTCCATGCTGTCACAGTCACTAGCCCATTTAAGCTTAATATCCTTGTCATCTATCGCCCTCCAGGTTCCCTTGGAGAGTTCATCAATGAGCTTGACGCCTTGATAAGTTCCTTCCCTGAGGATGGCTCACCCCTCACAGTTTTGGGGGATTTCAACCTCCCTATGTCCACATTTGACTCATTTCTCTCTGCCTCCTTCTTTCCACTCCTCTCCTCTTTTGACCTCACCCTCTCACCGTCCCCCCTACTCACAAGGCAGGCAATACGCTTGACCTCATCTTCACTAGATGCTGCTCCTCTACTAATCTCACTGCAACTCCCCTCCATGTCTCCGACCACTACTTTGTTTCCTTTTCTCTCTCACTCTCCTCCCACACTACTCACTCTGCCCCTACACAGATGGTAATGCGCCGCCGCAACCTTCGCTCTCTCTCTCCCACTACTCTCTCCTCTTCCATCCTATCATCTCTTCCCTCTGCTCAATCCTTCTCCCTCCAATCTCCTGATTCTGCCTCCTCAACCCTCCTCTCCTCCCTTTCTGCATCCTTTGACTCTCTGTGTCCCCTATCCTCCCGGCCGGCTCGGTCCTCCCTCCAGCTCCGTGGCTTGATGACTCATTGCGAGCTCACAGAACAGAGCTCCGGGCAGCGGAGCGGAAATGGAAGAAAACTAAACTCCCTGCCGACCTGGCATCTTTTCACTCCCTCCTCTCTACATTTTCTTCATCTGTTTCTGCTGCTAAGGCCACCTTCTACCACTCTAAATTCCAAGCATCTGCCTCTAACCCTAGGAAGCTCTTTGCCACATTTTCCTCCCTCCTGAATCCTCCCCCCCTCCTCTCTCTCTGTGGATGACTTCGTCAACCACTTTGAAAAGAAGGTTGACGACATCCGATCCTCGTTTGTTAAGTCTAATGACACTGCTGGTCCTGCTCACACTGCCCTACCCTATGCTTTGACTTCTTTCTCCCTTCTCTCTCCAGATAAAATCCTGCGACTTGTGACTGCAGGCCGCCCAACAACCTGCCCGCTTGACCCCATCCCTCCTCCCTTCTCCAGACCATCTCCGGTGACCTTCTCCCCTACCTCACCTCGCTGATCAACTCATCCTTGACCGCTGGCCATGTCCCTTCCGTCTTCAAGAGAGCGAGAGTTACTCCCCTTCTCAAAAAACCAACACTCGACCCCACTGATGTCAACAACTACAGACCAGTATCCCTTCTTTCTTTTCTTTCCAAAACTATTGAGCGTGCCGTCTTTAGCCAACTCTCTTGCTATCTCTCTCAGAATGACCTTCTTGATCCAAACCAATCAGGTTTCAGGACTGGTCATTCAACTGAGACTGCTCTTCTCTGTGTCACGGAGACTCTCCGCACTGCTAAAGCTAACTCTCTCTCCTCTGCTCTTGTCCTTCTAGACCTGTCTGCTGCCTTTGATACTGTGAACCATCAGATCCTCCTCTCCACCCTCTCCGAGATGGGCATCTCCGGCGCGGCTCACTCCTGGATTGCGTCCTACCTGACCGGTCGCTCCTACCAAGTGGCGTGGCGGGAAGCTGTCTCCGCACCACGTGCTCTCACCACTGGTGTCCCCCAGGGATCGGTTCTGGGCCCTCTCCTTTTCTCCCTATACACCAAGTCACTTGGCTCTGTCATATCCTCACATGGCCTTTCCTATCATTGCTACGCTGACGATACACAACTAATCTTCTCCTTTCCCCTTCTGATAACCAGGTGGCGAATCGCATCTCTGCATGTCTGGCAGACATATCAGTATGGACGACGGATCACCACCTCAAGCTGAACCCTGGCAAGACGGAGCTGCTCTTCCTCCCGGGGAAGGACTGCCCGCTCCATGATCTCGCCATCACGGTTGACAACTCCGCTGTGTCCTCCTCCCAGAGTGCGAAGAGCCTAGGCGTGACCCTGGACAACACCCTGTCGTTCTCCGCCAACATCAAGGCGGTGACCCGCTCCTGCAGGTTCATGCTCTACAACATTCGGAGAGTGCGACCCTGCCTTACACAGGAAGCGGCGCAGGTCCTGGTCCAGGCACTTGTCATCTCCCGTCTGGACTACTGCAACTCGCTGTTGGCTGGGCTCCCTGCCTGTGCCATTAAACCCCTACAACTCATCCAGAATGCCGCAGCCCGTCTGGTGTTCAACCTTCCCAAGTTCTCTCACGTCACCCCCCCTCCTCCGCACACTCCACTGGCTTCCAGTTGAAGCTCGCATCCGCTACAAGACCATGGTGCTTGCCTATGGAGCAGTGAGGGGAACGGCACCTCTGTACCTTCAGGCTCTGATCAGTCCCTACACCCAAACGAGGACATTGCGTTCATCCACCTCTGGCCTGCTGGCTCCCTTCCTCTGCGGAAGCATAGCTCCCGCTCAGCCCAGTCAAAACTGTTCGCTGCTCTGGCACCCCAATGGTGGAACAAGCTCCCTCACGACGCCAGGACAGCGGAGTCACTCACCACCTTCCAGAGACATTTGAAACCCCACCTCTTTAAGGAATACCTGGGATAGGATAAAGTATTCCTTCTAACCCCCCCAAATTGTAAAGTGGTTATCCCACTGGCTATAGGGTGAACGCACCAATTTGTGAGTCGCTCTGGCTAAGAGCGTCTGCTAAATGACGTTAATGTGCCCTTGAGCAAGGCACTTAACCCTAATTGCTCCTGTAAGTCGCTCTGGTTAAGAGCGTCTGCTAAATGACTAAAATGTAAATGTAAAAATGGGTAGACGAGTACACCAGAATATCATCAATGTACACGACCACCCCTTGTCCCTGCATATCCCGGAAAATGTCATCTACGAAGGATTGGAAGACTGATGGAGCATTCATCAACCCATATGGCATGACAAGATACTCGAAATGACCTGACGTGGTACTAAACGCTGTCTTCCATTCATCGCCCTCCCTAATGCGCACCAAGTTATACGCGCTCCTGAGATCCAATTTTGTGAAAAACCGCGCTCCATGCAATGACTCCGTCATGGTCGCAATCAGAGGGAGTGGATAACTGTACTTCACAGTAATCTGATTGAGACCACGGTAATCAATGCACGGGCGCAACCCTCCATCTTTCTTCTTCACAAAAAAGAAGCTTGAGGAGGCGGGAGAAGTGGAGGGCCGAATGTTGCCACGAAATAGCAGGGTTATGGGTGCTTAACCAGGGAATTCCCAGCACCACTGGGTACGCAGGAGAGTCGATCAGATACAGCTGTATAGTCTCTTCATGACCCCCCTGCGCACACATCCTAAGTGGCGCTGTGATCTCCCTAATCAACCCCGACCCCAACGGGCGGCTATCTAAGGCATGAACGGGAAAAGGTTTGTCAACAGGTAGGAGAGGGATCCCTAAATCTAAACAAAACTTCCGATCAACAAAATTCCCAGCTGCGCCTGAATCTACTAGCGCCTTATGCTGGGAATGAGGTGCAACCTGTGGAAAACAAACAGGTATGCAAAAGTGCGCAACAGAAAGCTCTGGGTAAGTGGGACGTCTACTCACCTGGGAGGTCCCCCAGTGCGTGGCCTGTTGTCTTCTCCCCGGAGAACCCTCCCCAGCACCTGGCCGCAGTGTGCCCTCCACGACCGCACCTGGTGCAGGAGACAGGCCCCTTCGGGCTCCTCCTCCTCCTCCTCTCTCTAGCGCCGGCACCCCCGAGCTCCATAGGGCTCGGCTCGGAGGTGCCGGAGGGCGGAAAGGACGGACCCCCTCGGGGACGTCCACGGGTGGCCAGCAGGGTGTCCAGACGGATGGACATATCGACCAACTGGTCGGAAGGTAAGATGGGTATCCCTGCAGGCCAACTCACGTTGAACGCTCCTCCCGTAGGCTACATCGAAAATGGTCGATGAGGGCCCGTTCATTCCACCCTGCGTCCGCCGCTAGAGTCCGGAACTCTAGAGCAAACGCCTGTGCGCTCCTCCTCCCCTGTCTCAGGTGGACTAGACGCTCCCCGCCGCTTTGCCCTCAGGTGGATGGTTGAACACGGCCTTGAAGCGACGGGAGAACTCGGCGTAGGAGATGGTATTGGCGTCCATCTTCCTCCACTCCAGCGTTAGCCCACTCCAACGCCTTGCCCGTGAGACAGGAGATGAGGGCGGAAACGCTCGTGTCCCGAGGGCACCGGGTGTACAGTGGCCAGGTAGAGCTCCACCTGCAGGAGGAACCCCTGACACCCGGCAGCTGTTCCGTCATACGCCCTCGGGAGCGAGAGCCGAATCCTCCTGGGTTCCGGACCTGGGACTGGTGGACCGGCCGATGGGGTTGGCAGGGTAGGTGGAGGTGTGGGTACCCCGCTGGCCTCCCATCGGTGCAAGGTGTTGATGACGTCCTATAGAGCGGTCCCCAGTTGTCGTATCTGGTCATCTTGCCCACGGACATGCTCCTCGAGCGACTCAGGCGTAACTGCAGATCCTGCTGATTCCATTCTGGTGTGTGATTCTGTCAGGGGTGCTGAAGGTGGGTGTGGTGCATGAATCAAGCGCAGGACGCAGAGGCTCAGTCCAAAATACTTTAGTGCAATATTCACGTAGAGAAATAAGCACAATAAGCCCGAAGGCGAAATCACGGCGCACACAGGCGTCAAATAAACGGCGCACTAACATGTGCAAAAAACCTCTCCAAAACACTGGAGGGAAGTACGTAGCTCCAACACGAAAACAGAAGAGCAATCACACACAAAGACAAACAAAACCAACGAGAACTAAATAGGACACTAACGAGGACTAACAAGACACAGGTGTACAACATCAAGACAAAACCAAACGAACATGAAACATAGATCGGTGGCAGCTAGTACTCCGGGACGACGACCGCCGAAGCCTGCCCGAACCAGGAGGAGGAGCAGCCTCGGCCGAAACCGTGACACCGCCCCTGGCATGCTGTCAATTAACTTCTGGGCCACATCCTGACTGATGGCAGCCGATTCTTGCATAATTAATGCTTGAGGATCGACCACAAGTTCTCAATGGGATTAAGGTCTGGGGAGTTTCCTGGCAATGGACCCACAATGTCGATGTTTTGTTCCCCGAGCCACTTAGTTATCACTTTTGCCTTATGGCATTGTTCGTCACCAAACTGTTCTTGGATGGTTGGGAGAAGTTGCTCTCGGAGGATGTGTTGGTACCATTCTTTATTCATGGCTGTGTTCTTAGGCAAAATTGTGAGTGAGCCCACTCCCTTGGCTGAGAAGCAACCCCACACATGAATGGTCTCAGGATGCTTTACTGTTGGCATGACACAGAACTGATGGTAGCGCTCACCTTGTCTTCTCCGGACAAGGTGTTTTCCGGATGCCCCAAACAATCGGAAAGGGGATTCATCAGAGAAAATGACTTTACCCCTGTCCTCAGCAGTCCAATCCCTGTACCTTTTTCAGAATATCAGTCTGTCCCTGATGTTTTTCCTGGAGAGAAGCGGCTTCCTCGCTGCCCTTCTTGACACCAGGCCATCCTCCAAAAGTCTTCGCCTCACTGTGCGTGCAGATGCACTCACACCTGCCTGCTGCCATTCCTGAGCAAGCTCTACACTGGTGGTGCCCTGATCCCGCAGTTGAATCAACTTTAGGAGACGGTCCTGGCGCTTGCTGGACTTTCTTGGGCGCCTTGAAGCCTTCTTCACAACAATTGAACATCCCTCCTTGAAGTTCTTGATGATCCGATAAATGGTTGATTTAGGTGCAATCTTACTAGCAGCAATATCCTTGCCTGTGAAGCCCTTTTTGTGCAAAGCAATAATGACGGCACGTGTTTCCTTGTAGGTAACCATGGTTAACAGAGGAAGAACAATGATTGAGGTCGGGGGATTGTGGAGACCAGGTCATCTGATGCAGCACTCCATCACTCTCCTTCTTGGTCAAATAGCCCTTACACAGCCTGGAGGTGTGTTGGGTCACTGTCCTGTTGAAAAACAAATTATAGTCCCACTAAGCGCAAACCAGATGGGATGGCATATCGCTGCAGAATGCTGTGGTAGCCATGCTGGTTAAGTGTGCCTTGAATTCTAAATAAATCACTGACAGTGTCACCAGCAAAGCACCCCCACACCATCACACTTCCTCCTCCATGTGTCACGGTGGGAACCACACATGCGGAGATCATCCGTTCACCTACTCTGCGTCTCACAAAGACACAGCGGTTGGAACCAAAAATCTCAAATTTGGACTCATCAGACCAAAGGACAGATTTCCACCGGTCTAATGTCCATTGCTCATGTTTCTTGGCCCAAGCAAGTCTCTTCTTCTTATTGGTGTCCTTTAGTAGTGGTTTCTTTGCGGCAATTCGACCATGAAGGCCTGATTCACGCAGTCTCCTCTGAACAGTTGATGTTGAGATGTGTCTGTTACTTGAACCCTGTGAAGCATCTATTTGGGATGCAATTTCTGAGGCTGGTAACTCTAATGAACTTATCCTCTGCAGCAGAGGTAACTCTGGGGTCTTCCTTTCCTGTGGCGGTCGTCATTAGAGTCAGTTTCATCATAGCGCTTAATGGTTTTTTGCGACTGCACTTGAAGAAACTTTCAAAGTTCTTGAAATGTTCCGGATTGACTGACCTTCATGTCTTAAAGTAATGACTGTCGTTTGTCTTTGCTTATATCTTTGCTATCTTCTGTATACCCCCACCTTGTCACAACACAACTGATTGGCTCAAACGCATTAAGAAGGAAAGAAATTCCACAAATTAACTTTTAACAAGGCACAGCTGTTAATTGAAATGCATTCCAGGTGACTACCTCATGAAGCTGGTTGAGAGAATGCCAAGAGTGTGCAAAGATGTCATCAAGGTAAAGGGTGGCTACTTTGAAGAATCTCAAATCTAAAATATATTTGGATTTGTTTAACACTTTTTTGCTTACAACATGATTCCATATGTGTTATTTCATTGTTTTGATGTCTTCACTATTATTCTACAATGTAGAAAATAGTAAAAATAAAGAAAAACCCTTGAATGAGTAGGTGTGTCCAAACTTTTGACTGGTACTGTATATAAAAACATGTATTGATTTTGGCCTTTACTACTAAAGCCCATAGAAACGCATATAATTACACATTCATGAATGGCAAAAAGGACAGTAAAAAAAGAAATCATAAGAAACAAGGTTTGGAAGTGTTTGTCCTTTATCTAGGAGATATAAAAAAAACTCTGGAAATATATACAGTATATATGTATTTTTTACACATATTTAACCCCTTTTTGGGGGTAGGCACAAAACTACCTTTATACTTCCATTCCTTTTTTAAAACCGGTACGGGTTACCTTCAGACGAGTCCCGTGACACGTGTTTGTAGGTCAAACTGTTCGGACACTAGAGACGTTTTTGAGAAGACAGATTTTCTGGATGCCTCATGGTCTGACAAACACCGCTCTAGCCACCTTTCACCGTTGATGCGGAAGTGCGACACTGGCGGATGCGGTGGATTGAGATGCATCCAATGCAAAATAAATAATTTCTCTAGTTTAAACTGACAGATTTTTATGGGGATTTTCTTTGTTATGTAATTTAGATTGACGCACCAGTGCTTCAATCTACGCTAGTTTAAGACCACCAAGAGTCCCTCTGTGTGACCCTGATTTAGCCCACTGCAGTAAAAGGTTGTATAGTACAGAGCCCAGTATTGGTATTGCCAGATTGTGCCAGTATTCCTTATTATCTCAATCATGTCTCTATATAAGATAGAGGAAATGTAAAAGGAAAAATATTGTAAGATGTCAAACACACACACAGTACTTTCATGTTACGGTTAAGCTTTACTCCTGGCTCCCCTCTGAATGTGTCAACGTTGATTGTGCTCTGTGATGGACATCCTCACACATGACTTCTAAGAGGCATAAAAACAAAGCTAACTTTGCACCTGTGAAGCATCAATGTGAGCAGCTATCCTATTGGTTTAAATGGTCATACCATCAATCTCTCACTTTCATTAAGGTGAAATCGGCGGCCCATGGCCCACTGTCTCACAAGCCACGCCAAAGTTTAAAAAATATATTTGATAGAGTTGAGAACAGACAACTATAGCCTGTGTGCATCTGTGCGTGTTTGTGTAGGAGTGTCTGTCTTTTGAAAGCCCTAAAGGCCATTTAAGGACACAATGTCGCTGGTTCGAATCCAACCTGTAGTTTTATCTTATATCTGCTTTCATCTAATTTTATTTCATTTCATAACAGTGCATTTAACAGCATTTAACATACAGACTATTTCTAATACACTACTGTGTTCAAGAGCTAATTTGAAATATCAGATGTCAGTGCATTGCTTGGTATGGCAATAGCACCGCCCTCGATCGCATGGAGCTACAGAGAGTGGTGCGGACAGCTCAGTACATCACTGCCATCCAGGACATCTATATCATGCAGTGTGAAAGGAAGGGCCGGAACATTTTTAAAGACTCCAACCACCCAAGCCATAGACTGTTCTCTCTGCTTCCGCACTGCAAGCAGTACCAGTGCATCAAGTCTGATACGAACAGGCTCCTGAACAGATCCTATCCCCATGCCATAAGACTGCTAAAAATCTGAGTGGACCCTTGTATTTTATTCTCTCTGTACACTCACAGGGCCCTACACATTATTCACACTGACACCCCAACACACACACAAACACTCACTCCATCCTTTGCTTACACACACATAATATGCACATACATTTATGCTAACTCTACACATGCACACCCACTCACATACAGTTGAAGTCGGAAGTTTACATACACTTAGGTTGGAGTCATTAAAACTCATTTTTCAACCACTCCACAAATGTCTTGTTAACAAACTATAGTTTTGGGAAGTCGGTTAGGACATCTACTTTGTGCATGACACAAGTAATCTTTCCAACAATTGTTTACAGACAGATTATTTCACATATAATTCACTGTATCACAATTCCAGTGGGTCAGAAGTTTACATACACTAAGTTGACTGTGCCTTTAAACAGCTTGGAAAATTCCAGAAAATGATGTCATGGCTTTAGAAGTCTGATAGGCTAATTGACATCATTTGTGTCAATTGAGGTGTACCTGTGGATGTATTTCAAGGTCTACCTTCAAACTCAGTGCCTCTTTGCCTGACATCATGGAAAAATCAAAAGAAATCTGCCAAGATTCCAAACGCCTGAAGGTACCACGTTCATCTGTACAAACAATAGTACACAAGTATATACACCATGGGACCAAGCAGCCGTCATACCGCTCAGGAAGGAGACGCGTTCTGTCTCCTAGAGATGAACATACTTTGGTGCGAAAAGTGCAAATCAATCCCAGAACAACAGCAAAAGGACCTTGTGAAGATGCTGGTGGGAACAGGTAGAAAAGTATCTATATCCACAGTAAAAACGAGTCCTTTATCGACATAACCTGAAAGGCCGCTCAGCAAGGGAAGAAGCCACTGCTCCAAAACTGCCATAAAAATGCCAGACTACGGTTTGCAACTGCACATGGGGACAAAGATCGTACTATTTGGAGAAATGTCCTCTGGTCTGATGAAACAAAAATAGAAATGTTTGGCCATAATGACCATCATTATGTTTGGAGGAAAAAGGGGGATGCTTGCAAGCCGAAGAACACCATCCCAACCATGAAGCACGGGGGTGGCAGCATCATGCTGTGGGGATGCTTTGCTGCAGGAGGGACTGGTGCACTTCACAAAACAGATGGCATCATGAGGAAGGAAAATTATGCTGATATATTGAAGCAACATCTCAAGACATCAGTCAGGAAGTTAAAGCTTGGTCGCAAATGGGTCTTGCAAATGGACAATGACCCCAAGCATACTTCCAAAGTTGTGGCAAAATGGCTTAATGACAACAAAGTCAATGTATTGGTGGCCATCACAAAGCCCTGACCTCAATCCTATAGACAATGTGTGGGCAGAATTGAAAAAGCGTTTGCGAGCAAGGAGGCCTTCAAAACTGCCTCAGTTACACAAGCTCTGTCAGGAGGAATGGGCCAAAATTCACCCAACTTATTGTGGGAAGGCTACCCGAAACATTTGACCCAAGTTAAACAATTTAAAGGCAATGCTACCAAATAGTAATTGATTGTATGTAAACTTCTGACCCACTGGGAATGTGATGAAAGAAATAAAACCTGAAATAAATCATTCTCTCTACTATTATTCTGACATTTCACATTCTTAAAATAAAAGTGGTGATCCTAACTGACCTAAATCAGGGAATTTTTACTAGGATTAAATGTCAGGAATTGTGAAAAACTGAGTTTAAATGTATTTGGCTAAGTGTCACGGTTTCGGCCGAGGCTGCCTCTCTTCCTTGCTCGGGCAGGCTTCGGCGTTCGTCGTCTCCGGAATACTAGCTGCCACCGTTGCATGTTTCTATGTTCGTTTGCTTTTGTCTGATTGTTGTTACACCTGTTATCGTTTAGTGTCATTAGTGTCCTATAAGTTCTCGTTGTGTTTGTCAAGTGTTGTGTGTGATTGTTTTACTGTCGTGCGGTTGGCTAGTAATTCTACTGTTTGCTCGGTTGAGCTATTCTCCATAGTGTTTGGAGTGTTTTGTCGCACCTGTTAGTGCGCCCGTTTGTTTTCGCCACGTGCGGAGTTCTCGCCTCAGGGCATTTATTCGTGCCTGTGTTTTGTGCATCTACTAAAGTCTTTGACTAACGTTCTGCGTCCTGCGCCTGATTCCACCACCACACCCACCTACAGCTACACTGACAGAATCACACACCTGCTCGAATGGAATCAGCAGGAGCCGCAGCCGCACAGGAGACGTTGGAGGACAGAGTCCGGGAGCAGAATGACCAGATCCTGCGGATGGGGTCCGCCCCTGCAGGAGGTGATCACCACCCTCCAACGCTGGGAGACCCGAGGGACACCCCCAACGCCATCTTCCCTGCCCTCACCATCGGCGAGTCAGCCCCTTCCCGCTCCGGAACCCAGAGGAGTTCGACTCTCGCCTCCCGAGGGCCTACGATGGGACCGCTGCCGGGTGTCAGGGCTTCCTTCTCCAGGTGGAGCTTTACCTGGCCACCATGCACCCGGCGCCTCGGGACACGAGAGCGTGTCCGCCTGATCTCCTGCCTTTCCGGCAAAGCGTTAGAGTGGGCCAACGCTGGAGTGGAGGAGAATAGACGCTACTACCATCACGTCACGCTCGAGTTCTCCCGCCGCTCAGGGCGGTGTTTGACCATCCCCGGAGGGAGAAAGCGGGGGGAGGCGTCTGTTCTGCCTCCGGCAGGGAGGAGGAGTGCCCAGGAGTTCGCGTTGGAATTCGGACTCTAGCGGCGGATGCAGGGTGGAATGAGCGGGCCCTCATTGATCACTACCGCTGTAGTCTACGTGAGGACGTCCGTAGGGAGCTGGCCTGTCGGGACACCAGCCTTTCGTTCGACCAGTTAGTCGACATGTCCATTAGGCTGGATACCCTGCTAGCTACCCCGGACGTCCCGAGGGGGTCCGTCCATTTTCACCCTCCAGCGCCTCCGAGCCGTGCCCCATGGAGCTCGGGGCGCTGGCGCTAGAGAGAGGAGGGGTCGGAGTACGAGGGGGTCCATCTCCTGCACCAACTGTGGTCGGGGAGGACACACCGCGGCTAGGTGCTGGGGATGGCCTCCTCGGGAGAAGACGACAGGCCCCCGCACTGGGGAGCCCTTCCAGGTGAGTAGGCGCCCCACTCACCCAGAGCTCTCTGTTGCACACTTCTGTATACCTGTGCGTTTTCCACAGGTCGCACCTCATTCCCAGCATAAGGCGCTGGTAGATTCAGGCGCGGCTGGGAATTTTGTTGATAAGAGATTTTGTTTAGCCTTAGGGATTCCCCTTCTCCCTGTCGAAGTCCCTTTCCCCGTTCATGCCCTAGATAGCCGTCCGTTGGGTGCGGGCTTGATCAGGGGAGGTCACGGCGCCACTTAGGATGTGTGTACGCAGGGGGTCATCAGGAGATGATCCAGCTATTTCTGATCGACTCGCCTGCGTATCCGGTGGTGCTGGGCATGCCCTGGTTGAGTACCCATAACCCGTCTATTTCGTGGCAGGAGAGGGCTCTGATGGAGTGGTCTGCCCAGTGTGTGGGTCGATGTTTAGGCGTTTCCGTAGGGGCTACCTCGGTGGAGAGTCCAAACCAGGTGCCCGCATTGAAAGTTCCCCATGAGTATGGGGATTTGGCTATTGTGTTCAGTAAGTCGAGGGCGACGCAGTTGCCTCCCCATAGGCAGGGAGATTGTGCGATAGACCTCCAGGCAGGAGCTGCGCTCCCATGGAGCCATGTGTATCCTCTGTCTCAGGAGGAGAAGAGAGCTATGGAGACTTACATAGACGAATCTCTGAGACAAGGATACATACGGCCCTCCACTTCCCCTGCGTCCTCGAGTTTCTTTTTTGTGAAGAAAAAGGATGGAGGGTTACGCCCGTGCATTGATTACCGTGGTCTCAATCAGATCACGGTGAAGTACAGTTATCCACTCCCGCTGATTGCGACCATGACGGAGTCATTGCACGGGCGCGTTTCTTCACTAAATTAGATCTCAGGAGCGCGTATAACTTGGTGCGCATTAGGAGGGCGATGAATGGAAGACAGCCTTTAGTACCACCTCGGGCCATTACGAGTATCTTGTCATGCCATACGGGTTGATGAACGCTCCTTCAGTTTTCCAATCATTCGTGGATGAGATCTTCAGGGACATGCAGGGGCAGGGGTGGTCGTGTACATAGATGACATTCTCGTGTACTCGCCTACCCGAGTCGAGCATGTGGCCCTGGTGCGCCGAGTGTTGCGGAGGCTGTTGGAGCACGACCTGTATGTCAAGGCAGAGAAGTGTCTGTTTTTCCAGGAGTCGGTCTCCTTTTTGGGTTATCAGTTGTCTGCGTCAGGGGTGAAGATGGAGGTAGACCGGGTGTCAGCCGTGCGTAATTGGCAAACGCCAACCACTGTGAAGGAGGTGCAGCAGTTTTTGGGGTTTGCGAATTACTACCGGAGGTTTATCCGGGGGTTTTGGACAGGTGGCAGCTCCCATAACGTCTCTTTTGAAGGGGGTCCGGTGCGTCTGCAGTGGTCAGCCGAGGCGGACAGGGCGTTTGGGAGGCTGAAGGACCTGTTTACCTCGACCCGGTGCTGGCGCATCCGGATCCCTCTTTACCATTTCAGGTAGAGGTGGACGCGTCAGAGGCCGGTATAGGAGCCGTGCTTTCGAACGGTCCGGCGGCGCCACCTAAACTCCGCCCCTGTGCTTTTTATTCCGAGAAGCTCAGTCCGGCGGAGGCGAAATTATGACGTAGGGGACAGGGAGCTGTTAGCCGTGGTACAGGCCCTAAAGGTGTGGAGGCACTGGCTTGAGGGGGCTCAACACCCTTTCCTCATTTTGACGGACCACCGTAACCTGGAGTACATCCGGGCAGCGAGAGACTGAACCCTCGCCAGGCGAAGGTGGAATATGTTTTGACCCGGTTCACATTTAAGATCACGTACATCCCTGGGTCACAGAACGGTAAGGCAGACGCACTGTCTCGGCGGTATGACACGGAGGAGAGGTCCGTGGAGCCCACTCCCATACTGCCGGAGTCTTGTCTTGTGGCACCGGTAGTGTGGGAGGTCGATGCTGAACTCGAGCGGGCGTTACGCACCGACCCTAGTCCACCTCAATGCCCGGAGGGTCGGAAGTACGTTCCGCTCGAGGTTCGGGATCGATTGATCTATTGGGCTCACACGTCACCCTCCTCTGGACACCCTGGTATCGGCCGGACAGTGCACTGTCTTAGTGCCAAGTACTGGTGGCCCACGTTGGCTAGGGATGTGAGGGTTTATGTTTCCTCCTGCTCGGTGTGCGCCCAGTGTAAGGCGCCTAGACATCTGCCTAGGGGTAAGTTACTACCCCTGCCCGTTCCCACAACGACCATGGTCTCACCTCTCGGTGATTTCCTCACTGACCTTCCTCCTTCACAGGGGAATACCACTATACTGGTCTTTGTGGACCGGTTTTCTAAGGCCTGTCGTTTGCTTCCTATGCCGGGCCTTCCTACTGCCCTGCAAACCGCCGAAGCACTATTCACCCATGTGTTCCGGCACTACGGGTACCCGAGGATATTGTGTCTGATCGAGGTCCCCAATTTACCTCCAGAGTCTGGAGAGCTTTTATGGAGCGGTTGGGGGTCTCGGTGAGCCTCACCTCGGGTTACCACCCGGAGAGTAATGGGCAGGTGGAACGTGTGAACCAGGATGTGGGTAGGTTTCTTAGAACATACTGCCAGGACCGGCCGGAGGAGTGGGCAAGGTACGTTCCCTGGGCCGAAATGGCCCAGAATTCCCTACGCCATTCCTCCACTAACCTAACCCCTTTCCAATGTGTGTTAGGTTACCAGCTGGTTCTGGCACCTTGGCAGCAGAGCCAGATCGAGGCTCCTGCGGTGGATGAGTAGGTCGGCGCTCGGAGGAGACATGGAACGCTGCACACGTCCACCTGCAGCGGGCCCTCCGTCGTCAAAAGGCGAGCGCCGATCTCCACCGCAGTGAGGGACCGGTGTACGCACCTGGTGATCGAGTCTGGCTCTCTACCAGAAACCTGCCCCTCCGCCTGCCCTGTCGGAAACTGGGTCGGCGGTTTGTAGGGCCATTTAAAGTCCTGAGAAGATTGAACGAGGTGTGTTACAAATTACAACTACCTGTTGAGTGGGAGGGGTATGGCCCGGAGGAACGGTGCTGGGTGCCGAGGAGAGACATTTTGGACCCATCTCTCCTGACGGAATTCCATCGTGGGCACCCGACGCACCCTGCTCGCGTCCTCCTGGTCGTCCCCGAGGCCGGAGTCGGGCGCACGTCTGGAGCCGCGCGTCAAGGGGGGTACTGTCACGGTTTCGCCGAGGCTGCCTCTCTTCCTTGCTCGGGCAGGCTTCGGCGTTCGTCGTCTCCGAATACTAGCTGCCACCGTTGCATGTTTCTATGTTCGTTTGCTTTTGTCTGATTGTTGTTACACCTGTTATCGTTTAGTGTCATTAGTGTCCTATAAGTTCTCGTTGTGTTTGTCAAGTGTTGTGTGTGATTGTTTTACTGTCGTGCGGTTGGCTAGTAATTCTACTGTTTGCTCGGTTGAGCTATTCTCCATAGTGTTTGGAGTGTTTTGTCGCACCTGTTAGTGCGCCCGTTTGTTTTCGCCTACGTGCGGAGTTCTCGCCTCAGGGCATTTATTCGTGCCTGTGTTTTGTGCATCTACTAAAGTCTTTTGGACTAACGTTCTGCGTCCTGCGCCTGATTCCACCACCACACCCACCTACAGCTACACTGACACTAAGGTGTATGTAAACTTCTGACTTCAACTGTACAATCATCATATTCGCTGCTGCTACTCTGTTTATCATATATCCGGATCCTAGTCACCTTACCCTTATACATATCTACCTCTATCGATCCAGTGTCCCTACACATTGTAAATATGGTACTGGAACTGACCATGTATATAGTCTGCTTACTTACAGTGGGGAAAAAAAGTATTTAGTCAGCCACCAATTGTGCAAGTTCTCCCACTTAAAAAGATGAGAGAGGCTTGTAATTTTCATCATAGGTACACGTCAACTATGACAGACAAATTGAGGGAAAAAAATCCAGAAAATCACAGTGTATGATTTTTAATGAATTTATTTTCAAATTATGGTGGAAAATAAGTATTTGGTCACCTACAAACAAGCAAGATTTCTGGCTCTCACAGACCTGTAACTTCTTCTTTAAGAGGCTCCTCTGTCCTCCACTCGTTACCTGTATTAATGGCACCTGTTTGAACTTGTTATCAGTATAAAAGACACCTGTCCACAACCTCAAACAGTCACACTCCAAACTCCCACTATGGCCAAGACCAAAGAGCTGTCAAAGGACACCAGAAACAAAATTGTAGACCTGCACCAAGCTGGGAAGACTGAATCTGCAATAGGTAAGCAGCTTGGTTTGAAGAAATCAACTGTGGGAGCAATTATTAGGGAAATGGAAGACATACAAGACCACTGATAATCTCCCTCGATCTGGGGCTCCACGCAAGATCTCACCCCCGTGGAAGTCAAAATGAATACAAGAACGGTGAGCAAAAATCCCAGAACCACACGGGGGGACCCTAGTGAATGACCTGCAGAGAGCTGGGACCAAAGTAACAAAGCCTACCATCAGTAACACACTACGCCGCCAGGGACTCAAATCCTGCAGTGCCAGACGTGTCCCCCTGCTTAAGCCAGTACATGTCCAGGCCCAGGTCTGAAGTTTGCTAGAGTGCATTTGGATGATCAAATAGAGGATTGGGAGAATGTCATATGGTCAGATGAAACCAAAATATAAATTTTTGGTAAAAACTCAACTCGTCGTGTTTGGAGGACAAAGAATGCTGAGTTGCATCCAAAGAACACCATACCTACTGTGAAGCATGGGGGTGGAAACATCATGCTTTGGGGCTGTTTTTCTGCAAAGGGACCAGGACGACTGATCCGTGTAAAGGAAAGAATGAATGGGGCCATGTATCGTGAGATTTTGAGTGAAAACCTCCTTCCATCAGCAAGGGCATTGAAGATGAAACGTGGCTGGGTCTTTCAGCATGACAATGATCCCAAACACACTGCCCGGGCAACGAAGGAGTGGCTTCGTAAGAAGCATTTCAAGGTCCTGGAGTGGCCTAGCCAGTCTCCAGATCTCAACCCCATAGAAAATCTTTGGAGGGAGTTGAAAGTCCGTGTTGCCCAGCGACAGCCCCAAAACATCACTGCTCTAGAGGAGATCTGCATGGAGGAATGGGCCAAAATACCAGCAACAGTGTGTGAAAACCTTGTCAAGGCTTACAGAAAACGTTTGACCTGTGTCATTGCCAACAAAGGGTATATAACAAAGTATTGAGAAACTTTTGTTATTGACCAAATACTTATTTTCCACCATAATTTGCAAATAAATTCATTAAAAATCCTACAATGTGATTTTCTGGATTTCTTTTCCTAATTTTGTCTGTCATAGTTGACGTGTACCTATGATGAAAATTACAGGCCTCTCTCATCTTTTTAAGTGGGAGAACTCTCACAATTGGTGGCTGACTAAATACTTTTTTTCCCCACTGTACTTTATCGTGTTCTTATTTCTTATTTTTATATCTATTGTGTTTTTGTTCTAACTTGTTATTTTTAGTATTACATTGATGTTGATCACTGCATTGTTGGGGTTAGAGCTTGCAAGAAAGACATTTCACTGTACTTGTGCATGTGACATTAAAACTTGAAACTGAAACTTTATGTACTAGCCTTGGTTTGACCCCATATTGTCATGCAAATGTCATCCTGTAAGGCCTCTTCTTCTTCTTCAAGCTGTAACTGACCATCCATTCCTCATACAGTAAAATACATACTGTTTGAAATGAGGCCTCTAGTTCGGCCGGGGCATTTCAGTGTGGCTTTTATTTGTAGTTTAATTTCTCAGAGAACAGACAGGGACTGTTGAGAGGAGGATGGTTTTATAGTGAGTTTCAAACCTTTCTGGAGGGGCCACACACACACACACTGACACACACACACACACACACAAACACACACACCAACCCAAGTGCACACACACGCATGCACACGCACACACACTCATGGATATTGCACTCTTTTCATCCCCCCTATTGCAGCTAGCCTCATGCTCAATGCTAATGTGCTGCTGATCGGACTGGGCTAACTCTCTTCAAACATCCCCCTCTTCCACAGCCTTTCATATTTTGAAAGGAGGAGAATATTTATCTATTTACATCTTCACAGGTCGGATCACAGGAGAAATCTGGATTCATCGCACTTACAACCACAAACAGAGCAGAGAGGACTGAGCACGCCCCCATTCTCATCGACGGGGCTGTAGTGGAACAGGTTGAGAGCTTCAAGTTCCTTGGTGTCCACATCACCAACGAACTATCATGGTCCAAACACACCAAGACAGTCGTGAAGAGGGCACGACAAAGCCTATTCCCCCTCAGGAGACTGAAAAGATTCGGCATGGGTCCTCAGATCCTCAAAAAATTATACAGCTGCACCATCGAGAGCATCCTGACTGGTTGCATCACCGCCTGGTATGGCAACTGCTTGGCCTCCGACCGCAAGGCACTACAGAGGGTAGTGCGTACGGCCCAGTACATCACTGGGGCCAAGCTTCCTGCCATCCAGGACCTCTATACCAGGCGGTGTCAGAAGAAGGCCCTCAAAATTGTCAAAGACTCCAGCCACCCTAGTCATAGACTGTTCTCTCTGCTACCGCACGGCAAGCAGCACCGGAGTGCCAAGTCTAGGTCCAAAAGACTTCTCAACAGCTTCTACCCCCAAGCCATAAGACTCCTGAACAGCTAATCATGGCTACCCGGACTATTTGCACTGCCCCCCCACCCCATCTTTTTACGCTGCTGCTACTCTGTTAATTATTTATGCATAGTCACTTTAACTCTACCCACATGTACATATTACTTCAACTACCTCAACTAGCCGGTGCCCCCGCACATTGACTCTGCACCGGTACCCCCCTGTATATATAGCCTCCCTGCTGTTATTTTATTTTACTTCTGCTCTTTTTTTCTCAACACTTTTTTGTTGTTGTTTTATTTTACTTTTTTATTAAAAATAAATGCACTGTTGGTTAAGGGCTGTAAGTAAGCATTTCACTGTAATGTCTGCACCTGTTGTATTTGGCACATGTGGCCAATACAATTTTATTTTATTTTATTTTATTTGAGCAGAGGCACTGTTAGCATGCTAATTGGGAATGCTAACACCCAGGGCGCTATGATTCATCTGGGTGTTTGAAGGGCACTACACTGAGGAAGCATTCACACATAGCAAAGCTACATTACAGTATGATCTTACATTATAATTTAGCCCCTTCTATTTCAATAATCAGCTTGGTTAGCTAGAACAAGCCTCTATCGTGATTTACGAGGGATCCTTTCCCTTTGCTTTCCTCAATTCCTGTAAGTGGGAGGAGAAGAGAAGCGAGAAGGGGTGTGGCAGGGTGCAGCCGAAGCGCCATACTGTGGCTTGCGGCCAGGGAGCGAGAGGTGGCAGCGGTTAGCTGCTGAGACACAGCTCTCTCTCTTTCTCTCACTCTCTGGAGCAGTGCCTGAGCCCAGCTGGTATGGGTTGGGCAGCTGCAGTGAGATTTACACACACACAGATGGGATATGTGGACAGGAAGTCAAGCATCAACATCACTCCTTCCTTCCATGTGCAAAGCCGCCGACGGCGAGGCAGATGTGGCGGGGTCTTAGTGAGATGAAGACGCCGGGCGACCCGTCCTCCATTACTGAACATACTACTCGCCAATGTTCAATCGTTTCTGAACAAACTTGGTGAACTCAGAGCGAGGATCTCCTTCCAGAGGGACATAAGATCCTGCAACATACTCTGTTTTTCTGAGATTTGGCTCTCCTCCGAGATCCAGACGGATTATATACAACCAGTTGGTTTTAAAGTTTTTCGAGTGGATAGGATGTGGGCTCTCTATGGCAAGAGTAAAGGTGGTGGGCTCTGCTTTATGACCAACAACATATGGCGCGACGGGGGAAACATACAGGAACTTGCGAGCTTCTGCTCCCCCGACTTGGAATATTTGGTCATCAAATGTCGCCCTTTTTATATTCCGAGAGAGTTCTCAGGGATTATCGCCATGGCTGTGTACATCCCGCCCCAAGCCGACACCAAAAATAATTGGATCCTGAACAAACTGGAGACCCCATTCCCGGAGGCAGCATTCATTGTTGCGGGGTATTTTAACAAAAGTAATTTGAGGACCGTGCTCCCGAATTATTACCAACATATTGACTGTCTAACTCGCGGAAATTCTACTCTTGACCACTGCTACACGCCTCAGGATGCTGAAGAAATTTGGCCTGTCCACGAGGGCCCTCACAGTGTTCTACAGGAGCACCATCGAGAGCATACTGTCGGGCTGCATCACAGCCTGGTACAGCAATTCCACCGCCGCGGACCGCAAGTCGCTTCAGAGGGTGATACGCGCAGCCGAACGCACCATTGGGTGCACACTGCCTGCCCTCCAGGACACCTACAACACCAGGTGTCGCAGGAAGGCCAAGAAGATCATCAGAGACCCCAGCCACCCGAGCCATGCCCAGCTCCCCGCTTCCATCATTCAGACTCGGGCAGTACAGGAGCGACATGGCGAAAACTGGAAGACTGGCCAATAGTTTCTACCCTCAGACAATCAGGCTGCTCAATAGCCACCACTAGTCAGCTACCGACTCCCCCCTCCCCCCTGGTACTCCCCCTATGGCCATTCACCCCCACCCCCCCAACAGTCTTTACTCTGCCTCCACCCCAATGGACATGTGTTTATTCATCACTGCTACAATTGTTATGATGTGTTTATATGGTGCTATTTCTAATTCTATTGTTGTTGTTTTATTACCATTTTCATTATTTTATTTCACTTACTCCTGCATGTTAAGATTTTCGCTGTACCCTGCAATCAAACCTGCAACCCTGTACATGTGACTATTAAACACTCTGAATCTGGATCTCCTCACCCAGGGCAACTGCTGTGGCTGTCATGGTAAATAGATATGTTGTCTCTTCCTGGGGTTTTTGTCTAAGGGATGGTTTGGAGGATTAATCTATGAATTCCAAGCTTGCGTTCATATTCATACACCCAAACACGCATATAAACACATTCACATGCGCACCTACAGATATTTGAGCCAGTTTGCTACAGCAGCAAAATAATCCTGCAGCAACAGGAAATGTGAATTATCATGTGGATTATAATTAATGGACATTTTTGTAGGGGGTTGATACATTTTTCACTAGGGCAAATCAATTCTGAATTTTCAAAATGGAAATTAAACTTAAGAAGCTTTTTAAAAACTCAAATATACTACAAGTTAGAATTTCCTGCTGTGCAGGAAAATCCTCATCACCAAAACAGTGATCAAATTAAGATCCCACATCTGTAGGAACACATACAAAACACACATACACCCACACATGGATACACATTTCACATGCACATATGCACGCAGTACACACACTGACAAAACACACACACACCCTCATGCACACGCACACACACACAAATGTTGCTCTTTAATTCCCCTCCATTTCTCTAAGGACTCGTCTATTAGTCTTTGCCCACTTGTAACAGCAGCCTACTGCTGGTCGCCATGGAAACCACTGCACTCTGTTTTTGATCGCTTTCAATTTGTTGTGACATAGGACAGAATTGTAATATGTTCATCCTATGAAAATTGTATTTTCAACCACTGTAGAGAGAATGTAAAGGGATTGTTCATTTGTCTATTCTCAGGACAGCAAAAACATGTTGCCATGACAATGATAGTGTGAAACAGATATACAGTATGTGCCTCTGTTGTAACTGTAATATTATTGGGATGTCCCAGTGGTGGTTGGTTGTATCACCAAAGAATATGGCTGATAATATCACTCGGCAAAGTAGTCAGTTATGATTTTTCTGCTCTGGACATCTCTCGCTCTATATTTCTCTCTCTCTGTCATCAGAAAGCACACAGCAACTAACCTGGAAATATCCTATTTCTTTGCTGTCAAACAAGGTTCTCCTTGAGCCATGTTTCAGCTGGCTTTGAGGAGTGTAACAAGGCTGAGACCGTAAAAGCAAGGCTGATGGTTTGGAACACATTTTCCGACTAGGATACAGCAAATACCAAGGGCCAAAACACTCCCTCTTCCTCCTATCCATCCCCACCCACCTCTCTGTGTGTGTGTGTGTGTGTGTGTGTGTGTGTGTGTGTGTGTGTGTGTGTGTGTGTGTGTGTGTGTGTGTATCACAGATATCACAGCTGGCCGACAACGTGTGGGCGAGTCCCCGGTGTTGGCCGGAGCACTGACCAGTCAGCATGAACTCTCTCCATTTCTCTCCCTCTCCCTTCCTCAACCTCTCTACCTCCCTCACTACGGAACACATGACCTCACAATTTGAGGTTGACTCAGGGATGCCAGTCAGCATGTCAGTGTGTTTTCCTCCTGCCTTCGTCTCCAAGACAACAGTGAGTGACTGAGTGATCCTCTTCACAGAGCCAGAGATGCAGTACTTATAGAGAATACAGAGGTGGAATTGATACACAGAACTGAATTATTACAACATGTCATCTTGTTATGGCTGCACTGTGACATCTAAGGGAAGACTGCAAAAATGACATGGCAAATACAAGGTAATTGAATCATATGTAATGGGAAAGGTACAATATAAAGTCTACTGCTGATGTCATTGATGGAGAGCTATGTGATTTGTCATAAAATGATGGTTAGATTACTGTTCCATGTTGAATGGCAGGTGCTGTACAGTAGGTCATAGGATGTATTGTGTTTGCTAAGAACCCTTCTCCTCCATGTTCACCTTGAAGGTTCCACTTCTGGCACAGTGTCAGGTGACGGAGAGGAGAGGAGAGGAGAGGAGAGGAGAGGAGAGGAGAGGAGAGGAGAGGGAGAGGAGAGGAGAGGAGAGGAGAGGAGAGGAGAGGAGAGGAGAGGAGAGGAGAGGAGAGGAGAGGAGAGGCCATGGTCATCAGAGCAGAACATGCCCTAAGGATGGGACCCTGTTTTAAAATACGACCCAATGCTAGTGCTCCTCAGCCTTTTTGTGAAATTATGCCTAGTTTAGAGACAGTATATAAAATGTAAACACTTCTTGACTGTGGAGGAAAATCATTCATCATAATCGAGTCAAAAGAGTAAATGTCCCTTACTGTTTTCCATCTTCACCACAAAGCTACATTTACAGGTAACTGGCAAAATAAAGGAAACACCAACAATGTGTCTTAATAGGGCATTGGGCCAACACGAGCCGCCAAAACAGCTTCAATGCGCCTTGGCATAGATTCTACAAGTGTCTGGAACTCTTTTGGACAGATGTGACACCCTTCTTCCACGAGAAATTCCATCACTTGGTGTTTTGTTGATGGTGCCGCTCCAGAATTTTAAATAAGTGTTCAATTGGATTGACATCTGGTGACTGAGACACACACACACGCACACACACACACACACACACACACACACACACCCTTTAAACCCCCTATGCTCCTTTGAGACCCCTCTTTCAAAGTCACTGAGATCTCTTCTTCTAGCCATGATAGCCAAAACAATGGGCAACTGGGCATTTTTTATCCATGACCCTAAGCATGATGGGATGTTAATTGCTTAATTAACTCAGGAACTACACCTGTGTGGAAGCACTTGCTTTCAATATACTTTGTATCCCTCATTTACTCAAGTGTTTCCTTTATTTTGGCAGTTAACTGTATTTTCCACAGTCATATTCCATGGTCCAATGTCAACAGGGATATGCAGAGACCATGGTCTAACAGTTAGAGAATATGACATAGTGTTGGACACGTTACTACCCCTGGAGGCTGGTGGGAGGAGCTATAGGAGGACGGGTTCATTGTCATGACTGGATGGAACTAATGGTATGGTATCAAACACATCAAACATATGGAAACCACGTTTGACTCCATTCCATTTATTCCATTCCAGCCATTACAATGAGCCCGTCCTCCTATAGCTCCTCCCATGAGCCTCCACTGGTTACTACACACTGTGCTTTCTGCTTTGGTGCTTTATTGGTAGGTCAAATCTGTGTGAGAAAAAACACTGATTGAAAAGGTCTGGTGAGTCAAATGAATGTAGGGCCAGTTCTCCCAGACACAGATGAAGTCTGGTGCTGGATTAAAAATTACTATCAATAGAACATCTCCATTGAGGATGGCCTTTAGTCTAGGACTAGGCTTATTCTGTGTCAGGGAAATTCCTGATTCCTGATGTCACAGTTTCACATCATATTTTCCATGTTATTTCAGGTCACTGCAGTGTTCCTCTTCCTCATGTCGTATTGTCTCCAGGAAGATCTTATTTCCTCGTGGGATGTCCTTTGCATAATGATGTAATGGTTTGATGTTAGCTTTATATTAAGTAGGTCAGATATTCAACATCTAATATATACATTCACAGTATTGGGTTCATAGAGTCTGGGCCCTATCATCGTGAAATCTTCTTCACTGTATATATGCAGTTTCTAAACCAAAAGGATACATACAAAAATATGCATATAAAAGTATGTTATGGATAAAGCATGAGAAGCTTTTATGGTTTACCCTCATCAAGTCTATATGATTTAGGAACCAACCAGTCTTCAGTTATATGACAAAAGCAGGTGTAGGCTTGTCAGCTTTGCATTGCTATGGTAACAAGAACACTGTTTCTTGTCGTCACAGGCAAAGAGAGGGTGATAGAGAGAGGGGGAGATGGTGAGAACAGAGAAAGAGAGGGAGGAGGGAGATAAACAGAAAGAGAGGGGGGAGAGGAAAATACAGAAAGATGAGCGAGAGAGAGATGGAGACTGAGAGAGACGGGAGGGAGAGAGAGAGATGTGGGCCACCCCCACATACTGTATAGCTCTACAGAGGAAGTGTGTCAGAACCACAATGGGGTAGATGGCTTCACTTCATTTGAAGTGGGCCTTGTTACTTTCAAATAGCTCCCCCTTACATAACGATCCCAGCTCTTCCTATGGGCTATCGCAGACAAATGTCAGTGGGTGGGGAGACTGAACACAGAGATGTGTGGGTTAATAGAGAAGTGTTGGGTGGGTGTCAGTGTAGCAGATGGGGATCTGTGAAACTCCCTCCTCAGCCTTAAGTGTCACCCCTTGCGCAATTGAAGAAGGCCTTTTTCAATAGAACAATGGGGACTCTTCAACACCATAGTGCCTACAAGCTCGTCATTAAGCTCAGGGCCCTGGGTCTGAACCCCTCCCTGTGTAACTAGGTCTAGGATTTCGTGACGGGATGACCCCAAGTGGTGAAGGTAGGCAACAACACCTCCGCCACGCTGATCCTCAACATGGGGGCCCCACAAGGGTGCATGCTGCGCCCCCTCATGTACTCCCTGTTCACCCATAACTGCGTGGCCATGCACGTCTCCAACTCAATCATCAAGTTTGCTGATGACACAACAGTGGTAGGCCTGATTAACAACAACGACGAGACAGCCCACAGGGAGGAGGTGAGAGCCCTGGTGGAGTGATGCCAGGTAAATAACCTCAACGTCAACAAAACTACAGGAGACAGCAGAGAGAACACGCCCCCATCCACAAAGACAGGGCAGTGGAGAGAGTCAAAAGCTTCAAGTTCCTCGGCGTGCACATCACTGAAGACCTGAAATGGTCCCTTCACACAGACAGTGTGGTGAAGAAGGTTCAACAGTGCCTCTTCAACCTCAGGAGGCTGAAGAAATGTGCCCATAAGACCCTCACAAACTTCTACAGATGCACCATTGAGAGCATCCTGTCGGTCTGGTACGGCAATTACACCGTCCGCAACCGCATGGCTCTCTAGAGGGTGGTGCGGTCAGCCCAACGCATCATTGTGGGCACACTGCCTGCCCTCCAGCACCTGAAGGGGGAGACAGTACAGGTACATCAAAGCTGGGACCGAGAGACTGAAAAACAGCTTCTATCTCCAGGCCATTAGACTGTTAAACAGTCACCACTAGCCAGCCTCCGCCCAGTACCCTGCCCTGAACCTTAGTCACTGTTTCTAGCCGGCTACCACCCGGTACTCAATCCTGCACCTTAGAGACTGTTGCCCTATGTACATAGTCATGGAAAACTGGTCACTTTAATAATGTTTACATACTGTTTACACACACATATATATATATATATATATATATATATATATATACTGTATTCTAGTCATGGCGATTTCCTATATAACTACTGCTGTACACACCGTTCAATTCATATACTGTCCATACTGTCTATACACACCATTATTATATATATGGATTATGTGCTCATTGTTTTGTATTGCTAGGTATTACTGCACTGTTGGAGCTAGAAACACAAGCATGTCGCTGCACCTGTGATATCATCTGCAAATCTGTGTACGCGACCAATAAACTTTGATTTGATTTGATTTGGGTAGGAAAGCTAAGCAGTTAGGCCTAAGTGTGTCTGTGAGGCAGAGGTCCTAAGTTCCAGCCTCGGTATGAGAAGCGGTACTCGCTAAGCAAGAAGCGGGACGCCCTTTACATCAGGTGGTGGTGCAGTTTGAGATAACTCCATGTACCTATAATCAGAGGGGATGCTACAGTGTGTAAAGAAGAGACCATAGACGTAGAATCGGTTGAACAGACATCCTCATTCTATTTCTATGTAAGAGTCTGCTATGGAGCTGCTATGTCCCAATAGGGGTCAAAGACTTTGACCACATAGCAGTCTCTTACATAGAAATAGAATAGGGGATGTCCGCTCAACGCTTCCTCGCCTCATCTCCTTTCCTTTCCTTCACGATCACTAACCTAAAAAGGAAGTGGTCAAGTTGAGACATATACACGCCTTTCAGCTATCAATGCTAATACAGAGATTAATTAGTCTCAGAACAACAGACCAGAAAGTGCTGCAGTAGCTACCATTTCTCAGACTAAATCAGGCTAGCAGGGAGGGCACTGCTGGATGCTAAGTGTATCTGTGTGCTGATCTGTGCCCACCAGGCATACAGCATAACCCAGAAAAGACAGTGATGACAGTCAGTTGGTGAGGCGGGCTGGGGGATGGGCCGCTGGGCCGGGGGATGGAACCTCATGATTGCCTTGATCCTCCCACAAGGGGCTTATTTTTTTCCCTTAGCCATCCCATGCTTCTATGTATCCTTCTCAAAAAACCCTCTCTCTCTTCCTCTCTCTCTCTCTCTCTCTTTCTCCCCCTCCCTCCCTCCAATTCTCTTTCAGTAAATAAAACATCACCAAAGACATCACATTGCTACCCCGCTACTCAGCAGCATTAGAAATCAACACACTGCCCTATTACAGCACTCATTCCTGTGCCTCTGCTTTGCTGTATCCCAATGACCTCCCCGACCCTCGCCTGCAAACCACAGTTAATGACTCATCCATCCAATAATTAACACCAAGCCCCAAACCATTTCATTTGTTCCAGGCAAATTACAATGCAGTCACAGCGCCATGGCGTACGTGCGCTAGCTTTGTGGCTACACTATCATGCAATGAGTTTAGCTACTCTGGCTGTGCTTATATTCTAGTGAGATAAATGGCTAGCATGATTTATAAACCAGGGACTAAATGTCACAGGGTGGAAATTAGTTGAGATTGTAAAGTATGGGTTAGAACTACGGTATGAATTGCAAGATTTGCAAGCGTCTCTTGAGGAATCCATGCCTAACAATGGTGACCCTGGCCGTCTCAGGGGGAGTTGGGATATGCAAGAAACACATTTCCATTACTCACTTGTGTGTAACAGGACAAATATAAACACCCCCCAAATTATTATTATTATTATTATTATTATTATTATTATTATTATTATTATTATTATTATTATTATTATCTAATTGATTCCAGTTTGTCTTTTCTGCCTCTATCTACATCCCTCTGCCTGATCAACCCAGAGCCAAAGACACTGTCACATTTCACCTCGTGATTCAGTCTCACACACTCACATATGCGCACACACACACACACACAGAGATGAGCTCTGGTTCCAAATAATACAGGTCATGACCTACAGTATACAGTGACATCATCACTCTGGCTCGAACCAACTGGCTGAGTGCGTTAGAAAAATCTCCTTCAGACAGCATCGGGACTCAGAGGCGTCATGCCCATAGGGGGCACAGGGGCACGTGCCCCCTCAGATTTGACCTGTTAAAAAAAGAAAATAGAAAAAATGTGAAAGAATAATACATTTACATTTTAGTCATTTAGCAGACGCTCTTATCCAGAGCGACTTACAGTTAGTGCATACAATTTTTTTTTTTTTTTTTTTTTCTCATACTGGCCCCCCGTGGGAATCAAACCCACAACCCTGGCATTGCAAACGCCATGCTCTACCAACTGAGCTACATCCCTGCTGGCCATTCCCTCCCCTACCCTGGGCCAATTGTGCGCCGCCCCATGGGTCTCCCAGTCACGGCCAGCTACGACAGAGCCTGGATTCGAACCAGGATCTCTAGTGGCACAGCTAGCACTGCAGTGCCTTAGACCACTGCGCCACTCGGGAGACAATTTAATACTATTTTTGTTTAATTATTGGTTGTTGTTTTTCTGTAATACTCCTAGCCACCTAGCAATTTTATGAAGTTGGCTCTAGCTAGCCCAGATAGGTTCCCAATCTCCGAACCTCATAACTAGATACCAAGAAGCCATTTCAGGGTTTCTCTTAGATACCACAGCTACAAAGACGAAATTGCCTATATTGTAAAAATTCATGAAAACAAAAAAGAGCATTTTGGTTTTAATTTAAGGTTAGGGTTAGTCATACGGTTAGCAGTGTGGTTAAGGTTAGGGTTAATGTTAGGGTTAGTTTTAAAATCACATTTTAAGAAGAGACATTTTAGAAACCCGGGTATAATCAGACTGATAATGTAGAGGTCCACCCATACCCATTTAAATTCACTGCAGTGCTGCCACCATGGTGTGCACTGTGTGTCAGAAATCTCTTAGCAGTAGACTGGTACAGGAGTAAGCCGAGATGGAAAGTTTCTGAAGCTACAGAGTAAACCACATGACACACAACGGGCCCCACCCTGTGGTTTGGTTTACCTGTGGTGAGTTCATAGGCATTCTCATCAGTCATAGTTGTGGTCGGTAATGCTCTCTCAATGGCTAGGCGTGGCCCCTTCATGATTAGAGCCAGACTGAAGGAAGCTATGTGGGCGGAATTTCCTCATAAGGTTCTAGAAATGATTGACGTAGAAAATACCAATGGAGTTCATTCAAATCAAATCATATACTACTGTGGAAAAAAGCATGAATACTGTAGTTACAACAGTATTGATTAAATACACAGAAGTATATAAGGGTATTAAAACATGCAACAACCAATTGCTGCGGTGACTCAGCTGAAGGGCGTGGCTCAGCCAGCCAGCCAATACGACACCAGGCACCACCCTGCATTAGCCAAGACATGTCCAGGTTGACTCCAGGTTAGGGTAGATAGAAAAGGCAACTAAATCAGTGTCTCTTGGTAGCTTACTCCTACTTCATAGGAAGGCCTCTCTCTGCTCTCTCGTAAATCTAATTGACAGGTGATAGCCTACACTACACATGTATTGGCTTGCCTCATGTCAACCACGGGAAAGATGCTATACTTGGTAGGAATCTGTGCTTCTTGGTAGGAATCTGTGCTCCTTTTAAACCAATCCTGAGTACTCCTGTATGTCAGTGAATCTAAGAGATTATACAGCTGTGACATATTTATGCATTGACTTCATTTCCTCTATTGGAAATGTCCTTATGTTGTTCCCCTTGGGAAAAATCTGTTCCCCTCACAAGCTTGCATTCCCTAGTTGGTGCTTATTTTACTTGCCTGTTAAGTTACATTCCTGTCTTAAATGTTATGGCTTTACAGGTTGAAGCAGGAGTTGATCTGAAGCTCAGTGTGATCTCTTTGACAGTTGGCTGCCTCCACAGTATTTGGGTGTCGATCTTGCATAACTCTAACCTCTCCCAATACAAGTCGCCTGTTTGAAAGTGTGTACCGGCCGAGGTGAAAGAGGCAGTGAGAGGAAAGAAAGCATAGATAGACGGAGGGTGAGCAAGAGAGCCACTCCAACCTACACACAGCAGTAATGCATGCAGGCAAACCTAGCAGCCTGTCCCTGGGTGGGAGGAATGGACTCCTACTTGTTGCGTAACAGCGCTCTCCTCCTCCACACTATGCAGAACACTGAGTTATTACATGGATTATTCCCAGCCTTAGTTTTCACAGCGTTACTCTCAGACCTGCTCTTCTAAGCAACCTTTCTCCTACAGGAAGATATTCAATTTTTATCCCTCTGCATTACCTATCCCATTTGATACCTCTGCATTATCTATCCCATATGATACCTCTGCATTATCTATCCCATTTGATATCTCTGCATTATCTATCCCATTTGATACCTCTGCACAAACATTGCGCTGACTAGGCTATGTGATTTAGATGGCTTAGTTGGTTGGAGTTCCGGAGTTTGATTCTCATTTGTGTGTATACATTTATCTGCTTTCTTTCTTGCAATATCTGTATGCCAATATTGAACATATAAGAAATCCTCAAAACCCTGCAGACACAAAAACTGTCCCTGCAGCATTGGTGGTCATATACTCTAAACTCAGTCCCAACCTCTGAAGCACTGCATGCCACTCTCAATCAACACAGGACAACAAACATGCAAGCCTCATTGATTTGCGGCGTTGGCTTGGCTGGTTTGGCACCTGCACCTCCCCAGCTCCCCTATTGACCACTGTGTAGTCCAATCACTTGGCATTGAGTCAGCCTGACCATAGAATGACATTTACATTTACATTTACGTCATTTAGCAGACACTCTTATCCAGAGCGACTTACAAATTGGTGCATTCAACTTATGATAGCCAGTGGGACAACCACTTTCTATGAGGGGGGGGGGGGGATACTTTTATACTATTTGACCTTCGACTACAATAGCAGGCCTGTGACGGATTGGAGATGTGATTCCATGTAGCCTGGAGGTTTATGTTAGTGCATAGCCTGTCCTGGTCATATGCTCTGGCTGGTCACATACACCACCGCTAGGCTAGCGCTCATCCGCAATGGAGTGGAATGAATGAACAAATGTATTCTGTTGATGCCCAGAGAGAGAAATGGGGTTTGCCACCAGCAGATATTGTGCCCACACATATTACTGCATAAGCACACAAGCATGCAGTGCACAGGGACCATCATGGAAGCTGATACCTGACAGTGTGGTGTTATGGGTATTGTGTTGAGTGGAAATTGTATAGTATGTAGAATATTTTCATATACGTATACAACATATATATTACATGCATACTACACAACATCCATGTATGTGATGTGTATGTTTGCAAGTGCCAGATGTATGGACACAAAACGACACAATAAAAGGATCAGGCACTACTGAGCTCCACAACACTATCCCTCATCACACAAGCAGACTGGTGTCTATGGAGACTGGGGAAAATAGCACTATACAGTGGGGAGAACAAGTATTTGATACACTGCCGATTTTGCAGGTTTTCCTACTTACAAAGCATGTAGAGGTCTGTAATTTTTATCATATGTACACTTCAACTGTGAGAGACGGAATCTAAAACAAAAATCCAGAAAATCACATTGTATGATTTTTAAGTAATTCATTTGCATTTTATTGCATGACATAAGTATTTGATACATCAGAAAAGCAGAACTTAATATTTGGTACAGAAACCTTTGTTTGCAATTACAGAGATCATACGTTTCCTGTAGGTCTTGACCAGGTTTGCACACACTGCAGCAGGGATTTTGGCCCACTCCTCCATACAGACCTTCTCCAGATCCTTCAGGTTTCGGGGCTGTCGCTGGGCAATACGGACTTTCAGCTCCCTCCAAAGATTTTCTATTGGGTTCAGGTCTGGAGACTGGCTAGGCCACTCCAGGACCTTGAGATTCTTCTTACGGAGCCACTCCTTAGTTGCCCTGGCTGTGTGTTTCGGGTCGTTGTCATGCTAGAAGACCCAGCCACGAACCATCTTCAATGCTCTTACTGAGGGAAGGAGGTTGTTGGCCAAGATCTTGCGATACATGGCCCCATCCATCCTCTCCTCAATACGGTGCAGTCGTCCTGTCCCCATTGCAGAAAAGCATCCCCAAAGAATGATGTTTCCACCTCCATGCTTCACGGTTGGGATGGTGTTCTTGGGGTTGTACTCATCCTTCTTCTTCCTCCAAACACGGCGAGTGGAGTTTAGACCAAAAAGCTCTATTTTTGTCTCATCAGACCACATGACCTTCTCCCATTCCTCCTCTGGATCATCCAGATGGTCATTGGCAAACTTCAGACGGGCCTGGACATGCGCTGGCTTGAGCAGGGGGACCTTGCGTGCACTGCAGGATTTTAATCCATGACGGCATAGTGTGTTACTAATGGTTTTCTTTGAGACTGTGGTCCCAGCTCTCTTCAGGTCATTGACCAGGTCCTGCCGTGTAGTTCTGGGCTGATCCCTCACCTTCCTCATGATCATTGATGCCCCACGAGGTGAGATCTTGTATGGAGCCCCAGACCGAGGGTGATTGACCGTCATCTTGAACTTCTTCCATTTTCTAATAATTGCGCCAACAGTTGTTGCCTTCTCACCAAGTTGCTTGGCTATTGTCCTGTAGCCCATCCCAGCCTTGTGCAGGTCTACAATTTTATCCCTGATGTCCTTACACAGCTCTCTGGTCTTGGCCATTGTGGAGAGGTTGGAGTCTGTTTGACTGAGTGTGTGGACAGGTGTCTTTTATACAGGTAACAAGTTCAAACAGGTGCAGTTAATACAGGTAATGAGTGGAGAACAGGAGGGCTTCTTAAAGAAAAACTAACAGGTCTGTGAGAGCCGGAATTCTTACTGGTTGGTAGGTGATCAAATACTTATGTCATGCAATAAAATGCAAATTAATTACTTAAAAATCATACAATGTGATTTTCTGGATTTTTGTTTTAGATTCCGTCTCTCACAGTTAAAGTGTACCTATGATAAAAATTACAGACCTCTACATGCTTTGTAAGTAGGAAAACCTGCAAAATCGGCAGTGTATCAAATACTTGTTCTCCCCACTGTATGTGCTACTGTACAGGGAGGCGCTCTCACATAACTCTCATGTTCAATCACACCTATCCATGAAGGTTCGATTGTGCACCAAAGCTCCATGGACTGGGAAATCTGATAAGGGGTTGTGTTCGTAAATTCACTCTGGAGTACCAGTGTGCTCAGAGTGTGCTCTGGGTGTTCGTAAATTCAGAGTGTTGTCAGATTGTCTGTTTGTCAATTCAGAGCACACTGGACGCTCTGGCCGAGGAGTAGGGTTGATTCGAGCGTTCTGACCTCACAACGGCAGTCAAGCACCCAAGCTAACTAACTAAAGTTGGCTAGCTTGCTAGCTACTTCCAGACACAAATGAGAGAACATCTCACTCTGACCATTTTACTCGCACTAGCAGAGCTGGTTAGGCTGTTTTCATGTGATCTAGAGCGTTAGTGACTAACTGTGCTGCTGGCAACAATTTAATTAAAGTTTTGTTGCCGACGTTTACTGACACCGGTCATATTCAGTGGGGGTTGCGTGTTCATAAATGTATCAGTTATTCTGCGCTCTGGCACACACAGACGAGAGTGCTCTGAAATCGGAGTAGGTAAACAGCAACAAGAATGCATTGACAACTGAATGTCAACAGTTTGAATGTTATCGTGTTAGAATGTTGAAAGCTTTGGTTAGATGGGGAATTGAATTTGGTTGGTATATAAATGTTGACGGGTCTCTGTGGTAATTGTATGTTAATTGCACCATGTTAATTGTACCAATGTTATGTTAATTGCACCATATACGCATAAGAAGCCATTACCACTCCACCACCTTGTGAGTAGAGTCAAAGCAGAGGCACGCTGTATTTTTACGCTCTCTCTCTCACTCTCTCTCTCTCTCTCTCTCTGCTTAGTCAAGGTTATTCACCAACCCCATCTATATCCTCCCTCCCTCCCTCCTCTCTGTTTCTCCATCTTCTCTCTCTCCCTTGGCCTCTCTGCCATGTGTCTGTATAGCTCAGCAGGAGCAGAGTGACAGTGAAGGGGGATGCAGTCGAAGATTTAGTTCTGCTGTGTGTGTGTGTGTGTGTGTGTGTGTGTGTGTGTGTGTGTTAGCCCAAACAGCTCCTATTCCATTTTGCAATGACGTGGAATGAAACTTGGCAGCCAGAGCTGCAAGCCCTGGAGTGTGTGTCGGTATATCGATGATATATCGATGGGGTCTGTGTTAGCAGAGATGTGTTAATTAAGCATTAAGGCCCGAGGGGGTGTGGTATTTGGCCAATATAACATGGCTAAGGGCTGTTCTTATGCATGATGCAACACAGAGTGCCCGGATAAGCCCTTAGCCGTGGTATATTTATTTATTTTATTTTTATATACTGTACCACAAACCCCAGAGGTTCCTTATTGCTATTATAAACTGGTTACCAACGTAATTAGAACAGTAAAAATAAATGTTTTGTAATGCCCGTGGTATACGGCCTGATATACCACAGCTATCAACCAATCATCTTTCAGGGCTTGAACAACCCGGTTTATAATGAGAAAGATAGCACATTATTGTATAGAGACGGTGATGGAAATGCTGAGCATGGTTCGCAGGGCATAGCAAGACTTGCCTTTGAGAGTACGTTCATATGTGCGTCAGTTTGAACATGTCTGAATGTGATAGGGAGCTCGGGCAGGAGAGGGGAATGGATGGATGATGGTGGAAGGGAAGCTGAGTCAGCCAACCAGAGGGAGGGAGAGAAAGCTGCAGTAGCAGCCACCACCATGCCCTGTAACACTATAAGAGTAGAGCACTAAAGTAGCACCAATGCAATGCAAAGCAGAACAGGAGGTTACCAGCGAGGCACAGAGGACCGTTAGGGTGTTTAAAGAGCATTCTCTTTCATTTAACCTCTGTCGCTCTGTGGACTCCTCCATCTCCTCCCTCCTTATGCTTCAGAGGCCATTTATCCTCTGTTAAACGGACCCGTCACAATTGAACAAACCCAATCCACAGGCGCTATCAGCCATTAGGCGTAATTCATGAAGACTGGCAGAGTAAATAGACTCTGGGACAGGAAGGGAGGAATACTTAACTGATGAGAGGTTCTTTCCTTAAAACCTACCCAGACCAATTCATCTTTCAACACTATCTTTTAGTGGGCTATGTGTATCAGGCATTTAGTCAATGAAGACTACACTTTCCATTTCCAACCAGAGGAAAAGCTTCTCTGACGTAACTGTTTGGCATTTCGCTTGAAATTCTATCAATATTCTCCTATTCAAATACATGGCTTAAATGAATGGATGTCATCTAGCATGTGACACCTGATAAAGACCTAAAGGTCAAAATTTCATAATGAATGCACTTGAGAGTGCATATTGTTATGTATAGACACAGCCCACTGGATCTGCATACGTTTTATCTCTTACGCGTGACAGTGACAGAACTGGGGAGTAAGGCAACCTGAACATATGGACTGTACACTCGTACAGCCTGTAAGAGTCAAGTAGCTCCCAAGGTTGGCTGAGCTATAGTTGGCCCCCGGCCCTGGATTCTGATCGGCTCCGTCTTGGCCTGTCAGCTGGGAGGAAATAGCAATTAAGGGCACGTCAATCAACCGCCAAGGAATCTGGTAGAAAGAGCAGCTTGAAAGAACAGCTCACTTCCTGTTAGGGACAGTTGATTGACAAGCTGAATAAAACAATTGCAGGGAATAATTGCCACTAATTGCTGATAAGTGCTAGACAGCTGCCTACTTACCATAAACCCAAAATGCCCTTCTGAATGTATGTTTTGATATCTGGCTAAGCTAGTCAATTAGCATCACCGATGCTAACAGCGTTAGCTAGCACAGAAGCCAAAATGTCCCCTTTGTTGCACCTCAAATGAAAGCATTAAAGCAGTACACTCAGTTTGAGCTGGCTGGCTGGTCTCAGTGACTCTTTGCATGCCTCACTGAATGTTGTCTTGTGCCTCTGAATAGCATTACACTGAACACGACTATACATTTCCATTGCACCAAGCTACAATAGGACCAAACATACATTTGTATTCGTACAAGGTCTCAAAGCACTGCGCTGTGACTGAATGATCTCCCTCTCCATCATCGCTGACACACTCAGTACAATAACCTGCCTCTTTAATGCAAAGGAAGTGTTTGGTTTTTGGAATTACCTCCATGTTATTATTCATTTGTTCAAAATAGTATTCTCCACTGTGCTGGTATTAAAGCAAGCTGGGGAGAAAACACAAGCAACTGACCTTAGTGAAGGTCACATGATGTAATACATAACACACGTACAAGCATGCACGCACATGCTCACACACATACACACACAAAGTGGAGTAAAGTACCTAAGTAAAAATACTTTAAAGTACTACTTCAATAGTTTTTTGGGGTATCTGTACTTTACTTTACTATTTATATTTTTGACAACATTTACTTTTACTTCACTACATTCCTAAAGAAAATAATGTACTTTTTACACCATACATTTTCCCTGACACCCAAAAGTACTTGTTACACTTTGAATGCTTAGCAGGACAGGAAAATTGTCCAATTCACGCACTTATCAAGAGAACATCCCTGGTCATCCCTACTGCCTGTCACGGTTTCGGCCGAGGCTGCTCCTTCTCCTTGTTCGGGCAGGCTTCGGCGGTCGTCGTCCCCGGAGTACTAGCTACCACCGTTCAATGTTTCATGTTTGTTTGGTTTTGTCTAGTTGTACACCTGTCCCTTGTTAGTGTTTGATTTTGTTTCCTATTTAGTTATCGTGTGTTGGGTCAGGTGTTATGTGTGATTATTTTTGTCAGCTGTTGCCTTCGAGGAGTTTCCTCTCTCGTTAGTTTGTATTTTCGAGAGTTCGCACTGTGTGCGCTTTTTCTTGTTTTTGCGCACTGTGTGTTGTGCGTAATTGTTCGTGCCGCCCGGTTGGGTTGGCGACTCATTCCTGTTTTGGAGTAAACAAAGTCTGTTGAAGAACACCCTTGTTCCTGCGCTTGATTCCCTGCACCACATCCACACGCAGCACTCTGACAGAATCACACATCACACTATGGAATCAGCAGGAGCAGCTGCGCCAACTGACATTATGGAGGACCGTCTTCGTGGGCAGGAGGACAGGATCAACCAGATCGGTCACGCCCTGGATCAGGTGATGAACACTCTCCACCGATGGGAGACCAGCGGGGTACCCACGCCCCCACCTATCGGACCATCCCCATCGGTCAGTCCTCCTGTCCTCCTTCCGGAACCCAGCGGGATTCGGCTCTCCCTCCCGAGGGCGTACGACGGCTCCGCTGCCGGGTGTCAAGGGTTCTTGCTGCAAGTGGAGCTCTACCTCGCCACCGTACACCCGGCTCCCTCGGGACACGAGAGCGTCTCCGCCCTCATCTCCTGTCTCACCGGCAAGGCGTTGGAGTGGGCCAACGCCGAATGGAGGAGAATAGACGCCGCAACTGTTACCTATGCGGAGTTCTCCCGCCGCTTCCGTGCCGTGTTTGACCATCCACCGGAGGGGAAGGCGGCGGGGGAGCGTCTGTTCTACCTCCGACAGGGGATGAGGAGCGCACAGGCTTTTGCATTGGAGTTCCGGACTCTAGCGGCAGATGCAGGGTGGAATGAGCGGGCCCTCATAGACCACTTCCGCTGCAGCCTCCGGGAGGACGTCCAGAGAGAGTTGGCGTGCAGGGATACCACGTTTTCGTTTGACCAACTGGTCGACATGGCCATTCGGCTGGACACCCTGCTCGCTACCTGTGGACGTCCCGGGGGGGGGTTGCCCATTCCACCTTCCAGCGCCTCCGAGCCGAGCCCTATGGAGCTCGGAGGTGCTGGCGCTAGGGAACGGAGGAGTAGGAACCCGAGGGGGGCCGTTCCCTGCACCAACTGTGGCCGTGGAGGGCACACCGCAGCTAGGTGTTGGGGAAGGTCCCCTGGTGGAGGTGAGGTCAGGCCAGGCATTGGGGAGTCCTCCCAGGTAAGTAGGCGCCCTACTTACCCAGAGCTTTCTGTCGTTCACCTAACCTTGCCTGTTTGTTTTCCACAGGTTGCACCTCGTTCCCAGCATAAGGCGCTGGTAGATTCAGGCGCAGCTGGGAATTTTGTAGATCGCCAGTTCTGTGTAAAGTTAGGGATTCCCCTCCTTCCCGTTGATAAGCCTTTCCCTGTACATGCCCTAGATAGCCGTCCGTTAGGATCTGGGTTGATTAGGGAGGTCACAGCGCCTCTTAAGATGGTGACGCAGGGGGGTCATGAGGAGACGATTCAGCTCTATCTGATTGACTCTCCTGCGTATCCGGTGGTGCTGGGGCTTCCCTGGTTGATTACCCATGACCCTACTATTTCGTGGCAAGAGAAAGCTCTTACAGGGTGGTCTGCTCAGTGTGTGGGGCTGTGTCTGGGTGTTTCCATAGGGGCGACCTCGGTGGAGAGTCCGAATCTAATGCCAGCACTGCAGATTCCCCCTGAGTATGAGGATTTGAAACTGGTGTTCAGTAAGACTAGGGCAGCGCAGCTGCCGCCTCATAGACAGGGGGATTGTGCGATAGATCTCCAGTCAGGAGCAGCTCTCCGCTGAGCCATGTGTATCCCTTGTCCCAAGAGGAGAGGAAGGCAATGGAAACTTACATCGCCGAGTCTCTGAGACAGGGATACATACGGGCCTCCACTTCACCCGCTTCCTCAAGCTTCTTTTTTGTGAAGAAAAAAGATGGAAGTCTGCGCCCGTGTATTGATTACCGCGGTCTCAATCAGATTACAGTGAAGTACAGCTATCCACTTCCTCTGATTGCGACTATGACGGAGTCATTACACGGTGCTCAGTTCTTCACAAAATTGGATCTTAGGAGCGCATATAACTTGGTGCGCATTAGAGAGGGCGATGAATGGAAGACAGCATTTAGCACGACCTCCGGTCATTACGAGTATCTCGTCATGCCATATGGGTTAATGAATGCTCCCTCAGTCTTCCAATCCTTTGTAGATGAGATTTTCCGGGACATGCAGGGGCAGGGAGTAGTCGTGTACATAGACGATATTCTGGTGTACAGTTCTACCCGAGCTGAGCATGTAGCCCTGGTGCGCCGAGTGTTGAGGAGGCTGTTGGAGCATGACCTATATGTCAAGGCAGAGAAATGTCTGTTCTTTCAGAAGTCGGTCTCCTTTTTGGGTTATCAATTGTCTGCGTCAGGGGTGAAGATGGAGGTTGACCGGGTGTCAGCTGTGCGTAATTGGCAAACCCCAACCACTGTGAAAGAGGTGCAACAGTTCTTGGGTTTTGCGAATTATTACCGGAGGTTTATCCGAGATTTTGGACAGGTGGCAGCTCCCATTACGTCTCTGTTGAAGGGGGGTCCGGTGCGCTTGCAGTGGTCAGCTGAGGCGGACAGGGCTTTTGGGAGACTGAAGGACCTGTTTACCTCAGCGCCGGTGTTGGCGCATCCGGATCCCGCTTTGCCTTTCCAGGTAGAGGTAGACGCGTCCGAGGCTGGTATTGGGGCCGTTCTCTCCCAACGGTCTGGCACACCACCTAAACTCCGCCCCTGTGCTTTTTATTCTAAGAAGCTCAGTCCGGCGGAGCGGAATTATGACGTAGGGGACAGGGAGCTGTTAGCCGTGGTACAGGCCCTAAAGGTGTGGAGGCATTGGCTTGAGGGGGCTCAACACCCTTTCCTCATTCTAACTGACCACCGTAACCTGGAATACATCCGGGCAGCTAGGGAGACTGAATCCTCGCCAGGCCCGCTGGACTATGTTTCTAGCCCGGTTTGTGTTTAAAATCACTTACATCCCTGGGTCCCAGAACGGGAAGGCAGATGCCCTGTCTCGGCGATATGACACGGAGGAGAGGTCCGTTGAGCCCACTCCCATACTACCAAGTCGTGTCTGGTTGCACCGGTGGTATGGGAGGTCGATGCCGAGATCGAGCGGGCGTTACGCACCGACCCAAGTCCTCCCCAGTGTCCTGTGGGTCGGACGTACGTTCCGCCGAGGTACGCGATCGCCTCATTTATTGGGCTCATACGTCCCCCTCCTCTGGACATCCAGGTATCGGCCGGACAGTTCACTGCCTTAGCACTAAGTACTGGTGGCCAACGTTAGCCAGGGATGTGAGGATTTATGTCTCCTCCTGTTCGGTGTGTGCCCAGTGTAAGGCGCCCAGACATTTGCCCAGGGGTAAGCTACAACCCCTGCCCGTTCCACAACGACCCTGGTCCCACCTCTCGGTGGATTTTGTTACAGACCTTCCCCTCTCACAGGGGAATACTACCATCCTGGTCGTTGTGGATCGGTTCTCGAAGGCCTGTCGTCTCCTACCCATGCTGGGTCTACCTACTGCCCTACAGACCGCTGAGGCTCTGTTTACCCATGTCTTCCCGGCATTACGGGTACCCGAGGATATAGTGTCTGATCGAGGCCCCCAGTTCACCTCCAGAGTGTGGAGAGCGTTTATGGAACGGTTGGGGGTTTCGGTGAGCCTTACCTCGGGTTACCACCCGGAGAGTAATGGGCAGGTTGAACGTGTCAACCAGGATGTGGGGAGGTTTCTGAGGTCTTATTGCCAGGGCCGGCCGGAGGAGTGGGCGAGATACGTTCCGTGGGCCGAGATGGCGCAGAACTCTCTCCGCCACTCCTCCACCCAACTAACCCCTTTCCAGTGTGTGTTAGGGTACCAGCCGGTTCTGGCACCTTGGCACGAGAGCCAGATCGAGGCCCCTGCGGTGGATGAGTGGGTGCGGCGCTCGGAGGAGACGTGGAACGCTGCCCACGTTCATCTGCAGCGGGCCATCCGTCGGCATAAGACGAGCGCCGATCTCCACCGCAGTGAGGGGCCTGTGTACGCACCTGGAGATCGAGTCTGGCTCTCGACCAGAAACCTGCCCCTCCGCCTGCCCTGCCGGAAGCTGGGTCGGCGGTTTGTGGGGGCCATTTAAAGTCCTGAGGAGGTTGAACGAGGTGTGTTACAGGTTAGAACTGCCTATTGATTACAGGAATATTAACCCCTCGTTTCATGTGTCTCTCCTCAGGCCGGTGGTAGCTGGTCCACTCCAGGATTATGAGATAGAGGAGATTCCTCCGCCCCCGTTGGACATCGAGGGGCTCCGGCGTACACTGTGAGGTCCATCCTTGATTCGAGACGCCGGATGGGGGGGTCTCAATATCTCGTGGAGTGGGAGGGGTACGGCCCGGAGGAGCGGTGCTGGGTGCCGAGGAGGGACATATTAGACCTGTCCCTGCTGACCGAGTTCCATCGGGGTCATCCTACGCGCCCTGCTCCGCGTCGTCCTGGTCGTCCCCGAGGCCGGGATCGGCGCACGGCTGGAGCCGCGCCTCAAGGGGGGGGTACTGTCACGGTTTCGGCCGAGGCTGCTCCTTCTCCTTGTTCGGGCAGGCTTCGGCGGTCGTCGTCCCCGGAGTACTAGCTACCACCGTTCGATGTTTCATGTTTGTTTGGTTTTGTCTAGTTGTACACCTGTCCCTTGTTAGTGTTTGATTTTGTTTCCTATTTAGTTATCGTGTGTTGGGTCAGGTGTTATGTGTGATTATTTTTGTCAGCTGTTGCCTTCGAGGAGTTTCCTCTCTCGTTAGTTTGTATTTTCGAGAGTTCGCACTGTGTGCGCTTTTTCTTGTTTTTGCGCACTGTGTGTTGTGCGTAATTGTTCTGTGACACTCTGGCTCCGGGACTTTTGTATTTGAGCCAGGGTGTATTTGTTTTGTTGGGTTTTGTTGTGGGGTTTTGTTGTATAGGGTGTATTCGTTTGGTTGTGTTTTGGGTGAGTTATTTGTGGTGTCGTGTGACTCCCAATCGGAGGTAACGAGTGTCAGCTGTCAGCTCGTTATCTCTGATTGGGAGCCATATTTAAACTGTTTGTGTTCTCATGAGGGTTGTGGGTTTTTGTTCCGTTTCGGTCAGTGTACCGTGGACTTCATTGAGTCGTCTTTTGTTTTGTAGTTCGATAACGTTTAATTAATAAAGTCATGTTTCTTGGACACGCTGCGCCTTGGTCATACTTAGACGACATAGACGACCGTGACAGAAAAACCCACCAATCTAGGACCAAGCGGCGTGTCAAGCGGCAACAGGACCCACATACACAGGATTCATGGACGCCTATAAAGGATTCATGGACATGGGAGGAGATACTGGATGGAAAGGGTCCTTGGGCACAACCGGGAGAATATCGCCGTCCTCGTGAAGAGCTGGAGGCAGCTAAAGCCGAGAGGAGGCGGTATGAGGAGGCAGCACGGAGTCAAGGCTGGAAGCCCGTGGGTACTACCCAAAAAATTTCTTGGGGGGGCTTAAAGGGAGTGTGGCGAAGTCAGGTAGGAGACCTGCGCCTACTCCCTGGACTTACCGTGGAGAGCGAGAGTACGGGCAGACACCGTGTTACGCAGTAGAGCGCATGGTGTCTCCTGTACGCAGGCATAGCCCGGTTCGGTACATTCCAGCTCCACGTATCGGCCGGGTTAGAGTGAGCGTTGAGCCAGATGTCATGAAGCCGGCCCAACGCATCCGGCTACCAGTGCGTCTCCTCGGGCCGGCGTACATGGCACCAGCCTTACGCATGGTGTTCCCGGTTCGCCCACATAGGCCGGTGCGGGTTATTCCACCTCCCCGTACTGGTCGGGCGACGGGGAGCATCAACCCGGGTAAGGTTGGACAGGCTCAGTGCTCAAGGGGGCCAGTAAGCCTGCACGGTCCGGTATTTCCGGCGCCACCTCCCCGCTCCAGCCCAGTACCACCAGTGCCTACACCACGCACCAAGCCTCCTGGGTGTTCCCCGAGTCCTGTGCGTCCTGTTGCTGCTCTCCGCACTAGGCCTTATGTGCGTCCCCAGGGTCCAGCATGCCCTGTTCCTTCTCCCCGCACTAGGCTTTATGTGCGTTCCCAGGGTCCAGCATGCCCTGTTGCTTCTCCCCGCACTAGCCCTGAGATGCGTGTCCTCAGCCCGGTACCTCCAGTTCCGGCACCACGCACCAGGCCTACGGTGCGCCTCAGACGGCCAGAGTCTGCCGTCTGCCCAACGGGGCCTGAACTGCCCGTCTGCCCTAAGGCGCTTGAACTGACCGTCTGGACTGAGCCTGCAAAGCCGCCCGTCTGCCATGAGCCTTCAGAGCCGTCCGCCAGACCGGAGCCGCTAGAGCCTTCCGCCAGACAGGATCAGCCAGAGCCTTCCGCCAGACAGGATCAGCCAGAGCCTTCCGCCAGCCATGAGCAGCCAGATCCGTCCGCCAGCCATGAGCAGCCAGATCCGTCAGCCAGCCATGAGCAGCCAGATCCTTCAGCCAGCCATGAGCAGCCAGATCCGTCAGCCAGCCATGAGCAGCCAGATCCGTCGGCCAGCCATGAGCAGCCAGATCCGTCAGCCAGCCATGAGCAGCCAGATCCGTCAGCCAGCCACGAGCAGCCAGATCCTTCAGCCAGCCATGAGCCGTCCAGCCAGGATCCGCCAGAGCCGTCCAGCCAGGATCCGCCAGAGCCAGCCAGCCAGGATCCGCCATTGAGTCCGGTGCTGTCCCTTAGCCCGGTGCTGCCCCTTATCCTGGTGCTGCCCCTTAGTCCGGTGCTGCCCCTTAGTCCGGTGCTGCCCCTTAGTCCGGTGCTGCCCCTTAGTCCGGTGCCGCCCCTTAATCCAGTGGGGTTTAGTTGGGGGGTGGTCATGTGGAGGAGGCTACGGAAGCGGATAGTGACTAAGGTGGGGTGGGGACCACGACCAGGGCCAGAACCGCCACCGTGGACAGACGCCCACCCAGACCCTCCCCTAGACTGTATGCTGGTGCGCCCGGAGTTCGCACCTTTAGGGGGGGGTACTGTGACACTCTGGCTCCGGGACTTTTGTATTTGAGCCAGGGTGTATTTGTTTTGTTGGGTTTTGTTGTGGGGTTTTGTTGTATAGGGTGTATTCGTTTGGTTGTGTTTTGGGTGAGTTATTTGTGGTGTCGTGTGACTCCCAATCGGAGGTAACGAGTGTCAGCTGTCGGCTCGTTATCTCTGATTGGGAGCCATATTTAAACTGTTTGTGTTCTCATGAGGGTTGTGGGTTTTTGTTCCGTTTCGGTCAGTGTACCGTGGACTTCATTGAGTCGTCTTTTGTTTTGTAGTTCGATAACGTTTAATTAATAAAGTCATGTTTCTTGGACACGCTGCGCCTTGGTCATACTTAGACGACATAGACGACCGTGACATGTTCGTGCCGCCCGGTTGGGTTGGCGACTCATTCCTGTTTTGGAGTAAACAAAGTCTGTTGAAGAACACCCTTGTTCCTGCGCTTGATTCCCTGCACCACATCCACACGCAGCACTCTGACACTGCCTCTAATCTGGCGGACTCACTAAACACAAATGCTTTATTTGTAAATTATGTCTGAGTGTTGGAGTGTGCCCCTGGCTTTCCGTAAAAAAATAACATAACAAATGTGTGCCGTCTTGTTTGCTTAATATAAGGAATTAGAAATTATTCATTTTTCATACATTTTCTATTAAGGTATCTTTATTTTTACTCAAGTATGAATATTGGGTACTTTTTCCACCACTGCACACACAACAACATTACAGGCACTTGCACATTTGTAATTGTATTTATTAAGATCCCCATTAGCTGCTGCCAAGGCAGGTCTTCCTGGGGTCCATACTGTAGCTAGAGTGACAGTCATCTAAACCCAGTTGCACACACACACACACACACAAGAGTGCTGCTACAAAATGAACACAGCATCCCACTGTGCCCAATGTGCCTGACATACTCCACAGTCCAAACAATACAGCTCATATGCACATACCTACTTCACATACTGCATATATCATGCACATCATTTCACGTCTCGCATAATAGAGCAGTGAATAATTAGCTAAACTCATTAGCCTATGTTTGTGTGAATCAAAGGACTCAGGGAGGGAGGAGTGGTGGTAGCAGGTCAATAATACTGAGAGAGAAAAAAATTACTTAACTATTCTCTCTCTCTCTCTCTCTCTCTCTCTCTCTCTCTCTCTCTCTCTCTCTCTCTCTCTCTCTCTCTCTCTCTCTCTCCCTCCCTCCCTCCCTCTATTCAGTTGTGTTATGTTCATAATGAGATCCCAGACCCAAGCAGCAGTGGAGGGTAATGTAATATGAGTAATAATGATGTCCTCTCCACCAGTCAGTCTCAGTAGGTGCCACACAGAGACACACACCCACACACACCCTGGTGCCAGTCACACAGAAGGCCCGGGCTGAGGGCGTTTTAATTGGCTTTAATTACAGTAGTGGGTTGGGTGATGAACTGGAACACACAGGCCTAATTGCTCTGCTTTCCCTGCTAAACACGCCTCCTCAATGTGTAGACCACCTCCTGCTTGCTCACTCCATCAACACACACACGTACAGATGCATGCACACACGCGCACGCACACACTGACATACTAGCACATGATCAGATACACTGACAGACACACTTACTCACTCGTGCACACACACACACACATACACACACACACACATACACACACACACATACACACCACACACACACTAGCACACGAGCAGAGACACACACACAGACATACAAAGACACACTTAACTGGGTGCTTTATCAACCCCTCCCCCATCCACATGAAGCTGTGTATGATCTGAGGGGCATAGTGGGTAGGTTGGCTGCTCATTTACAGTAAAGCTTTAGTACCATGACTCTGTATTTAAAAGGCGTCTCTTGAAAGTCTATGCCACTATGTGGTTCCTAAATTAATGGGTGGTACTGTACATACCATCTTGGCTGTCCATCATAGTCGATGATGACCATGCTCGTCTTGTGGATGGGGGGTAGGGGTGGGTTTTGCCTCATGTGGCTGTGGAGGCCGATATGGGAACCACACACTCTGCTGCAGGTGGGACACGTGTGTTTGGAGTCGGATGGCGTGATTCCAGCTGCGTGTTGGTTTCTCTGAGGTGCTGAACTCCTCTGGCACAGGTGGACTGCCAGGTGGACTGCCAGGTGGACCTGTCGAGTGCATGAGTACATACCACAGGAGGCTGTTTGATGTATTTGATGCCATTCCACCTATTCCGCTCCAGCCATTACCACGAGCCCGTCCTCCCCAATTAAGGTGCCACCAACCTCCTGTGGTACATACATTGTGTTGGACAAAGACATCCAAGAAAAGCATGGAGTTTAATAACTCTTAACCTGAACACTCACATGCCTTAGTCAATATCATTTTCACAACAAATATAGTGGTCAAATCTATTATTTTATTCTTCCTCAATAAAGCACAAAGACACTGAATTTTTATGAATTCCAGCACACAGTTGCCATAATGTTGGCTGAGATCCAAGATGAGAACTCAAAAGTAGAACTCCCACCATGGGATTATCCAGCCTATTTAAGGCCACTATTTATAAACTGACAGCACTGGGCTGGACAAGAGGCACTCAACTGTCTAAAAGGAACAATTCTCAATGTGACTTAACCCACATTAACCCATGATCAATGTGACTTAACCCACATTAACCCGCGATCAATGTGACTTAACCCACATTAACCCATGATCAATGTGACTTAACCCACATTAACCCGTGATCAATGTAACTTAACCCACATTAACCCATGATCAATGTGACTTAACCCACATTAACCCGTGATCAATGTGACTTTCACAAGTGAATAATAAGAGGAAGATACACAAATGTACATTTTACATTTTAGTCATTTAGCAGACACTCTTATCCAGAGCGACTTACAGTTAGTGAGTGCATACATTTTCATACTGATCTTATCTGCATCGATCAATGACTGAATCAACGTATCAACCTTCTTAGTCGCAGTTGGAAATACAATACAGCTATCATTTTGCTTCACTGAGCACTGTGTGTTGAAAATCTGATTGGAAGGTCGCGGTCAAGGCTGATTATCGCCGTGCCCTTTTGTTTTGTTTGTTTGGTCAAACGTTTAAAGGCCCAATGCAGCCATTTTTATATCAATATCAAATAATTTATTGGTAACAATGAAGTACCTTACTGTAATAGATTTCGGTAACACTTTATTTGGATAGTCCATCTGTAGATGCTCTACCCTTACGGGAAAACCACATGAATTTCACATGATCACATGTGGTGTTCCAAAAACATGTTTTCATGTGATCAGATCTCTATGTGAACTTTCACAAATCATGTGTTTTCCATATGTGAAATCATATGGTTTTTCTGTAAGGGTACAGACTATTAGTAACATTTCAACTAACTATATGCTAACCATAACCCTAGCCCTAGCCCTAGCCCTAACCCTTAACCGTAACCTTAGCAAGCAGTTGCTTATCAATGGATAGTTTGTTGATAGTATGACCATCTGTAGAGCATCTACAAATGGAGTATCTGGACTATGCAAATAAAGTGTGACCTAGATTTCCAATAAAAAGGGCAAAAATAGCTTATTGGCAAAAAACTATTTCTCAAGCAAGAATTTTGCTAGGGCTGTCTGGGAGTGGTCTGAGTGGGAAGGGGGAAACTGAAAACGAGCTGTTATTGGCAGAGTGGTTTGGAACTTGCCTCGCCAAATTTTGTTTTTCAATCTTTCTGTACAAAGTTGCTGCAAGATTTTGACCTTTCGTTCTTTGAGCCATACAAGAAAATAAATAACCCTAAACTTATATTCCTGGTGCCACGACTTCCTCCTTCCACTCATTTTACATTTTAGTCATTTAGTCACACTCCACCAACACCTTCTCGTTGCCAATACCATCCTTTCAAGAGTGAAGTCCCAGGGCTCTTTCCTTCACCATCTCAGGCATTTTCTTCACGAGAGTTTTGTCATTCATCTGTACACGAATCAACTTGCTTACTCTGCTGTATTTACATGTTACAACAACCCTTTATCATATCCTTACTTATCCTGTCACACCTTTACCCAGTATTTAACCTGAAGGTGAGTAACACCCACACTGCACATTAAGCATTGAATACCTGTTTAATAATACATTGGATATGAAACAGCAGTCCACAAAATAATGCTTTGTTTACACTGCATCAACATTACAGTAGGCCTACATTAGAACATTATTTTATACAAAGTACAACTATGATTTCTTGAATTATAGTCTGAGGTGGAATTGGGAATGGAATGCATGTGAACAGAATTCCCAACATGAAAATCTCAGGGGTTTACAGTGTAGAGTTCTTCTCAGTGTAATTTTTCCCAATTCCAACTCTGATTACAGGACCCTAGCTCACACATAGCCAATTTTCACATTAGGCATACTGCCAACAGTATGTAAGTATCCACAGATTCAGGCAAGATACAACATTTACAACCAATGGTCAAGATTTTAGGCCTACCACTACTTTACACTTCTATTTCGTATCAATCATCATTCGCTGAAACTAAACTACAGTAGGCCTGCCCTACACCTAACCCGACCCCCAGTGTTTGAAAACGACCCTTGTCTTCCTCACTGACACTGAAAACCTTAGGTATACTGAACAAAAATATAAACGCAACATGCAACAATTTCAAAGATTTTACTGAGTTACAGTTCATATAAGGAAATCAGTCAATTGAAATCAATTCATTAGGCCCTTATCTATGGATTTCACATGACTGGGCAGGGGTGCAGCCATTGGTGGGCCTTGGAGGGCATAGGCCCACTCACTTGGCAGCCAGGCGGTTGTGAGGCCGGTTGGACGTACTGCCAAATTCTCTAAAACAACGTTGGAGGAAGCTTATGGTAGAGAAATTAACATTAAATTATCTGGCAACAGCTCTGGTGGACACTCCTGCAGTCAGCATGCCAATTGCACGCTCCCTCAAAACTTGAGGCATCTGTGGCATTGTGTTGTGTGACAAATCTGCGCATTTTAAAGTGGCCTTTTATTGTCCCCAGCACAAGGTGCACCTGTGTAATGATCATGCTGTTTAATCAGCTTCTTGATATGCCACACCTGTCAGGTGGATGGATTATTTTGGCAAAGGAGAAATGCTCACTAACAGGGAGCTAAACAAAATTGTGCAAAAAAATTTAGAGAAATAAGGTTTTTGTGCGTATGAACAAAAATAATCTGGAATTTTTTATTTCAGCTCATGAAACATGGGACCAATACTTTACATGTTGCATTTATATTTTTGTTCAGTGTACATTGGTTTGAGCTGGTGTTTATCTTCTTATCTATCTTCATTAAACCTCCACCGGGATTTTCAGGTTATTAATCAAGGCATGAACAGTGCGAGAGACTTTGGCTTATGCATTATGTAAACGTACTAAAGGACCGCGCCTTGCTCTTGTTTCTCGTGAAATCTCGTCACTGTCTTTTCACAATGGTCCTAGCATACTATGCCTCACAGGCCACTAAAGCCAACTCTGTAAGCCTACTCCCACACATATAGTATGAATCCATACTGCAGCTACTGAATATAACCTATACTCAGTACTCAGTTTGCTTTAGCCTGGGTTTCTCCTCGACTCTCACACCACCTGTTTAGTCATTTCTTTAAAAACGACAAAAGTTTTCAAGATAAAGAAATAAAGAAATACAACATAGAGGTGTTTGGGTTAATGTTTATTTTTATATATTTTGTAGCTTATTTTTTGCCTTTTCACTTGACAGTCACTCCCAACCACATCAGGCTTCACACAGAGCCAAAAGACAAGAGGAGAGAATCCAGCCAGCCTCCAGACAGTCTGAGACTGTCTGCCCAGTCATTATGAGCAGTAGGTAGAAGCACTAGAGGCTGTAGTCAACCGTGAAGAGGAAAATAGTCTAAATAAAGCTTGATGGACGCAGTCTGAGAGCAACAGAATCTCCATTATTTCCCTTATTCATTATTCTCACAAACCTTTCCGCCTTTGTTGCATTTGAGGAAAAGGATTGGGAGTTTTTCTGGGTTTTAAAGCCAATTCCAACAGGAGCAAAGTTTCAAGTTTCAAGTTTTAATGTCTGTCACGTTCGTCGAGGAGTGAAGGAGACCAAGGCGCAGCGAGTGAAAAGAACATGTTGACTTTAATACTTAAAGCAACCAAAACACCGCGACGAATGAGAAGTCCAATAGTGACAAAGACTAAACAGGAACAAAAACCCACAACCCTCATGAGAACACAAACAGTTTAAATATGGCTCCCAATCAGAGATAACGAGCCGACAGCTGACACTCGTTACCTCCGATTGGGAGTCACACGACACTACAAATAACTCACCCAAAACACAACCAAACGAATACACCCTATACAACAAAACCCCACAACAAAACCCAACAAAACAAATACACCCTGGCTCAAATACAAAAGTCCCGGAGCCAGAGTGTCACAGTACCCCCCCCCCTAAAGGTGCGACCTCCGGGCGCACCAGCATACAGTCTAGGGGAGGGTCTGGGTGGGCGTCTGTCCACGGTGGCGGTTCTGGCCCTGGTCGTGGTCCCCACCCCCACCTTAGTCACCACCCGCTTCCCTAGCCTCCTCCACATGACCACCCTCCAACTTACCCCACCTGGATTTAGGGGCAGCACCGGGCTAAGAGGCAGCACCAGGATAAGGGGCAGCACCGGGCTAAGGGACAGCATCGGGCTAAGGGACAGCACCGGACTCCATGGCGGATCCTGGCTGGCTGGCTCTGGCGGATCCTGGCTGGACGGCTCTGGCGGATCCTGGCTGGACGGCTCATGGCTGGCTGAAAGATCTGGCTGCTCATGGCTGGCTGACGGATCTGGCTGCTCGTGGCTGGCTGACGGATCTGGCTGCTCGTGGCTGGCTGACGGATCTGGCTGCTCATGGCTGGCTGACGGATCTGGCTGCTCGTGGCTGGCCGACGGATCTGGCTGCTCGTGGCTGGCTGACGGATCTGGCTGCTCGCGGCTGGCTGACGGATCTGGCTGCTCGTGGCTGGCTGGACGGATCTGGCTGCTCATGGCTGGCGGAAGGCTCTGGCTGATCCTGTCTGGCGGAAGGCTCTAGCGGCTCCGGTCTGGCGGACGGCTTTGAAGGCTCATGGCAGACGGGCGGCTTTGCAGGCTCAGTACAGATGGCCAGTTCAAGCGCCTTAGGGCAGACGGGCAGTTCAGGCCCCGTTGGGCAGACGGCAGACTCTGGCCGTCTGAGGCGCACCGTAGGCCTGGTGCGTGGTGCCGGAACTGGAGGTACCGGGCTGAGGACACGCATCTCAGGGCTAGTGCGGGGAGAAGCAACAGGGCATGCTGGACCCTGGGGACGCACATAAGGCCTAGTGCGGAGAGCAGGAACAGGGCATGCTGGACCCTGGGGACGCACATAAGGCCTAGTGCGGAGAGCAGCAACAGGACGCACAGGACTCGGGGGACACACAGGAGGCTTGGTGCGTGGTGTAGGCACTGGTGGGAAAAGGCTGGAGACACGCACCATCCAGCTAGTGCGTGGAGGAGACACAGGGCTCTGCAGACGTACAGGAAGCCTAGTGCGTGGTGTAGGCCCTGGTGGTACTGGGCTGGAGCGGGGAGGTGGCGCCGGAAATACCGGACCGTGCAGGCTTACTGGCTCCCTTGAGCACTGAGCCTGACCAACCTTACCTGGGTTGATGCTCCCGTCGCCCGACCAGTACGGGGAGGTGGACTAACCCGCACCGGCCTATGTGGGCGAACCGGGAACACCATGCGTAAGGCTGGTGCCATGTACGCCGGCCCGAGGAGACGCACTGGTAGCCGGATGCGTTGGGCCGACTTCATGACATCTGGCTCAACGCTCACTCTAACCCGGCCGATACGTGGAGCTGGAATGTACCGAACCGGGCTATGCCTGCGTACAGGAGACACCATGCGCTCTACTGCGTAACACGGTGTCTGCCCGTACTCTCGCTCTCCACGGTAAGTCCAGGGAGTAGGCGCAGGTCTCCTACCTGACTTCGCCACACTCCCTTTAAGCCCCCCAAGAAATTTTTGGGTAGTACTCTCGGGCCTCCAGCCTTGCCTCCGTGCTGCCTCCTCATATCGCTCTAGCTGCCTCCAGCTCTTCACGAGGGCGGCGATATTCTCCCGGTTGTGCCCAAGGACCCTTTCCATCCAGTATCTCCTCCCATGTCCATGAATCCTTGATAGGCGTCCATAAATCCTGTGTAGGTAGGTCCTGTTGCCGCTTGACACGCTGCTTGGTCCTTTTACGGTGGGTTTTTCTGTCACGTTCGTCGAGGAGTGAAGGAGACCAAGGCGCAGCGAGTGAAAAGAACATGTTGACTTTAATACTTAAAGCAACCAAAACAACAAAACAAAGCGACGAATGAGAAGTCCAATAGTGACAAAGACTAAACAGGAACAAAAACCCACAACCCTCATGAGAACACAAACAGTTTAAATATGGCTCCCAATCAGAGATAACGAGCCGACAGCTGACACTCGTTACCTCCGATTGGGAGTCACACGACACTACAAATAACTCACCCAAAACACAACCAAACGAATACACCCTATACAACAAAACCCCACAACAAAACCCAACAAAACAAATACACCCTGGCTCAAATACAAAAGTCCCGGAGCCAGAGTGTCACAATGTCACACGCACAAGTACAGTGAAATGCCTTTCTTGCAAGCGTTAAACCCAACAATGCAGTGATCAATATCAATGTAGTACAACAAAAATTACATAAGGTAGAACAAAAACACATGAGAAATAAAAATAAGAAATAAGAAAAACACAAGAAAGCAAGAAGCTATATACAGGGTCAGTTCCAATATCATAAAGAGCCCAGGGCATATGAGTCGAAGTTGAAGCCGGAATTGGGGTAAGTAACTGCTGATCTGATGTTCAAAAGTTATTGTTGGTTATAAGAAATTATAGCGAATACATTTAGAGAAAATAAAGTAAAAATAAACACCAAAATAATCACAAAATAGCAAAGTTGGGTCGGAGCTCGCAAACGAAGGCCATCCAGTACGGCGCCATCTTAGACCAAAGATTGTGATTGATTGAAAATATGCTCTTAATATTCCTAGCATCATAGAGCTCTTTCTCTCTCTCTCTTTGCCTCCCTCCATCTCTCTCTGACCCTTTGGACAGGCCATTGGAGACTGATCGCCATGACTAAGACCCCATTAGGCTGACTGCTTCTGGCGGCCTAAATAATGGAAGGTTACCTTGGACATTTATGACTCAGCACGTTCTGTTTTCAATCAAGCCTTGTGTTTATTGGATTCATATGCATCCTGTCTATCTGTGCAGGCCTGGTAGTGAGAGAGAGTCAGTAGAACTGTTGCAGGGCAGGTAGGTTTCAGTAGAGACAACCAACACCCAGGGACTCTGAGTTACGTAAGCCTATGCCTGCCTGTTCAGTTACTGAGCAGCCTGGCATCTACTTTACATACTGGAGGTGAGACAGGGTGGCAGTCACACTAAGTGCTGAGGGTGGATAGGGGAAATGTATGCAAGAAGGGGAAATTGAAGATGGATGTTGTCCGTTGACCAGCACACCTTGTGCTTAAGGCAATAAGCTTGTAGAAACCATTGCTGCTGCTTCTCTGCTTCCTCTTTAGTCCCTCAATGGCTTTTGGGTAGCTTCCTCACAGAGTGGAATTTAAAGGTGTTTGATAACCATTTGTCCAACGGGGCCAGAAAGGCAGAAAGGCCCAAATTCAAGTGTAATCCTTCCACTGTCTATGAAAAAAAAAAATTCTATGAACTCATCCTCAAATCTGTCAAATCTCTGCAATATCACATAGGATGTGAATAAGTCCGCATTCAGTGGACAGATACCCCCTTGAAGCAAGGACAAATCTATAGAGAAATGAGTCAAGATTCAAGGCAAAAGAGAGTAAGGTATACCATAAGTATCCTCCCTTGTCTGTTCACTCATAGCCAATGGGGTTCTAGAGTTACAGGGCTTGTGAGGGGATATTCCAGACCTGTAACTTATCTGTATGTGAGGCCACTGTAAACAATCACCCTGATGCATAGCCTACAGACCATTGTCCCTCTAACAATCAAGCACATCCAAACCCGATGAATTCATAGGGACTGCTGCACGATCCATCACAACGAAAGTGTCAGGACTGAGTTGAGCATGACTAAAGAACTGACCCACAAAACATTTTCATAATCTTGTCTCAGTCAACCAAAATTACAGCAGTGTACACTACCGGTCAAAAGTTTTAGAACACCTACTCATTCAAGGGTTTTTCTTTATTTTTACTATTTTCTACATTGTAGAATAATAGTGAAGACATCAAAACTATGAAATAACACATATGGAATCATGTAGTACCAAAAAAGTGTTAAACAAATCAAAATATATTTGAGATTTGAGATTCTTCAAATAGCCACCCTTTGCCTTGATGACAGCTTTGCACACTCTTGGAATTCTCTCAACCAGCTTCACTTGGAATGCTTTTTCAACAGTCTTGAAGGAGTTCCCACATATGCTGAGCACTTGTTGGCTGCTTTTCCTTCACTCTGCGGTCCGACTCATCCCAAACCATCTCAATTTGGTTGAGGTCGGGGGATTGTGGAGGCCAGGTCATCTGATGCAGCACTCCATCAATCTCCTTCTTGGTAAAATAGCCCTTACACAGCCTGGAGGTGTGTTGGGCCATTGTCCTGTTGAAAACCAAATGATAGTCCCGCTATGCCCAAACCAGATGGGATGGTGTATCGCTGCAGAATGCTGTGGTAGCCATGCTGGTTAAGTGTGCCTTGAATTCTAAATAAATCACAGACAGTGTCACCAGCAAAGCACCCTCACACCATAACACCTCCTCCTCCATGCTTTACAGTGGGAAATACACATACGGAGATCATCCGTTCACCACACTGCGTCTTCTCACAAAGACACAGCGGTTGGAACCAAAAATCTACAATTTGGACTCCAGACCAAAGGACACATTTCCACCGGTCTAATGTCCATTGGTCATGTTTCTTGGCCCAAGCAAGTCTCTTCTTATTATTGGTGTCCTTTAGCAGTGGTTTCTTTGCAGCAATTCGACCATGAAGGCCTGATTCACAGTCTCCTCTGAACAGTTGATGTTGAGATGTGTCTGTTACTTGAACTCTGTGAAGCATTTATTTTGGCTGCAATTTCTGAGGCTGGTAACTCAAATGAACGTATCCTCTGCAGCAGAGGTAACTCCGGGTCTTCCATTCTTGTGGCGGTCCTCATGAGAGACAGTTTCATTATAGCGCTTGATGGTTTTTGCGACTTCACTTGAAGAAACGTTCAAAGTTCTTCAAATGTTCCGTATTGACTGACCTTCATGTCTTAAAGTAATGATGGACTGTCAATTCTCTTTGCTTATTTGAGCTGTTCTTGCCATAATATGGACTTGGTCTATTACCAAATAGGGCTATCTTCTGTATACCCCCCTTTACCTTGTCACAATACAATTGATTGGCTCAAATGCATTGAGAAGGGAAGAAATTCCACAAATTAACTTTTAAGAAGGCACACCTGTTCATTGAAATGCATTCCAGGTGACTACCTCATGAAGCTGGTTGAGAGAATGCCAAGAGTGTGCAAAGCTGTCATCAAGGCAAAGGGTGGCTATTTGAAGAATCTCAAATATAAAATATGTTTTGATTTGTTTAACACTTTTTTGGTTACTACATGATTCCACATGTGTTATTTCATAGTTTTGATGTCTTCACTATTATTCTACAATGTAGAAAATAGTAAAAATAAAGAAAAACCCTTGAATGAGTAGGTGTTCTAAAACTTTTGACCGGTAGTGTATGTCTAATAAATCACTGTGTGTGTTTATTTCATGAAAATAATTTCATTTATTTCCCTGAGCCTCCTTTTGCCATTGAAATGCTGTCTGATTGTGTGGGCGTGTTGATACAAATTTAAATATATTTACATACACAGCCCTGATTGGCAGATAGGATCATCTAGACTCTAAAGTCTACCCTTCAAAGTAGGAGAATACATATGCAAATAAAAAAGGACTGGTCATTGGTCAGAATAATCAGATCAGATTGTGATGTCATGCTGTGGGCCAAAAACTCCATCCCACCTGAACAGGCTGAAATTCCGGGCATTTTTTCCACAAGCTCTCACACTAAAAGGGCATTATCATCATTTTCACAATTTCAGAGTGTTATTTCGACCTCATAATGTGGAAATATCTTCCTTTTTTTTTTTTCTAGCTCTGACTTTGCTGATAGCTACTTTATTGAGGGAAAATGTAAGTGTACTTACTCTGAATGTGAGATGTGGTTGTCCCACCTAGCTATCTTAAAATGAATGCACTAACTGTAAGTCGCTCTGGATATGAGCGTCTGCTAAATGGCTCAAATGTAAATGTAAAAAAAAAAGGGAAATCATGTTTTTGACTGCACTGCCCTTTTAAAGTCAACAAAATCACAGGTTTTATGATGAACGGACATGGCTTTGATGCTCTGTTTTCCACTGTAGAGCTGTTCCCATGACACTGTGTGAGAGCATTCAGGGCCCTCCTGAGAGACTGTGAGCCTTTCAGTCCAGCTAATGCATCCTGCCAATTATCTGACAATAAAACCACAGGGCAGACAGACTCGACGGAGACAAACACAATGGCTTCTGAAAGTGGTAGCAATGGAAAACTAATTCGGATTATATTTCTGAGTACACAGTGAGGGAATTAGTTTTGAAGATAAGCTTCAGATAGATAGAATATCAGTTGATCTCTGACCTCATGGAAAGAACATATGATCAATATAAATCACAGGATGAGGCCTGATTTTGAAAAAGGATTCTCCCGATTACACCACCTATTCAGCTGGTCTCTGGTGAAATATTTATCAATAGCATATCCAGCTGTGGACATCTGCTATCAGAATGCATCTAGATGTAGGATTTGAGTAGACAGGTGGATCTCCCATGTGACCTAGAGATGTGACCCCAGAGATGAGAGGAAGCTAGGGCACTGAGCCCTCCATGCCCATCGGCAGACCTCTTCTGCAATTGTGATGCTATTTTTATAAACCAAGCCACACAGTATTACGCAATCGCTGCAAATTATGACGCAGATGTCTTCTTTTCACCTACGGGCTACAATGTGTCATGGCTGGGAAACAACATTAACACAAGGGTTGCCGAGGACCAAGCCAGTTGATCATCC